>NC_137052.1:18437757-18490257 GCF_032717465.1 Coenobita brevimanus | reverse complement strand
ATGTCGGTGGTAGTAGTAGTAGTAGTAGTAGTAGTAGCAGTAGTAGTAGTAGTGGTAGTAGAAGTGGTAGTAGTAGTAATGGTGGTAGTAGTAGTAGTAGTAGTGTAGTAGTAGCACAGTAGTAGTAGTGTAGTAGCAGTAGCAGTAAAAGTAGTAGTAGTAGTAGTAGTAGTAGTCGTAGTAGTAGTAGTAGTAGTAGTAGTAGTAGTAGTAGTAGTAGCCATGACCCACATTCAACGTCCCTCTTCCGTTTCTTGTGTGCTGTTATCTATGTCTACCCTGCATCACTTATTCCTTGCCCACCCACACTGCCACACCCACCCACACCAGCAGTCTGAGCCGTCTCCACAACACACAAGATACGGCCAGTGAGTGACTAGGGAAGCGCTATCTACGTACCACCCTGTACACAAGTCTGAGGGTAGCGAGAGTCAAATACATAGTAGGTCATCGTACTGAAGTGGTTCATGGTGTGCCTTCAATGGAAAAAGAACGAACTGCAGAACTGCAAGATTTTTCGCCCTCCCTGGGTTCTTTTTCCCCCTCCTTAGGTTCTTTTTCCCCATCCTTAGGTTCTTTTTCCCCTTCTTTAGGTTCTTTTTCCCCTCCTTAGGTTCTTTTTTTTCCCTCTTTAGGTTCTTTTTTCCCCTCCTTAGGTTCTCTTTCCCCTCCTTAGGTTCTTTTTCCCCTCCTTAGATTCTTTTTCCCCTCCTTAGGTTCTTTTTCTCTCCTTAGGTTCTTTTTCCCCTCCTTAGGTTCTTTTTCCTTAGAGCTGAAGAGTGTAACGTGTAATATGCAAGTACTTGGTCTTTGGTACTGTGCTATATGAAAGTACATGATTAGACTGTGTAATGTGCATGCAATTAGGTGTACATGAAGGTGTTTGTGAGAGCAGGGTGTACTACTCTCAGTATTCCCAGAACACTGAAATAAGATCAATAAATGAGGATGGTCAGGAGGTGGGGTCTGACTGATGATACAAGAGCCCTAATTCTCCTCTCTCCCTTTTTTCTAATCCTCTGAGCGTCGACTGCCCTGTTCGACTGGCGCTACTGCCTTCTCCCTCAATGTGGAGTCACCTGGAGGCAGCGCAACATCGAGTGAATGGATGGTGAGCGCCTTCATTTGCCACCTGTTTCTCCTGGGAAAGTCAGAAATGGGAATGGGGATGCTGTAACGAGAGAGAGAGAGAGAGAGAGAGAGGAACACACGTCTCCCGTACCAGGCCCTACACCTAATCACAAAACGTACCCATTGATCTGACATCCATTAATTAAAAAAACGCTATTCGGGGCCACCAGGTGTGTTCCAGGAAGCTCACCTGTGATTAATTACCTGGCTGGAGTGGCCGTAAATAGTCACCTGTAGCCTCTTCACTTTCTCCCTTACACCGACCTCCGTAAAACCCATGATGAATATTCTGATCCAATTCATTACGCTAAATTACGAGAGAGTGAGCGATGAATTTCGACACCCAGTATTGTGATCCTGAGAACCATATAAATTTCTCAGAATATTACGTACCCAGTCCATAAATATTCGGCTCAATAGCGATTCCATGTACCATTACGATCAAAAGTTCGCCTGATATGTCACATCCTCTCTCTCTCTCTCTCTCTCTCTCTCAAAAAATAAATAAATAAATAAATAAATAAATAAAGATGTACAAGACGTAGTATGAAGTCTCCAACGACCCTCAGTGTACTCTCTCTCTCTCTCTCTCTCTCTCTCTCTCTCTTGTATGGTTGGG
This sequence comes from Coenobita brevimanus, assembly GCF_032717465.1. Classification (NCBI taxonomy): domain Eukaryota; kingdom Metazoa; phylum Arthropoda; class Malacostraca; order Decapoda; family Coenobitidae; genus Coenobita; species Coenobita brevimanus. The sequence goes on along the minus strand of NC_137052.1, from coordinate 18,488,507 downwards.
TGTTGAGCCTGATACGGGAGACTTGTGTTCCTCTCTCTCTCTCGCTCTCTCTCCTTGGGTGTAAAACTGTGATATGGGAGACGTTGGTGTTTCTCTCTCTCTCTCTCTTGTATGGTTGGGTGTAAAACTGTGATATGGAGACGTTGGTGTTTCTCTCTCTCTCTCTCTCTCTCTCTCTCTCTCTCTCTCTATCTATCTATCTATCTATCTATCTATCTTAAAAATAAAAAAAATAATCGAATATGTACGAGGTGTAATATGAAGTCTCCAAAGACTCTCATTCTCTTTCTCTCTCTCTCTCTCTCTCTCTCTCTCTCTCTCTCTCTCTCTCTCTCTCTCTCTCTCTCTCCGGACCCACAATGGAAAGATCATATTACTTCCTTTAAAAATTCATTTCCCTGAAATTGAGTGTGCTGAGCAGATCCCTTAGTTCTCTCTCTCTCTCTCTCTCTCTCTCTCTAATACTCTGAGCAGCCTTATTCACCCCTGTGTGGAGTACGGCTCTTCTATGCAGGGTGGAGTCAAAAGGCGTTTCCTCCCATTAACTCCCAACCCTTCCTGACTCCCATTACCCTCTCTCTTTTCGCCACAGCGCTTCTTTCTCCCTACCTACTGTACTACTTTTGCTCCAGGTATCGCTACATCAAACAGCTTATTTTATCCCCCTTTTTGTTCTTAATTTATGCTACTGGTCAGCTCTGGAACGGTCTTTTTCAGTCTGTATTTTCCTGTCTATCACTTCCAGTCGTTTCCAGGCATCTCGGAATGAAAGGATCTTGATTTTCGTTCACTTTTCTTCACTTTCTCCCTGGAAACGATAACTTTTTACAGGCTTCCACCCTTTGTTTCTTTCTTTTTTTTAACATAAAGTCGGCAATAATTATAAAACAGTGATAATTACGGTATCTTTCGTTTTCACAGCACTCAAAGCCACATTTATAGCGTAATGGCGGTAATTCAAGTTTATATAAAATGCGTTCTTTATTCTTATTTATTCACCTTTATTTATTTATCTTTATTTATTTATTCATTTATTTCTTCATTAACACAGAGCAACACAAACTCCACCAAGCAGTACCACCGTCCACCAGTGCGTGCGTGAGGTGGTCAGACCCAGCCATTCCCTCCCCTAACTTCATTAAGCTCATACGGTCCCTGAAATCACACTTATCCCTTATCAGTTGCCTTGATTAAATTTCCGGACCATATCTTACCTCCTCTACCGCCATTACACACGAGGGGGAGGGGGGGGAGGGAGGGGAGTCATTTACCCTCCCCACGCTCGATCACTGAGGTGTAAATATGGCTTAAGTTATTAACACTCTCTCGCGGCGGAAAAAGATGGTACATTCATTAGAGAAACATGTATTTTCCCCGTTCCGTCTGAAGAATAATGACAACTAACGAAATACACTGAAAAAAACCATCTTTTCTATGTATATTTCAGATGCTTCGATTTTTCCGCTATGTATTCGTCAGACTTAAAAAAAAAAAAAAAATTGTTTCTCCCTGTACATGACGGGAACCCAATATTTCCATTCCTTTACGTGTTATTCCAAGACAGACAGACACTGAAGGCCGTGTTATAAAAGGAATAGCATCTTTCTTCATATCCGTAGCGGCTTTTCCTTAGTGATTTATTTTACACACACTCCATCGGCCGAAAAAGATGGTACTGCGACTCACTATTTACAATCCTTTACGTGTTATTTCAGGACAGCGTGTGACTGCAGGCCGTGTTCTTCGTACCACCTTTTTCTTAAAGATTTATTTTGCACACCCAGCCTTAAAATTCTGTTGTTTGTTTTATATATTTTTTAATCAACAGTTTGCATCAACCGCATATAGGAGGATATTAAGGAGTACTGAGCAGAATAAATAAGTAAGAATGAGGTGCTACGAAATCCAAAGTCAATTAGAATACGACTATTGAACTTTCACTTACAGTCTCCCCCAAATTAGGTCAACCCTTTGCCTGACCCTCAACCTTTCCACCATTTTTTTGATAATCGTGTCAAAACTTTGAGTTATATTGTCAATACACACTAAGACACATCCCTGTTCTTGCTACCATTACCACGGGTGTTAAAAATAAATAAATACATAAAAGATGTTACACACGGTTCAGTCATTTTATGGAAAATCTACATCAAGTGAGTGGACGGTGGACCCCACATTAAAAAAATAAAATGTGATGCAGAGGCAGTGGAACGATACACGCACTTTAGTTTCCACCTGGACATTTCGGGTTGTGTAGGTGTGGCGAAGTGAGGTGAGGTGAGGTGAGGCGAGAAGGTGAGACAGTGAGGTGAGGTGAAGTGAGATGAGGTGAGAGGTTAGAGAAGGTGAGATGAGGTGAGGCAGTGAGGTGTGGCAAGGTGAGGTGAGGCTGCGAGGTGAGGTGAGGTGAGGCAGTGAGGTACGGCGAGGTGAGGTGAGGTGAGGTGAGGTGAGGTGAGGTGAGGTGAGATGAGGCGTGGGCAGGTAAGGCGGTATTATTTGTTGACATGTCGCGAATATTAGAGCATCTCTTTGAGGCAGGAGCAGTGAGGATATCAGGGTATACTATTCCTGGCAAGTCTGTGTCATGAGATTCAACCCAGCATATAATTCAGTGAGGATTTCAAAGGACTACAGTACTAGATTTGAGGCAGGATTGTAGCTTCAAATTACACTATAACGTATATTATTGGATATTTTGGTTAACTGCTATCTGGCTATAAACGCTGCCTTCATTTTTATTTATTTATCATTATTAGTATCATCATCATCATCATCATTATTATCATCATCTTACTCATCGTTATCATAATTATCATCATCACCATTATCATCATCAGTATTATCACCATCTTAATCATCGTTATCTTCACCATCATCATCATCATCATCGTCATTATTATCATCATCAACTTAATCATCGTTATCATCATCATCATCATCATCATCTTTATTATCATCATCTTAATCATCAACATCATCACCATCATCATCACCATCATCCAGACCTCTTTTTCACCTATAAATGGGAGGAGGAAGAAGAGGAGGAGAAGGAAGAAGAAGAGGAGGAGGAGGAGGAGGAGGAGGACGAGAAGGAGGAAAAGGGAGGAAAAGGGAGGAGGTCAAAGAACAAGAAAAACCTAACAGAAGGAAAAATAGCAAGTCTTCCAAATGAAATGGGCCACACATTCATTCACACACCACATAAAGCTCCCGGAATCCTCAGTCTACACCACCAACTTAACACTCTCTGTCCATTATAATTTTCAAGCCCTCCGACGATATTATTCTTATTTATTTTCCACTCCCCTCCTCAATTTTCACGCCAGGCAGTATATTGAAAGTTGGAAGATTTTTGAAGTGTGTGTGACAGTGGAAAAAAAGAGTCTCCGGTAAATGAGGCGGAAGTGATGGGCGATACGGAACTTGGCGCGGAGGAGGAGGAGGAGGAGGAGGAGGACGAGGACAAGGAGGAGGACGAGGAGGAAGAGGAGGAGGAGGAGGAGGGAAAATACAGAAAAAATGGAAGAGGGATGGGATGACAGGAGGAGGAGGAGGAGGAGGAGGAGGGAAAATACAGAGAAAATGGAACAGGAAAAAGATAACGCGAGGGAGGTAGAAGGCGGGAAACATACTCTTTTCACCTTAACTTGGCCTGAATTTTCGTCCTCCTGTAACTTATTTCACGTAGCACAATGGCAGAAAAAGACACTACTTGTACTACCACTCTATATCTTTTCTACAGCACTTCTTCGTGACCAGCACCATATTTTTGCGTTAATCTATTGTCACAACTCAGTATTCCAGACGGGTAGATGGTAAATTTTGGCCAAGTTAAAATGAAAAGAGTATAGTGGCGAAGTTTAAAGGGTTTTGGATGTGTCAAGGGAGTGTGGACTATGTAAGCTTGTCTCTTGTGACTCGGTGGATCGGTTGGTATGGTACTAGCTTTGTGTGTCGGGGACGCCCTTGATATGACTGGAGCTCCACTGACTGCCACTGAAACACACACACACACACACACACACACACACACACACACACACACACACACACACACACACACACACACACACACACACCAAGGATAACAAGTGGGGTACAGACACAAGCTAGTAAATAAACAATAGGATGTTGTGGTGGAGGGGTCAGTGGGGGAGGTGAAACAGGGGGTGATGTGGTAGTGGTGGTGGTATGTGGTAGTGGCGGTGGTATGACTGTGGTAGTGGTGGTGGTATGTGGTAGTGGTATGAATGTGGTGGTGGTGGTAGCAAGGTCATGGGCTGGAGGAAGAGAGGCAGCAGATACTGAGAAAGGCGTGTTAATCAGGACATCACTGGAGAGAGAGAGAGAGAGAGAGAGAGAGAGAGAGAGAGAGAGTCACCCTTGAAGGACGAGCTGTAAAGAAGCCAACAACATCTTTAAGACAGATTGGTATTTCTTTGATAATACTTAAGATTTTAATAAGTTACGAGCAAAAACGAAAAAATTAAGAGGAAAGAATGCAATGAACTGCTTATGGAACAAATACGTATGCGGGAGCTTCGGGGCCCTTCAGTTACTGCCCTTGGTGTTGTGTGGCGTGGTGTGAGAGGGTGATGCGGTGTGGTGTGGGTGGGTTGGATGGTGTGGTGTGAGCGGGTGGTATGGTGTGGTGTGAGAGGGTGATACTGTGTGGTGTGAGAGGGTGGTATGGTGTGGTGTTAGAGGGTGGTATGGTGTGGTGTGAGAGGGTGGTACTGTGTGGTGAGAGGGTGGTATGGTGTGGTGTGAGAGGGTGGTATGGTGTGGTGTGAGAGGGTGGTATGGTGTGGTGTGAGAGGGTGGTACTGTGTGGTGTGAGAGGGTGGTATGGTGTGGTGTGAGAGGGTGGTACTGTGTGGTGTGAGAGGGTGGTATGGTGTGGTGTGGAAGTGTGGTATGGTGTTGTGTGAGAGGATGGTATGGTATGGTGTTGTGTGGGAGGGTGGAATGATGTGGGGGAGGGTAGTATGGTGTGGTGTGGGAGGGTGGTATGGTGTGGTGTGACAGGGTGGTATGGTGTGGTGTGACAGGGTGGTATGGTGTGGTGTGATAGGGTGGTATGGTGTGGTGTGATAGGGTGGTATGGTGTGGTGAGATAAAGTGGAATGGTATGCTGTGAGAGGGTGATATGGTGTGGTGTGGGAGGGTGGTATGGTATGGTGTGGTGTGGTGTGAGAGGCTGGTATGGGCGGTTCTGTAACAGGGTGAGAAAAAAGTCTGTGATGTCCCTGTGGCTGTCAGTGTAATACAGGACTAATAACAGGCCCCTCCTCTCTCTCTCTCTCTCTCTCTCTCTCTCTCTCTCTCTCTCTCTCTCACACACACACACACACACACACACACACACACACACACCACACTAACCTTGACTGACCCTGGTTACCTATTCACAGACGCTGCCAAAGACGTCACGCACATCTCTCTCTCTCTCTCTCTCTCTCTCTCTCTCTCTCTCTCTCTCTCTCTCTCTCTCTCTCTCAAATCCGTCCTCTTTCTTCTCGTTTTAGTCTCGTCTCTCAAAATATCCAAGATTATCACAGTAATTGTACACAAATCAGTACTCCGTTCAGTGTAACTGTCTGTACGCTAGAGTACTTCATCACTGTAGCTGTATACAAATTTGTACTCTATTTCGTGTAATTGTCTGTAAACTAATGTAAACAAGAAACGGTGCCAAGGCACAGCAAACACGTCCCCGGCAGTCATTTTAGTGCTGACGTATAAACACAACAAGATATCTAGTCAAAGATGTCACATTTCAAATTTGGAGTAAATCGGGTGAAAATTGACGATTTTATCTGAAATTTTAGGCCCGACCCACCTGACACTGACCCATATACCGCTAACTAGGGGGTGAGCCCCAAACTCCTCCGGGGCGGGGACGGGTAGCTAGAGTACTTTCATGTGCAAAATCTATGAAATACTGGTGCGATAACCACGCTAAGTTTAAAATATTTGCGCTAAGTTTAAAATATCTGCGCTAAGTTTAAAATATTTGAGCTGTTTGAAATATTTGGGATGTTAAAAATATTTGCGCTAAGTTACAAATATTTGCGCTAAGTTTAAAATATTTGTGCTAAGTTTGAAACATATGAGCTTTAGACACTTTTTCCCTGGATGTCTGTCAGTTACCAATTCATTTTCCTCTGCTGGCTAATATTCTCAAGCTGAGAGTGACTTGGGCCCGTATTCTGGTCGGAGAAGGTTCCCTAACAACTCTTCTTTAGCGATTTATTTTTGGATATGGGTGGCTGGTATCCTTTTGTAGTTTATGCGGAGAATGGCGACAGATAGATATATGTAACACAGAGGAAGACAACAGGGCGTAGTAAGCAGAATAAATCACTTCAGAAAAGGTGTTTGGGAGCTTCCTCATGCGACATTACGGGCCTTGGACAATTTAATAAGCATAATAAATCACTTAAGAAAAAGGTGCTAGGGAGCTTCCTTACGCGACAACAATACGCGCCTTGGACAGTGTACTAAGCATAATAAATCACTTAGGAAAAGGTGTTAGGGAGCTTCCTTACGCGACAACAATACGCGCCTTGGACAGTGTAGTATGCAGAATAAATCACTCAGGAAAAGGTGTTAGGGAGCTTCCTTACGTGACAATACAGCGCCTTGTTCAGTATTTCCGTCTTTACACGAAGCGTCTGAGAGGAAAAAGACGATCAAGCCCTACGTGTAAAATGGATAAATAGGAGACATAATTTATGACCCCAACTGTACGTGTGGGATGGTGAAACAGTAGACACAATTTTTGACACCGACTGTACGTTTTAGAAGATGGAAATGCTTCAGAAAAAAATAAATAATAAAAAATACAAGAGGAGGCGCCGAACGGGACCCGGACCAGCTGAGTAAGGGAAACAAATATGGTGGTCCTTTTCCCTTAGGTGACATCCCGGAACAAGGCCAGGGAGGGAACGAGGCAGGAAGGGCACCGTCTCCCTCCCTCCCTCCCCCTTCCCTCCTCTCTCCCTCCCCCATCATTCCTCCCTCCCTCACTCCCTCCGCCACTTTCCTTACGCCTACCGCCCTCTCACTACTCTCTCCCTCACCTCACCCTCCATCACTCCCTCCCCCCCTCCCTCCTCCACGATTCTCCCTCCATCGCTCCCTCATCCTCCCTGTACTCCCTCCCTCACTTTCGGGGCACTTCTTCCCTACCTCGTCCACTGTTCTCCCTCCCTCTCTCCCTCACCTTGCCTCCCTCATCCTCCCTGTCCTCCCTCACTTTCTCGGGGCCCTCCTCCCTCCCTCCTCCACGATTCTCCCTCCATCTCTCCCTCACTTTGCCTCCCTCATCCTCCCTGTACTCCCTCCCTCACTTTCTCGGGGCCCTTTCTCCCTCCCTCCCTTCATCTCTCCCTCACCTTGCCTCCCTCACCCTCCCTGTACTCCCTCACTTTCTCGGGGTCCATCTCCCTCCACAATTCCTTCTCCAATATCCTTCTCTTCCTCCTCCTGCTTCGTCAGCGCGTCACTGTCTTCCTCCACATCCCATTTTTATTATTCTTTCCCGCTTTCCTCTCCACTTACTCCATTTTCGATAAACTTTCACTCTTTTTAAAAATGTATTGGACTAATTCTCAATATCAAAAGTAATATTTTCATTCAGACACGCTCCTTGCATTGTGTGTGTGTGTGTGTGTGTGTGTGTGTGTGTGTGTGTGTGTGTGTGTGTGACTCTGGGTATCTTCCTACATGTGTACACCTTCTTATGCCACCACTCCGGCGCTAACACACACCGTCCCGTCCACAGTGATTCTCTCTCTCTCTCTCTCTCTCTCTCTCTCTCTCTCTCTCTCTCTCTCTCTCTCTCTCTCATATAGGACTGGTATAATGGCAATAGTTTTTTTTTTTTTTTGACATGGTGGGTTTCGTAAAAGATCTTCCTCAGCGATTTATTTATACATCATACACCTTCATCGTGGCACCCCTCCCTTACCGATTTATTTATACATCATACACCTTAAGCGTGACACCCCTCCCTTAGCGATTTATTTATACATCACACGCCTTAACACTGTCTTGCATGCTACTTATACTGTTTTAATAGCACTCTGCATCAGCGACACATAAAGGGATACGGAGGTGTAACACAGGGAATAAATCGGTAAGAAAAATACGTTATGATGCCCTTACGGAAGTCCAGCCTCAGTGTAACATATCCCTAACTCTACCTCCGTCGGGCATATTATCGATAGAAAAAAGGAGAGGGAGTGGGAGGCCGAGGATGTGGAGGGATGGAGTGGAAGAGAGAGGGTGTGGAGGGATGGAGTGGAAGAGAGAGGGTGTGGAGGGATGGAGCAGAGAGGTATATGAATGAGAATGGTGTGAGCTGGAGGGAGGGGAGCCAGACAGATAGACAGATAGATAAATAGAGAGATAGACAGACAGACAGACAGATAGATAGATAAACAGACGCATAGGTAATAAAAAGGTCGGCTATTACGGATCAACACACGGACCCTCATCCAATAAAATTAGTAATATTCCTTTACTGGCCGACATAGACAGATATATAGACAGATAGATAGGCAGACAGATAGATGGATAGATAGATAAACAGACACGTAGGTAATAATAAGGTTAGCTACTTCAGATCAACACACGGACCCCCATCCAATAAAACTAGTAATCTTGCTTTACTGGCCGAGTTACGCCAGCGGGGTGTCCAGCGGCGGAAGTACCCTGGATGCGATATTTTACGGCCGTGTTTTACGTCTGTGTGTTTGCTGATAGCGCTTATCGTGCTGTTTTATCCCGCGGCTTGGATGAGAGAGATAGCTGGGGGATAGATAGATAAGTGGTAGATAGATGATAGATAAAGGGTGGACAGATATAGATAGAGATAGACAGAAACTAAATCTTCAAGTCGCTCAAATGAATAGCAAAAACAACCGTGTATAAAAAAGGGAGGAATTTCAAAACGCAAATCATGAATCACCGGTCGACTGCCTGAGTATTCATTTATTATTTTTTATCTACCTATTTGTTATCTATTTATCTATTTATTTATTTTTATCGGTCCAATTTCTGTTCTCCGCAGCTAGGTGATGCTCCAGTGCTTTCCATGCCATTACACTTCCTAACACTGGATTAACATAGGGTTATTCTTTACACCTAGACCACCAAATTCACCTCTATTACCTCAAACATGATACTCTCTCTCTCTCTCTCTCTCTCTCTCTCTCTCTCTCTCTCTCTCTCTCTCTCTCTCTCTCTCTCTCTCAATTTAGTCTACATGCAGGATACCTCATAGCTCCCAAGGGCTTTGTCTGTACAGAAAGGGATGGGCCGTGAGGGACTGCACTACTTCACTATCTCTTCCCCACTTCCTATACTAAGAACTCCCTCATTTACTTTACTAATAACTATGTGCAACAGATAATCCCACGCCACCTGATCTAAGGGATGTGTGGAATTATGTCGTTCAATAAGATCCACGATACTTTTTAGTAGTAACGAGCAAGAAATCTACCACAGTCAACACTTCAGTAATGACGAGTAAAGTGTCAACCACAGTCAACACTTCAGTAATAACGAGTGAAGTTTCTACCACAGTCAACACTTCAGTAATAACGAGCAAGAGTTCTACCACAGTCTCCTTCAAAGATCAGACATGTTTCCAGTTATTTAAGAAAGATGTGGATTATGTACTGGAGTATGTGCTAAGGTATGTAAATATTATCGACTTCCTTTCCTTCCACAGGCGAATGACAAGCCGTAATAGGCAGAATTAGTTAGCTAAGGAAGAGGTACACCATCATCATCAACACCATCATCATCATCAACACCATCATCATCATCATCATCACCATCACCATCATCATCATCATCATCATCATCACCATCATCATCATCACCATCATCATCATCACGGGGAGGTAAACGCCAAATCCATCCTTCATCTCCACGAATTATTTTATTATATTCATCTCTTTAAAAAATATATATATATGAAGTTATTACGAAGTTACTTACAAAACAACACTGTGCGTTTCTATTCTAGGATAATAATTACATTCCCTCATTTCCGAAAGATAAGGTAATTAAGGAGAAGAAGGTAATATTTAAGGTATGTAAGGTATGATGGTGATTAGTCTACCTTCATCAGCATCTGTCTTGTTCTATGACCCCTCTTTCACCTCATCCTTGGGTGGAAAAACGGGGTGATGATGATGATGATGATGATGATGATGATGATGATGATGAGGAGGAGGAGGAGGAGGAGGAAGGAGGAGGAAAATAATGATGATGATGATGATGACGAAGACGACGACGATGATGATGATGATGATGATGTTGATGATGAAATACAGCAATACAGCAATGACAGAACACTCACCCAAACAATAACCATCTATGCCCTCACCTCCAACCCACTCACTCATCCACCACTCACAAACACACTCACCACTCACGCTCTTGAGGACATTAAATTGAACCTCATATTGCGAAGAGGATGGTAAACACTCATCTCTCTCTCTCTCTCTCTCTCTCTCTCTCTCTCTCTCTCTCTCTCTCTCTCTCTCTCTCTCTCTCCCCCTCCACACATGATACATTTAAAAAAACACCTTACCTTTGATCAATGTGAAGGGTAATACCACCTAATTTTCATCCATTCTCACCTGCTTTGAAATTTATCACCTGTGTTTTATAATTTACAAGCATAATTAGGGGCTTGCTTCAGTTTTGCTTCTCTGTTTTAATATGGAGGTCACACCCACCCATACAGATAACAAAGCCACCACACTCGCCTCATAAAGTATGAATGATGTAGCACAACGCCCATCCCACACGCACCGCAACGCCTCATAACAACACACTCACTCACACACACACACACACACACACACACACACACACACACACACACACACACACACACACACACACATTATCCGAACACTGAACACCTACCCAACCACACACACACACACACACAAATCTACACCAACACTCATCACACACTCACACAATCACACAACACTCACTACACACACACACACACATCTACACCAACACTCATCACACACCCACAGAATCACACAACAACACTCACTACACACACACACACACAAATCTACACCAACACTCATCACACACCCACACAATCACACAACTCACTACACACCCACAAATCTACACGAACACTCAACACACACCCACACAATCACATAACACTCACTACACACACCCACAAATCTACACCAACACTCATCACACACCCACACTATCACACAACACTCATTACACACACACACACACACACACACACACACACACACACACAAATCTACACCAACACTCATCACACACCCACACAATCACACAACAACACTCCCATCTCGCATCACGCCAACACAGCTGCATCCACACACACACACAATCACATAAATCTCGGAGTCAAGCGGCTGTTTTGATGACTGCTGCTATATTTTCATCACTGGCTTCATCAACGCAGAGCAGAACACTAGCTACATGTCAGGGGGTGCTGGGTTCTCGGCTAATAACTATAAATTTATCCATGAAACTCGAGGAAAAATTAGCATACTATAACAAGGACGTACTTTTAAAACACAAACATATTAATCGACCTGTTCTTGGTGTGGTGTATGTGAAGTATTAGGGCTGTTAGAGGGTAATGGACAGGTGATTACGTGAAGAGGTTTGCGTAACATGATACTACGGTGACGAGCAGGTAAAGGTAACAACACACGAACCTGCGACAGTGCTAATGTGATGTGGAGGTCTAGCTACGATTTCCAACGTTCATGCATCACAGGTATTTGGTCATTTCAACTACTATCCGACACCTCTGTTCAATCATGTCAGCGCCACCAACAAACAAGTGATTATGCCAAGGCTGTCAAGGGTACCAAATGCTCGATCTCTGCTACCCACTGATGCTGTCCCAGGTTTATATGTTGCCAACTGTACAAGTGGCCTTAATCTGTTGAATCTGATGACGCTCGTTCGTTTATGAAGGCTCCATGAGACGGTCTTGGTCAACTAATAGCGGATCTCAGCCTAAGGAAAGATTGAACATAATTCACTCATATATAAACGAAATCTCAAAATGTGTCAGATTTAGTGGCTGTGCTAGGAACTTATGCACCTAAAACTAGATGAAAATTATTTATGGTTTTCATCTCTCGCTACAAAAGCCCAGGATGGCACATATCAACACAATGAATTATAACTACAAGCCTATACGTGGTCCGCTGCTAAGACGGATCTTATCGGAGGGAGGGTGACGCTTAGAATTAACTCTTTTCCACGCTGGCAAGTATGGAGAAGGAAGGGGCGTCTATAGTGAGAAATGATGCGTGTGATGGTGTTGTACTGTATCTTATCGGAGGGAGAGTGACGTTAGAATTAACTCTTTTCCACGCTGGCAAAGTACGAAGGAGTAAGGGGCGTCTATACTGAGAAATGATGCGTGTGATGGTGTTGTACTGGCCATGTCCTGTGTGGCAGAGTCTACATAAGTGGTGTGAAATAATAGGCTGGGAATACACAAGTTCACAGAGGGTATACCACCATCATCGACTTTAAATCTGTCTGGGGCTGGGTGTCATATGCTTCATCACTAAACCGCTGAGTGCAGTGCCAGGTCCCTAATTTTTACGACTATTTCTTAAGCAGGTGAGTAAAGGGAACATGCTTAGCCTTCCTATATGGTTGCTGCCTGCACTGAAAAATGTGGGATGCAGGCTAACTATAATAACCAGTGGTGCTCCGGAAAATACAATAAAAGAATTCGGGTCTACATTTAGCCATTTGAGGTTAAGTATACGGCAGGTAAACTCAGGTACACGCAGATCGCCAGGCAAACACGCTACCACTGAGCCACCATTACTCCAGCACGGTGTTCACGTACGTTCAATATACCTAAAAGAAAATTAAACTGGGGGACAAAATAGCACATTGAAGTACGTTACGACAATTGTGTGTTAAAAGATGGCGAGGCTAATTGATCGCTACACTTGTTATTATGTGTGAGGTGAGGGAGGGGAGGGAAGACACAGTGGGGAGGGGAGGAAAGGGGAGGGAAGGGAAGAGAGCATGGGGAGGAGGAGAGCGGAGAGAAGAGACAGTGGGGAGGGGAGGAGAAGGAAGCGACAGTGAGGAGGGGAGGAGGAGAGAGCAGGGAAGAGACAGTGGGGAGGGGAGGAGGAGAGGGGAGGGAAGAGAGTGGGGAGAGGAGGAGAGGGAAGAGACAGGGGAGAAGGGAGGGACGAGACAGAGGTGAGAGGAATTAGGGGATGAAGAGGGGAGTGTGGAGGAGAGAAAAGAAAGAAGAGGAGAGGAAAGCTAGGCAAGGCAGTAATAATAACAATAATAATAATAATAATAATAATAATAATAATAATACATGAAATAAGCATCACAGGATAAAACGATAAAATTCCAAACCTTCACCACGTTTCCAACAGCCAGTAAAAAAAAAAAAAATACTGTTCCTTGTCGATAAATATAAATAAATAAATAAATAACATAACGTGTAATTTATTGATACACAGCCGTCACGAAATGGTTGACCGATTTTAGCCGTGTGTGTGTGTGTGTGTGTGTGTGTGTGTGTGTGTGTGTGTGTGTGTGTGTGTGTGTAATACCTGTACGTGTGCGTGTATGAGAGGCTATCAGAACATGTACGAAATTTACCTAAACTAATAAATAAGAAATAAGAGGTGCGACGCTAATAAGACCTCAATTATTTCCCGTCACACCTGTACATTGTCTTAGTGCTGTTTCTTGCCACTTCCTGGTAATCTTCTGAAGTTCAGGTACCGATGGCGTGATGTTTACCTGATCAAACACACACACACACACACACACACACACACACACACACACACACACACACACACACACACACACACACACACACACACACACACACACACACACCGTTACAGTTTTTTTTTTCTTAATTTTAAAGACTGAAGCAAATGTATAATCCTAGTCTTCAGTAAGTACTTGTGTAGGTGTATGTCTGCTATTGTTATTTATACACCTAATGCCGGCTCTCCACGCTGCTCGATCTCTGGCAGCCATCGTCCTCGTCGCTCTACCATTGTCCTCGTCACTTCACTCATAAAGGCTCCAAGATGCTTCCATGTGTCGGTCTTGGTCACCTAATGTCGACTCTCCAAGCTGCTCGATCTCTGGCAGCCTCTCTGCTCAATTATCTCACTCAAATTAGCACCCTGCTCAATTATCTCTCAAATTAATACTCTGCTCAATTATCTCGCCATAATTAGTACTCTGCTCAAAATAATTACCAAGTCAGTTCAAGCGCCAAGCATTTCGAAAAGAGGATGGAGAGTTGCGATTTACGGTATAGGGCGCCGTGTGATGGTAGCCTAAATATATTCTTGATATTTATTACAACTCTAAAACTCTACAAAATGGTGCAGTGGAGGATGTTTATAGAGCGGGGCGGCAATTTAAAAGATCCATCAGTGTCTGGGAATCTGCGCATTTCCATAAACTTTGGGGCCATATTTTTTCTACCTAACTATCTATTGCCAGATGCCTTAATCCGGTAAGGGGTGGCCACAAACAAACAGCCTCCATGCCGCCCTGTCCCCCGCCATTTCACTGCCCTGCTCCCAGTTCACACCCCCGTCTCTCAAAATTTTCCTGAGAGAGATAAATGCAGAGAAAAACCCAAACACGATGCTCCTCGGTCCTCGTTTAAAAAGTTGCTCAGGATTGTTTCTTATATTTACGATTTGCTAGCGCCGAGTTCCAGACACACGCAGAATTATAACAGGATTGCATAAAAAACAGAATAACATAATGAACAAAGAAGCATAAAGAACAGAATAACATAAAGAACAGGACAGCATAAAGGGCAGAGTAACAAGGAACACGACAATATAAAGGACAGGATAACATAAAGAACAGGGCAGCATAAGGAACAGAATAACATAAACAGAACTACATAAAGGACAGAATAACATAAACAGAACTACATAAAGGACAGAATAACATAAACAGAACTATATAAAGGACAGAATAACATAAACAGAACTACATAAAGGACAGGATAACATAAACAGAACTACATAAACGACAGGATAACATAAAGAACAGGACAGCATAAAGGACAGGATAACATAAAGAACAGGACAGCATAAAGGACAGGATAACATAAAGAACAGGACAGCATAAAGGACAGGATAACATAAAGAACAGGACTACATAAAGGACAGAATAACATATAGAACAGGACAACATAGAGGACAGGATAACATAAAGAGAACAACATAAAGGACAGGATAACATATAGAACAGGACAGCATAAAGAACAGGATAACATAAAGAACAGAATAACACAAAGGACAAACAAAAAGAACAGGATAACATAAAGAACAACAGAACATAAGGAAGTGGTCAGTCTAGGTCACTGCCACTACACTGACCTAGTCACGTGACACTGACCTGTTTAGACTCACGGCACCGTTGCCCTTGTCCAGAACCAGCCGTGGGTGTCCGTCGTTGATCTCCAAGGCGATGAAGTCAGATCTGTGGGAAGACAATGTGCTTTCTTGAGACACTGGCAATCAGACCTGAGGAAAGAGACTCTGGGGCAATCAGATCTGAGGGAAGACAAAGTGTTTTCTTGAGACACTGGCAATCAGACCTGAGGAAAGAGACTCTGGGGCAATCAGATCTGAGGGAAGACAAAGTGTTTTCTTGAGACACTGGCAATCAGAACTGAGGGAAGAGAGAGACTGTGACAATCAGATCTGAGGGAAGAGAGACTGTGGCAATCAGACTTGAGGGAAGAGAGAGACTGTGGCAATCAGACCTGAGGGAAGACAATGTGTTTTCTTGAGACACTGGCAATCAGACCTGAGGAAAGAGACACTGTGGCAATCAGACCTGAAGGAAGACAGACTGTGGCAATCAGACCTGAAGGAAGACAGACTGTGGCAATCAGACCTGAGGGAAGACAGACTGTGGCAATCAGACCTGAGGGAAGACAGACTGTGGCAATCAGACTGTGGCAATCAGACCTGAGGGAAGACAGACTGTGGCAATCAGACCTGAGGGAAGACAGACTGTGGCAATCAGATCTGAAGGAAGACAGACTGTGGCAATCAGACCTGAGGGAAGACAGACTGTGGCAATCAGATCTGAGGGAAGACAATGTGTTTTCTTGAGAGACTGTGGCAATCGTTTTGTTACCTGACAAACTTAAGGTACTGTTTTGTAATAATTTTAATGTGGGGGAGGGGGAGACCGAGGATGAGGCATATAATAAAAAAGACTGACAAATGAAGTACTGAGGCTGTAAATGAAGTTATGTGAATGTGCAGTAAAAAATAACTGAGATTTACCTTGTGGGGGGTCCTGTGTTATAGAGACTAGGGCGTGCTGTGACTATAAAACAAAGGAAGTAACTGTATAAATATAGGACGTAACTGTAAAAATAAAGGACGTAACTGTATAAATAAAGGACGTAACTGTATAAAATAAAGGACGTAACTATAAAATAAAGGACGTAACTGTATAAATAAAGGACGTAACTGTATAAAATAAAGGACGTAACTGTATAAAATAAAGGACGTAACTGTATAAAATAAAGGACGTAACTGTAGAAATAAAGGACGTAACTATAAATAAAGGACGTAACTGTAGGAATAAAGGACGTAACTGTATAAATAAAGGACGTAACTGTAGAAATAAAGGACGTAACTCTATAAAATAAAGGACGTAACTGTAGAAATAAAGGACAACTGTATAAATAAAGGACGTAACTCTATAAAATAAAGGACGTAACTGTAGAAATAAAGGACGTAACTGTAGAAATAAACGACGTAAGTATAAATAAACGACGTAACTGTATAAATAAAGGACGAAACTGTATAAATAAACCGTTGTACCTGTATATAACCAATGGACTACTCCTTACCTTGAGGGGGGTCCCGTGTTGTAGAGCAGTAGGGCGTGCTGGGACTGCGTTTTAACCTGCATGCTGATGGAGCCGCCGGTGCGAGGGTACGACTCCTGAAATGCTACGTAGGCGCCGGGACGTACGAAGCTAATGGCGGCCCCGGGAACAGCGTCAAACTCGTCGGAACACTGCCACTCCACGCCGTACACGTCCGCCGCCGTGCTGTCCTCCCGTGCATCCCGCAGCACGTCCAGGCCATTGTATAGCACCTGTGGACGGGGGGGTGACAGGTAAGCAGGTGACAAATTACTACTACTACTAATACTACTACAACTGCTACTCCTACTACAACTACTTCTTCTTCTAGTAGGCCTACTACTACTACTACTACTTACTAATACTTCTACTACCGGTACTACTACTACTACTGCTACTACTATTACTACTACTACTTTCGGTACTATTGGTACTACCATTTCCACTACCGGTACTACTACTGTTGTTGTTGTTGCTGCTGCTACTACTACTATTACTACTACTTCTGCTAACATACAGAAGGAGAGGAGGAGGAGGAGGAGGAGGAGGAAGAGGAGGAGGAGGAAGAGGAGGAGGAGGAGGAGGAGGAAGAGGAGGAGGAGGAGGAGAAAAGAATAAAGGCAATTTTCACCTATCAACTGCACGTGGACCATAAAGACAGTCAATTTCTTCTAAGTCCCAATCTTGCCCTAGAACACATACGGCTATAGTTCGCTCACCTCAACTTGGCAGGGAGTATTGCCCTTTTACAGCTCATTTCCCGTAGCTCGGCGGCAGAATACGATACTACGGCTCTACATTCTTTCCACAGCACTTCTTCGTGACTAGTACCACATTCAAGCATTAATCTACGGTCAGGTAATCAGGCCAGAAAGATAGTAATAACAGTCCAAGTAAGAATGAAGAGAGTAAAGCAGGTAATAAAGACGAAGAGATAGCAATATTAGGCCAAGTTGAAGTGACGAGAGGATAGCAAGTAATAAAGCCGAGGTGAAAGTAAATTAAAGCGTATGGTAGGTAATAAAGCTAAAGAGACAGCAATATTAGGCCACGTCCAAGTGAAGGGAGTAAAGCAAGCAATAAAAACGGAGAGATGGCACATTTAGACCAAGATAAATTGAAGAGAAGATAAAGTAAAGAAAGTAAAGCAAGCAATAAAGACAGATAGCAAATTTAAACAAAGACACATTAAAGAAACCAAGATAAAGTAAAGAAAATAAAGTAAGCAATAAGGACAGATAGGAGTGCCCAAGATAAAGTATGGAAAGTAAAGCAATAAAGACTGAGACAGCAAATTTAGACCAACATAAACTAAGGCCATCTAACCTGGTCCATACATCCGCGAAAGTTATCCAAGAGACCAAGGAAGATCTCCGTGAAGTCTCCCAGGCCTCCCAGGAACACCCCGTAGTGAATGTTCAGCTCGTGGAACCGGCCTGGTAGTGTGGTTCTGCGGTAGAGAGAAGGGGCAGGGGTTAGTGATGTGGTGGTGGTGGTGGTGGTGGTGGTGGTGGTGGTGGTGACAAAAAAGATGACAGAAAAAGACAAGAACAAGGACAACGTGATGATGATGATGATGATGATGGATAACAAAAAATGACAAGGAAAACAACGCAATAATAATAATAATAAAATATTAATGATAATCATCATCATCATCATCATCATCATCATCATCATATCATCATCATCATCATCATAATAATAATAATAATAATAATAATAATATTAATAATAACAATAATAATAATAATATTAATAATAACAACAATAATAATAATAATAATAATAATAATATTAATAATAACAATAACTACCATAACTTACAACTACAAACACCCCAATTACAAAATATATTTCAGGGGTACTCACGGCCCAATACAAATTATCATCATTATTTACAACACGCACAATTAACACCACTTGGGGAATTACCCAGATTTTAATTATTGGGTTACTCTTAAAATACGTAGACTGTAAATAATGGCCATGATCCCTCCTATCTTTGTGGCAGGTGGTGGCGACCATCATCCACTCGTTACTTGATGTAGTGCTACCTACTTCTTCCTTTACATTTATCATATTTTTTCTATGTCTGCCCTCCTCTCTTCCTATTTCCCTCATCTTTCCTGTCACTTTTTATTACTCTTCTTTTACACTAAGTGACAAACCCAATGGATTCCCGTAAGCCAGGAAGTAATTTACAACACTGGGTGGTAACCACATCAACCCATAAGTGTTCCCTACGTGTCAACAAGTGGGTTGACGGAGGGTTAGTGCCCTTCCCTGTAAAATCACTAACTCAAATGTCAAACAGCCAACCCTTGTGGGATTACGGCGTCTGGCTGTAGATAGACAGATCCCTCCTATCCAGTGATCTGATTTCTTTTAATAAATTCGTGTCATCTCCAGACGATTTAAGTCGCCTTCGGAGAGATCTGTCGCACTGGGGAGATTAAAAATTGCCTCCATTAACCCCTTCACTAAAAGGGGTCACTTCTGAGGAATACATATATCTGAAAGTAACAAGAATAGAGATATGTCATTGGCGTGAAGGAGTTAAGGAATTCTATATTTTTTTTTAATGCAAGGAAGAAGGAATCAAAGGCCGTAGCCCAAAAGATTGCTCCCTCCAAGAAAATTAAAAACAAAATAAACAGGGAGCCAAATTCAAGAACTTATTAGCACAATACAACTTCCATGCGTACTTTTCACCTTACACTCCAAATCCCTCCACACCTGTACTCGTGCATGAAGCAGTGGGTGGAGGGAGGTTACTTCCCTAGAGACAAAGTGGTGTTCCTTGGCCTTGTGGAGCAGTTGCCCTTCAGAACCCATAAAACAGCTTGAAAGAAGAGAGAACAATGTGCAAACTGGCTGGCACACACACACACACACACACACACACACACACACATGATTCAAAGTTGGGTTACACACCTTGACCGAGGACAGAGCAGTGTGCAAGCCGATCACTACAACACACACACACACACACACACACACACACACACACACACACACACACACAATTCAAAGTTGGGTTACACACCTTGACCGAGGACAGAGCAGTGTGCAAGCCGATCACTACAATGCACACCCACACCCACACACACACACACACACACACACACTTCAACACTGGATTCCCGATGCTAGATGACTTAGGAAACCAGTAAGCAGCAGGCAAACTCATGACTCTGGCGTCTTGTTTATAAAAGAATCCCGGTAAACTTTGACGATAAACAAACTTTCACAGCAGTCAGTATAATTAGTAGGTACAATTATTATATCATTCTGTATCAAAGCAGTACTAGATAGATCAGGGACCATCAAGGCCATAATATGAAGCTTCATTTAAGTTTACAGAAAAGAAGCAACAATCGTCCGAAGAACTGTAGTGAACGACAGAAGGACAGGGCCGCTCCTTAAGATGTTGTCGCAAAGAATAATAATAATAATAACAATAATAATAATAATAAGTGGTGTGTCTATTTTCTCATGTTTGGCTTTGAGGTGTTTTGTGAATGTAAGAATAAAAACAATACATTATAAAAAAAAAAAGGGTGTTTATTTTCTCATCTTAATATTCATCTTAGTTTGGCTTTGAAGTGTTTTGTAGCTGCAAGAATCCAAACACATGTATCAGCACGCAATCTTAAGCACAATTTAAGCTTAGAATATAAATACGGCCCCTGAATTCTGTGTAGGCCTGTGTCTGAGTCAGGGCGGTCATTGTGGCTCCTCGCACGGATTGATATATCGAAATAACTGGGCGTTCGACATAGTGAATCTCATGTCTCTAACCACTGCATTAGTTTGGAGAAGCCTGACACTGATTTATGGATGCAGAAAGCCAAGTGGAGAAGATGGAGATTGAGAGACTGACTAGAAGAGTTTATGTGAGGTGGAGGTGGACGGGGAAAGGGGAAGGGAGGGGAGGCAAAAGATGAAATGTAGGGATGGGGTAGAGAGAGACATGAGAGAGGATGTGTGCGAGTTGGAGGGAGGTCAGCCAAACAGCAGGGGACAGGGCGACGTGTGGGCGATTTTTTTGTAGTCCCCCCCCCTCAAACAGATTAAAGGGACTGGCAACAGATAGATACAGATAGACAGATAGGTAGAAACTCAAGGGTACACACTACACCTTGTCAGAATATTTTTATAGGATCTAAGTACAGTTAAGGCCCCATGCTCATGTAAACGTGAACCCGGTGAACTGAAGGCTGAAGCTCTCTTTCTAGTCCACCACCCTCTAGTCGGGACTTATGGAAGATGAGACACATTTGTATAACCGGGCAGTGAGTCGCCTGGCCATTTCCATCCCACCACGTGAAGGCGTCCCTCTCTATCACAGAATCTACCGTTTAAACATATTGGAAAACTTGGTGTAATGGTTAGGTGCGCCCCCCAACACTTGAGCTGGGAGTTTAAGTTAAAGTTGTAAGTGAAAAGTTTGTAAGTGAGATCCATGACTTCACTACCTGGTGCTGACGGGCAGGGGGGAAGGGAGGGGAGGAATGTTATGGTGTGTTGGTGTGTTTTTATTGGTGCAAGAGTCCGGGGAGGGGAGGCTATAGGACTGTTGATGTTGTGATTGACTGATGATGATGATGATGATGTAGCCTTGAGGAGAGGGGGGAGGTCTAGCGTGATGTCAGCAGTGTGAAGACCAGGGGAGGGGAGAGGGGCAGGGGAGGCAATGGTGGTAATGTCAGCGGTGGCGGTGAAATGCGTGAAGTTGGTCCGGCTACCACGAGGCTTTTACATCAGTGCACCAAAAACGCGTCACAGTGCTCGCTGGTGCCAAACAATTCATCCGCATAAACACTACTAACAACTCCCCAACAGAGCCCTTGCATTGCCAATTTATCCGCAAAAATCATTGAATATACCAACTTTTGATTGCCCGTGGAAGCTTTCATGACGGATTGTTACTGGCAACTTTTTTTATAACTTTTATATTCATATTTCAAATCGCCTCTGAAGCTGAGTATGAAACCATAGTCCTTTTACCTTAACCTGGCCCATTTTTGTCTTTTTGCAGCTTATTCCATGAAGCTCTAAGACAGAATAGGACTGTACTGTGGCTCTACATCCTTTCCATAGCACTTCTTCGTGACTGGCACCGTATTCTAGTGTTAATATCTTCCTGTCAGTATTCAAAGTTAGAGTATGGCACTTTTAGGCCAAGTTAGAATGAACAGGGTATACCAAAGGACATGAGTTTACATTCTAAGTGTTTTTTGAAGACTATTGCGCCTCTCCATTTATGATATAGATAACAATGTGAGAATTTTAAAGTGACATACGTAAAATAAGTGTATGCCGCTAACAGGTGGTGATATAAAGGCTCCCGTACAGTCAGAATAAGGATCAGGTTCTATTTTTATCTATTCATTTATTTATTATATTATTATCATTATTATTATTATTATTATTGTTGTTGATGTTGTTGATGTTGTTGTTGTTCTTCTTCTTCTTTCTCTTCTTCTTCTTCTTCTTCTATTATTATTATTATTATTATTATCAGCAGCAGCAGCATCAGTAGTAGTAGTAGTAGTAGCATTAAGGAACACTTTAAAACATGAACGTGAACATGTGAACGTAAACACAAGAACATATGAACGTGAACATAAGAACATGAACATCTGAACGTGAACATAAGAACGTGAACATCTGAACGTGAACATATGAACGTGAACATCTAAACGTGGAGACAGGCACTGTGAATGGTATTACGAGTGTGAGTACAAAGGAGTAAACGTAAGTACAAAAGTAAGTACAAACGTAAGTACAAAGGCGTAAACATAAGTACAATCGTAAGTACAAAGGCGTCAACGTAAGTACAATCGTAAGTACAAAGGCGTCAACGTAAGTACAAACGTAAGTACAAAGGCGTCAACGTAAGTACAAACGTAAGTACAAAGGACTGAAATTTAATACGAGGGCTGATGGTATGTTTCTGTGGGAGGTTAGGTTTTAGCATCCCTTAACATATTCCATCTTTTGAATTAATTTTGATACCTCAGACGATTTTATTCAGCTAAGGAGAGTGATTTTTCCAGCAGGAGGGGTTGGAGCCTTCCCTCAGGATTAAATCGGTTCCATACAGGTGTTAGGGAGCATTTGGGTGAAAGGAACTGAGTCAGGAACTTTGGCTGGGAGTCCGGATCACTGGAGGAGACAGAGGAAGAGCATAGGACATCACAGGACATCACATGACACCACAGGACATCACATAACACCACAGGACATCAAAGGATATCACTGGACATCACATAACACCACAGGACATCAAAGGATATCACTGGACATCACATAACACCACAGGACATCAAAGGATATCACTGGACATCACATAACACCACAGGACATCAAAGGATATCACTGGACATCACATAACACCACAGGACATCAAAGGATATCACTGGACATCACATAACACCACAGGACATCAAAGGATATCACTGGACATCACATAACACCACAGGACATCAAAGGATATCACTGGACATCACATAGCACCACAGGACATCAAAGGATATCACTGGACATCACATAGCACCACAGGACATCAAAGGACACCATGGAAGATCACATAACAGCTCAGGACATCAAAGGAGGCCATTGGACATCACAGGACATCACGAGGCACCACAGGACATCACAAGACATCCATAGTCACCACAGACCACGACTGAATACAGCACGACATCACATGGCATGGGAGGGACACTGTATGCTAAAATAGGACATCACAGACCACCACAGCACAGAACATACACCACATAACACCACATGATACCACAGCACAGTACACCACATCACAGCAGAGTACAGCACACGACACCACATCACATCACAGCACGGCACAGGACAGCACAGCACAGTACAGGACAGGACAGCACAGCAAAGCACAGCACGGGACATCACACCACAGCACAGCAAGCACAGGACACACATCACAGCAGAACACATCACAGGAAACACATCACAGCAGAACACATCACAGGACACCGCATCACAGAACAGCACAGCACAGGACAGGACACCGCAGCACAGCACAGGACACCGCAGCACAGCACAGCACAGGACACACAGCACAGCAGAACACATCACAGGACACCGCATCACAGAACAGCACAGCACAGGACACCGCAGCACAGCACAGCACAGCACAGCACAGCACAGGACACCACATCACAGCAAAGCACAGCACAGCACATGACACCACATCACAGCACAGCACAGCACAGGGAACCACATCACATCACAGCACACCACATCACAGCACAGCACAGGACACCACATCACAGCACAGCATAGCACAGGGAACCACATCACAGCACAGGGCACCACATCACAGCACAGAACAGTACAGGACACCACATCACATCACAACACAACACAGGACATCACAGCACAGCACAGCACAGCACAGGGCACCACATCACAGCACAGCACAGCACAGGACATCACAGCACAGCACAGCACAGGACACCACACCACATCACAACACAACACAGGACATCACAGCACAGCACACCACATCACATCACAACACAACACAGGACATCACAGCACAGGACACCGCAGGACACGGGGTGGGAGGGCAGGGCTGAGGTAAGGCACAATCAATAGTCAGCAGCAGCAGGACACGACACGGATGAAGCCCTTCAAATGGACAGCACGGGGCAGGGCGGGGCGGGGCAGGGGGCAGGGGGGCTGGGAAGTGGTAGGGAGGCTGGGATGGGGGGCACGGGGGGCTGGGAGAAGTGAGAAGGGGGACTGGAAACGGGGTGAGGGGGAAGTGGGGTTGCGAGGTGGTAAGGGGCTTTTATAGAGGGGACTGGGAAGTGGCAGGGAGTGAAAGGTTAGGCAGGGGGGTGAGGTAGGAGGGGTTAGGCAGGGGGGTGAGGCTGGAGAGGGGGGACAGCAGGTACAGTAGTGGAGGGCAAGGCAGGGCGGAGAGAGCGGGGCGAAATTATTATAAACGATTTACGGATTTCTTTTACGAGACAGAAAATAAAATCAACAGAAAAAGAAGACTAACTATATTAACCCTAAAAAGAAAACAACAAAACCTTTATACTGTGTTAAACCTGTTGGAAGTGTGTATTAATATGGAGCTTGGGTACCGTGGTTTACAAAAATTAAAGACAGTCGTTGCAAACTGAAAAAAAAAAAAAAAAAATCAGTGTATAGGCAATTAAGAGATCGAAAAGGTGCTAAAAAAAAATGTGAAGTAGATGCTGGAGCAAAGACGTCCAGGAGCTCCCTAGCAATTTTTCCTAAGCGATTTATTTTGCTTATTACACCTTACTGTCCTGTTCTTACTCGTTGCTTAAGGAAGCTCCCCTAACAATTTTTCCTAAGCGATTTGTTTTGCTTATTACACCTTACTGTCCTATTCTGTGTTTTATAAATCCTTCCAACACTGCCATACTCTGCATAAATAACGTACCGTACATAATGATACCAACCAGCCATATCCAATAATAAATCGCCAAGGAAGAGGTGTTAGGGAGCCTCCTTACCCCACGAGAATACGGACACAGGCTCATGGAGGGATGGATATATTAAAACACAGGATGAATATAAAACTTGATGTGCTCACCCTGCGTAAAATAACAAGGCGTCCATGAGAGGAGAAAGTTTAGGATAGGTCGGGCCAGGTCACGAGAACTAAGGGAGGGAGGGAGGGAGGAAGGGAAAGGGCGTGTGAAGTGGGCAAGACTGAGTAAGGGAGAGAAGGGGAGGTGGGGACGAGATACTGAGATATTGGAGGGTTAAGAAGTGAAGGAGGGGGGACGAGGAGGGGTAAGGGAAAGCATGATGGGGGAGGATGTGTTGGGGAGGTATGGGTTAAGAAAGAGAGAAGGGGAGACGAGGTAAGGCAGGGGGAGAGGAGGGGGACGAGGTAGGGTATGAAGGGGAGGAAGGGGACGATGTAGGGTAAGGGGGGAGGAGCGGGACGATGTAGGGTAAGGGGAGAGGAGGGGGACGATGTAGGGTAAGGGGGGAGGAGGGGGACGATGTAGGGTAAGGGGAGAGGAGGGGGACGATGTAGGGTAAGGGGGGAGGAGGGGGACGATGTAGGGTAAGGGGGGAGGAGGGGGACGATGTAGGGTAGGGGGGAGGAGGGGGACGATGTAGGGTAAGGGGGGAGGACGGGGACGATGTAGGGTAAGGGGAGAGGAGGGGGACGATGTAGGGTAAGGTGTGAGGAAGGGGACGATGTAGGGTAAGGTGAGAGGAGGGGGACGATGTATGGCAAGGGGAGAGGAGGGGGACGATGTAGGGTAAGGGGAGAGGAGGGGGACGATGTAGGGTAAGGGGGGAGGAGCGGGACGATGTAGGGTAAAGGGCGAGGAGAGGGACGATGTAGGGTAAGGGGAGAGGAGGGGGACGATGTAGGGTAAGGGGGGAGGAGGGGGACGATGTAGGGTAAGGGGCGAGGAGCTGGACGATGTAGGGGAAGGGGAGAGGATGGGGACGATGTAGGGTAAGGGAGAGGAGGGGGACGATGTAGGGTAAGGGGGGAGGAAGGGGACGATGTAGGGTAAGGGGGGAGGAAGGGGACGATGTAGGGTAAGGGGGGAGGAAGGGGACGATGTAGGGTAAGGGGGGAGGAGGGGGACGATGTAGGGTAAGGGGAGAGGAGGGGGACGATGTAGGGTAAGGGGAGAGGAGGGGGCCGATGTAGGGTAAGGGGAGAGGAGGGGGACGATGTAGGGTAAGGGGGGAGGAGGGGGACGATGTAGGGTAAGGGGGGAGGAGGGGGACGATGTAGGGTAGGGGGGAGGAGGGGGACGATGTAGGGTAAGGGGGGAGGAGGGGGACGAGGTAGGGTAAGGGGAGAGGAGGGGGACGAGGTAGGGTAAGGGGGGAGGAGGGGGACGAGGTAGGGTAAGGGGAGAGGAGGGGGACGAGGTAGGGTAAGGGGGGAGGAGGGGGACGAGGTAGGGGAGGAAGGACACAAACTAGGGTAAGGGAGGGAGACGAGGTGCATGAGTTGGGGTGGGGGGAGAGGAGGGAGGGGGAGGCCTGGGCGGGGCTGGGGAGGTGATATATCGCCCCTGGGGAGGAAAAGTTAGCGGGTCTCTCAGTGTGCGGAGTTAGTGGGTAATAGGACCGACCATCATTGGCACCCCAAGACGATCCACGTAAAAGAATTATTTGGGAAACGTGTGTGTGTGTGTGTGTGTGTGTGTGTTTTGGTATTCATGCTGGAATACTTCTGGAAACGTGTGTGTGTGTGTGTGTGTGTGTGTGTGTGTGTGTGTGTGTGTGTGTGTGTGTGTGTTTTATTTTTTCATGCTATCTCAGACGATTTTATTCACCTTATTTTGAAACTTTAATCCCTTCACTACGATTTTTTTTAGAATGCTATGTACAGACGATTTTTTATCACTTTAGGACGGCTGTATTTACCATCCCCATAACAAGTAGTGTCTCCTGAACTCTCTTTGATATAACTGAACCATTTCCCTATCCCCCGAAAGAATGATGGTGGACTGTAGGAGACTAGCAACTTCCGCCTGCAATCCACTGGCTCACTTCCAGACGAGACTACTACTACTACTACTACTATTACTACTACTACTACTACTACTACTCCATTACTGCTTTATTCCGCTCGAGGTACTTCTTGAACTAGAAAGCGCTCAGAAGGCGCATACCTCCGCCAATGCCATTGCCATTAAAATGGATCCGGAACTGGATACGCCCCAAAATTTAATTAATTCTTTTCTGGTCCACAGATCCACCTATCCACAAAATTTCATTGAAATTTATTGAAAAATTTTGGAGATATTTTGCCGGATACTCCGAATCCGGATTCGCCCCCAAATTTAATCATTTCTTCCTTGATCCATGGCCCATCCTTCCACAAAATTTCATCAAAATCCGTTCATAACTTTTTGATTAATCCCGGATCCTGATCCGCCCCCAAATTTAATCAATTCTTTCTTGGTCCATGGCACACCTTTACATGAAATTTCACTGAAATTCATTGAGAAATTTTGGAGATATTGTGCAGGATACTCCGGATCCAGATCCGACCCAAAATTTAATAATTTATTCGTTGGCCCATGGCCCACCCTTCCACAAAATTTCATCAAAATCCGTTTGTAACTTTTTGAGTAATCATGCTAACAGACAGACAGACACATACAAACAGGCAGACAGACACAACAAACAAACAAACCAAGGCGGGGTAAATCATATACCTCCTGGCAGACAAATAACATGAAACAGGGGCACGACTATTACTGCATTTTTTATTTTTTATTTAGTTTATTTTTTCAGGGTATTTCCAGACGATTTTGATTAAGCTGAAAAGATGCTTCAAAAACTGGAGATGTGGGAAGGTTAGTTAGTTTACTGACCAGAAACATCACTACATTGTTAACTTTTCTTTACAACTACAAGAAAACAAAATTACATATATAGTTTTCTTATTTCCAGAATACATAAGAGTACAGCTAGAACAATGTCTGAGGATTTTTTTTCCATAATACAAGAGCCTTAGTTCTTAATCCGCCGCGTCCCGGCAGATTTTTCACCAATGCCCCCCCCCCCTCAATCCCGGCAGATTTTCGATTTTTTTTCTTTGTTAAAACTTCGCCTTTTTATGAGAAACGTTGAAAATTCAGAAAGTGCTCACCTGAGATTAGAAGTGCCCTGTACAGGTGACCTTCCCCTCACCTGATACCATCTTCTCTGGAGCCATGTTCCAAAGAAGACGTTTTCTATGGGAGGGGTAACTATTCCAAACCACTCAGAATAAGTAGATATTTATTTAGTTGGTAAGCATTTATATGCAGTACAAGAGTATATTGGTTTTCACACAGTAATATAGGCAATATAAGCGTTGTTTCACTCATCAAACACATCGACATACTACACCTTCCTTGGCGACGTTACCTCCTCATTACTTCTGCTCGTTTCTTCCTCAGTGCCAGGTAAACTTTGTCCTCCACATTGTCATTGTTTAGGGAATCACTCTGGCCTTGAATTTCATACCGTGCCACATGTCTTTACCGGCCAGGTCACTAGTAACAGGTGAGTTGCAGAGAAAATGGCGTGCGGGGGGAGGGGGGAGGTCATGCGGGGTAAGGCATTGTCCCCACCTGGCGGCGGGTAGAGGAAGGTGTCCCGCGTATACGTACCAAAAATCACGTGCGAAATTTGATAAATGTGCGAATGACGGACCTCACAATTGCAAAACGTATGGATAAGCCAACAGGTGTCACCGTGACACAACATGGTGACGTATCCACACATCAACGGGACGCGGCGGGTTGATCCAACCAGAACCCTGAACAAAAACGTCCCAAGGTGGCAAGAACAGGATGTGAGAAAGCATCATGAGACTGAAGAGGTCAGAGAGGCAAGCGAGGTCATCAGTAACGCCGGGCTAATAAAGCATAGTTAGGTCGGTGTTTGGATTTATTTTTACTGTGATGGTGTGTTCTATAATTTATTCTGGTTATTTCTGGACGACTTTATACACGTTATTTTTTTTTTTTTTTTTTTTTTTTTTGAGAAGTGAGGAGGTTAGATATACAGGAACCTTCATTAACCCCTTCACCACAATAGGCCTCTCTTAAAAAGAATTAAATCGTGTCCGGCAGCAAATACATGAAATAAATAAAATAAATGAATGAATGTTTTGGATGTCTGCTAGTACAAAAATGAATGCCGGTGACGTATTCTTTTCTCTCTCTCCAGACGATTTTATTCCACTTTTTTTTTTTAATGCGAGGAAGAAGGAACCAAAGGGGGTTTGAGCTGACCTACATCAACTCCTTCTCTGCCAGGGAGGTGCACTAACCTGAATGTGATCATGTGGTAACAGCATGAATGCACTATAAAATACGTCATTGGACTGAAAGGGTTAAGGAAGGAAGGATATACTAACAAATGGCCAATGATACCATGGGAAGGCGCCCAGGAGGTGTTGCTGCCTGAATGCTTTGCTACGAGGCTGGGCATCACACGGGAGTGATCACAAATGCATGAGAACACTTGCACGTGTTACTGGCACGTGTGTTGTCAGATTAATACTATCGGACAAATAGGCTTTTCACTTGATCCTCTTACTGCATCTCACCATCAAATGTTTACACACACTCACACACACACACACACACACACACACACACACACACACACACACACACATATATATATATATATATATATATATATATATATATATATATATATATATATATATATATATATATATATATATTGTGGTATGTGGGGGCGCTTACCATCCACTCACTCGATGTAGTGCTACTCTCGGATGTCTGCCCTTTCCTCTCTATCCTTCTTTCCTTCCATCCTCTTCTGTCTTTCTTTCCTTCATTCTTTCCTTGTCCTTCTGCCTACGGGTGACTTTACAGTACGGTACACTCCCTCTTCTGTCTTTCTTTCCTTCATTCTTTCCTATTCCTTCAGCCTGTGGGTGACTCTACACTGAGTGACAAGCCAAATGGTTTCCTGTGCACCAGGAAACTATTTACTAAGCTGGGTGGTAACCATATAACCAAATTTTGGCGCCTGGTGGTTTAGTGGGTAATTATTGCGCTCCAACCGGATTGAGCCGGTGAAGGTTTATATCCAAGGGATGGTTGGGGTTGATTGCTCATGTAATGCCACTCAGGGATGAGTGAGGCTGGTCACTCTCATCTTAAATGTCGGGACCAACTGGCTAGCCCCGGGCTCCTACGCTCCTCATGGGGCAATGTAGGATTGGATGATGGATGAATAGATGGAATATATATATATATATATATATATATATATATATATATATATATATATATATGTATATATGTATATATATATGTATATATATATATATATATATATATATATATATATATATATATATATATATATATATATATGTATATATATATACACACACGAGTATATACTGTACTAATCCTTTGCGAAATAACAATTCTTGTTTCTGCCTTCCGGCTTTCGCCTGCACGGCTTTTGTATCACGACAAATATTTTCTTTAGTAATATCAAATTGCATTAAAAAAAAAAAAAGTCGAAAGAGAAATGAAAAATTTGATAAAGTGTGAGAGTATATACAGAAAGCAGTAAAGGGGAAGAGGGAAAGAGAGGAAGGAGAGGAGCAGAATATCAGATTACACAGCCGTAACGTTTGCCTCACCTCTGACCCCTGCCAAACCCCACACCCACCCACTCCCCCACGCCCACCCACTCCCGCCATTCCACCCACTCCTCCACACCCACCCACCCACTCCCCCACACCCACCCACTCTGACCGGGAAACGGTATCACATCTCCAGCCATATTTATAAAAGATCACAACTATTTTTTAACATAAACAGGTCTCCATATCAGCTACTACTACTACTACTACTACTACTACTATCATTATTATTATTATTATTATTATTATTATTATTATTATTTTTATTGTTTCTACTCCAAAACTCACTCTAGTTTGATCATGGGGGGTCTGGCGCCTCAACGAATGATAAACACAATTTCAGGGCAAACTTTTACACCATCAGGGCTTAGGATCTTTTATAAATGTGAGATCTGAGGGCAAGTATGATCTTGTGCACTTCTGGCCTTTGGTTCCTTCTTCCTTGCTTTAAAAAATATAGGGGTAGTACGGCACCAACACCATTTCGTTCCCGTCCACTCGATATTCTCTCTCTCTCTCTCTCTCTCTCTCTCTCTCTCTCTCTCTCTCTCTCTCTTAATATCGACCCCCCTTCATAACGATAAATAACACGAGAGTGAACGGTAACTTCTGAAACCCAGTAATGTGCCCTTCGAAACCCAGCAAATTTTCCTGAGCGATGTGTACGAGTTTCATAATCATTCGTCTTAAAAGTGGAGCGATATTTCTGCCCGCGACTGTACCTTAAACTGGACGAGGACACGAAAAAGACAGAAAATGGTGAGTGTTACTTTTCGGGAACCATTTTTTTTCTAAGCAGGGACTATTTTATTTTGTGTTATCACCTGTACGATCTTTGTCAGTAATATCACGCATGAAAATAAAAGTTCTGTACAGTAGGGGGTAATATATTAATAAAAGAGCACCATACTGATAGAAAACGGAAGGTGTGGGGGTAACATATTCAAAACAACCACCATACTGATAGAAAATGGAAGCTGTGGGGGTAATATACTCAAAACAATTACTATACTGATAGAAAATGGGAGGTGTGTGGGTAACATATTCAAAACAACCACTATACTGATAGAAAATGGAAGGTATGGGGGTACTGTATTCAAAACCAGCACCATACTGACAGAAAATGGATGGTGTAGGGGTAATATTTTCAAAACAACCACCATATTGATAGAAAATGGAAGGTGTGTCTCAATAGGGGTAACACATTAAAAAAAATCAATGGAAAATGGAAGCTGTGTCTTACTTAGAGGAAATACATAAAAAAATAAAAAGAAATTGATAGAAAATGCAAGAGGCCGTCGCATAGTGGACAGGTGTTGATCTTTGCCATACTCGTCTTTTTAATCAGTAATGACAA
Organism: Coenobita brevimanus; assembly: GCF_032717465.1. NCBI lineage: Eukaryota > Metazoa > Arthropoda > Malacostraca > Decapoda > Coenobitidae > Coenobita > Coenobita brevimanus. The sequence goes on along the minus strand of NC_137052.1, from coordinate 18,455,960 downwards.
TCAAAAACTTTATTAGGCAGAAACAAACCGATTTTATTAAGGGATCCTAAACAGAAATAATGAGCAATGTTATTAGGGGAAGTCCAACAGAAACAGAATCTTTATTAGCGAGCCTACAACAGAAACAAACAGACTCTTAATTAGGGGGATAAGTCCAACAGGAACACACCTTGATTTGTGGCAGGAAGGGGGTGTAATCCAGGTGTGTGTGTGTGTGTGTGTGTGTGTGTGTGTGTGTGTGTGTGTGTGTGTGTGTGTGTGTGTGTGTGTGTGTGTGTGTGTGTGTGGTACAGCATAATTAATCCCTCCCTACAGGTGTGGACAGACGCAACACCTGCATACCCGACGAGGACAAACCGGAAGTGATGGTCTGTTACGGTGATGGTTATTTGTGTTACGGTGATGGGTGTGTTACGGTGGTGGTTATTTGTGTTACGGTGATGGTTATTGTGTTACGGTGATGGTTATTGTGTTACGGTGATGGTTATTGTGTTACGGTGGTGGTTATTTGTGTTACGGTGATGGTTATTGTGTTACGGTGATGGTATTTGTGTTACGGAGATGGTTATTGTGTTACGGTGATGGTTATTTGTGTTACGGTGATGGTTATTGTGTTACGGTGATGGTTATTGTGTTACGGTGATGGTATTTGTGTTACGGTGATGGTTATTGTGTTACGGAGATGGTTATTGTGTTACGGTGATGGTTATTGTGTTACGGAGATGGTTATTGTGTTACGGTGATGGTTATTGTGTTACGGAGATGGTTATTGTGTTACGGTGATGGTTATTGTGTTACGGTGATGGTTATTGTGTTACGGTGATGGTTATTGTGTTACGGTGATGGTATTTGTGTTACGGAGATGGTTATTGTGTTACGGTGATGGGTGTGTTACGGTGATGGTATTTGTGTTACGGTGATGGTTATTTGCGTTACGGTGATGGTTATTGTGTTACGGTGATGGTTATTTGTGTTACGGTGATGGCTATTGTGTTACGGTGATGGTTATTTGTGTTACAGTGATGGTTATTGTGTTACGGTGATGGTTATTGTGTTACAGTGATGGTTATTGTGTTACGGTGATGGCTATTGTGTTACGGTGATGGTATTTGTGTTACGGTGATGGTATTTGTGTTACGGTGATGGTTATTTGTGTTACGGTGATGGTTATTGTGTTACGGTGATGGCTATTGTGTTACGGTGATGGTTATTGTGTTACAGTGATGGTTATTGTGTTACGGTGATGGTTATTGTGTTACAGTGATGGTTATTGTGTTACGGTGATGGTTATTGTGTTACGGTGATGGTTATTTGTGTTACGGTGATGGTTATTTGTGTTACGGTGATGGCTATTGTGTTACGGTGATGGTTATTTGTGTTACGGTGATGGCTATTGTGTTACGGTGATGGTATTTGTGTTACGGTGATGGTATTTGTGTTACGGTGATGGGTGTGTTACGGTGATGGTATTTGTGTTACGGTGATGGTATTTGTGTTACGGTGATGGTATTTGTGTTACGGTGATGGTATTTGTGTTACGGTGATGGTTATTTGTGTTACGGTGATGATATTTGTGTTACGGTGATGGTATTTGTGTTACGTTGATGGTATTTGTGTTACGGTGATGGTTATTTGTGTTACGGTGATGGCTATTGTGTTACGGTGATGGATATTTGTGTTACGTTGATGGTATTTGTGTTACGGTGATGGCTATTGTGTTACGGTGATGGCTATTGTGTTACGGTGATGGCTACTGTGTTACGGTGATGGTTGTTCGTGTCAAAGGTCATTCAGAAGCACACAAACAAGGAGAGTGGATTGTAAGTAACTCCATCTTTCTTGTGGGAGGAAATAACTGATACTCTCTCTCTCTCTCTCTCTCTCTCTCTCATCTTCCATGCTCACTGTTACCCCGCTCCGACAAGGCAGCGTCAGATATCAGGAGAAAGTGGCCACCTGTCTATCTATCTATCTATCTATCTATCTGTCTATCTATCTATCTATCTATCTTTCTAGTCTATCTATCTGTCTGTCTGTCTCATTTCCCCATGCTCACTGTTCCCCGCTCCTGTATGAAGTAAGATTCTCTCTCTCTCTCTCTCTCTCTCTCTCTCTCTCTCTCTCTCTCTCTCTCTCACACACACACACACACACACACACACACACACACACACACACACACACACACAGGAGGGGAGGGCAAACACTGCATCCATACGGCATAACAGTGGGGCTACTCTCTCTCTCTCTCTCTCTCTCTCTCTCCGTACTCACTACACCCACACCCTGCTTTCCACTCCCATCAAAATTATTTCCACCACACACACACACACACACACACACACACACTCAGGCCAACAACTCCCGGTTCGCGAATACTGTTAATAATTTCCGCCTTGCTGGACACGTGCTACACATTCGCCACGCTGGGAATACCTGGCTACGTCCCTGAAATGGTTGGTCATCATTTTAACACATCTGCAGGTGATTTGCTTTCAATATGTGTGTTATTTTTCGGGTTTGTTCAAGCGCTATCACAGCCTAATAACAAAATCAAGTGTATTTCTGTTACTGTCAGGATTTGGAAGAGTATTTTAGTGGGCAAGGCTTCGTAGCGCCTTTTCCTTTGCGATTTGTTTTGCATATTACACATCAACAACAGAGACAGACAGACAGAGAGGTAAATAAAGATAGAAAGACAGACACACAGATAGACTGACAGATTGAGAGGGACAGATACGTAAATATAGAAAGACAGAGACAGACAGACAGACTTACAGACAGACAGACAGACTGACATATATATTAGATAGACATAGATAATATAATGTAAAAACTTACGAACTTATATTGTTTGATGGCTAGCGGAAGAGAGCTATATTCCCACGATTTCGCTAAAACATTTACGCTGGCAGCAGTGCATCCCGCTTATATTACAGCCGTTTACGTGATCTCTGGCAGTGCGTTGACAGCGTTCACGATCATGCCAGCTTCTGTCTCGGTGTATAAGATGGCTGTGAACTGTGACCTAATTTCTCTATCTGTCTATCTATTGCCAGACGCCTTAATCCTGTAAGGGGTGGCCACAAACAAATCTCCTCCATGTCGCCCTGTCCCCCGCCATTTCTGTGCCCTGCTCCCAGTTCACACCCGCCTAATTTGCTGTCATAAAAACCATTACGCATGAACACAACCAACGCCCTACTGTCAACACCCCTTCTGCATCCAGTCTCTTACGCCGTGTCACTAACCAATCGAAAAGGTAAGTATGGCTTGCTCTCACCTCACAAGATATGGCTAACTCTCCATACCCAATTCTGAGCTGCTGTAGGAGGTAGGTGGTGAAATAAGGTGCTTGATATAAAGGTGTGGTAAAGAAGAGAGGCGCAGGTGTGGTTTTAGTGTATCCTGACAAGATATACAACAGGTAAATAGGTAAAAGGGGATGTGCATCTGTCAGGAAGAATTAATATGGCTGGTGTGTGTGTGTGTGTGTGTGTGTGTGTGTGTGTGTGTGTGTGTGTGTGTGTGTGTGTGTGTGTGTGTGTGTGTGTGTGTGTGTGTGTGTGTGTGTGTGTGTAAGATGGCGTGCAGTAAAGCCATCAGTCTGCCATCAGCATAAGGACTTAAACGCTCATACCTGGTGGTCCCATAACACCATGACTTTGTGTGATCGAAAACGTCTCTCTCTCTCTCTCTCTCTCTCTCTCTCTCTCACACACACACACACACACACACACACACACACACACACACACACACACACACACTTCTGTCAAAAAATTACTAACATACCCAGTGTCATATTAATTTTACTCACACATCCACTCACACTTTGCATTAAAAAAAAAAAAAATCATCTGGCCGCCACCTGCCCAAAATATACGCATGTTCTGGCACTGGAAATCAGCTGGTCGGGGTTTGTATGGGTGTATTGTGAACCCAGGCCCATCTGAAGGTGAACCCGGTGGACTGCAGACTGAAGCTACCCTTTTTTACGGTCCCCCATCCATTTTTCGGGGGATAGGGCAGTAGTGGATGGATGTACCAATTACGGGGCAGGTGAGCCGACCATTCGTATCAGTGCCACCACGTGCAGGCGTCCCTTTGTGTGGGGTAAAACAACATATCAGCGGCATTTTAATTAACTGATATATTGGATGCCACGGGAGGCCAGCGTGAAACATTATCTTTGTGTGGCGTAAATACGGCAGGTGTGCAGGTGTGTTGATTGGAATTGATTATGAGGTGTGAAAGTTGGCGCGGTGTTTAATTGCTGTTAGTGCTGGCCGACCGGAAGTGTGTCTCGACCATGATGCCACCGCCCTGTACAGTCGCGGGCAAAAGGTCGCGAGTTCGATCCCCCCCCAAAAAAAAATATATATATATAATAAATAAAAAAAGCTGTATTATCTCAATTACGTAAACTCAGACTTTTCCACGTACATCTGGGGAGGTGGTGGCGAGGTGGTTAAGGAAGTGATCTGCTGTTCAAAAAGACGCAAGTTCGATCCTAAATGTATTAAATATGAACGGTGGGTATTGGTGCTGAAGTGGTGACAAGTGAAGGTATGTGGAAGGGAGAAGGATTATATGGACTCAGGGAACGGAAATTATGTGTATATATATATATTTCTTCCAAAACACACACACACACACACACACACACACACACACACACACACACACCACTCGACATAACACCCGCTCTCCCTTCGCTAGGACGGGTGTAAAAACCGCCACCAATTTCAAGGCATTCAACCTTTACCCAATTACAGAAAAAAAAAAATAGTTCACACCGACGACGGATTAGTTCTCACTACCACCAAACGATTTTATTACTAGCGCAACCGTCTATAGCAGGGGTGGGGAACTTCCGGCCTCCGGGCCGTATATGGCCCGCAAGACCATCTGATCAGGCCCGCGAGGCAATTCATAAATGCAATTTCATAAACTCATGAACAAATATATATATATATATATATATATATATATATATATATATATATATATATATATATATATATATATATATACTGGGCTACAGTTGATTTTAAGTTGATAATTTCGTATGGCCCATGCATGATGTTAAAAATATCCTAATGGCCCTTAGTAGAAAGGTTCCCCACCCCTGGTCTATAGTCTTTTCACGCTCACTTGGCCCAGATTTTCGTCCTTATTTCTCCTTCTTTCGTCCTTATTTCACATTATTTCGTCCTTATTTCACCAAGCTCAGTGACGGAGGAAGACAGTGCTAGGACTCTACATCCATTCCATAGCTCTTCTTCGTGACTAGCATCTCAGTGTGTTGATATTTGTTATAATTAAGCACTCACGATGGAGAGATTGCAATTTTAGGCCAAGTAAGAGTAAAAGGAGTATAGCAGTGAAAGGGGTGATGAAGGCTGCGTGTAACCCCTCTCGTACAGCCTAACTTAAAGTGAATACAAGATAACTGGGAAAAATACAAGAAACGCAATTGGATAAAGGCAACTAAGAGATAGACAGACTGATAGATGTAGCCTATAAATGAACATACATAGGCTACACGTATACATATATACATACGATATATAGATGGACATACATACATACATACGGGATATAGCTGGACATACATACATACATACGATATATAGATGGACATACATACATACATACAGGATATAGCTGGACATACATACATACATACGATATATAGATGGACATTCATGCATACATATACATACATAGACAGTGATATGATATACATACATACATACAGTGATGCATACATACATACAGTACATACATACAAATACATACATACTGATGACAAACATACATTCATACAGAGAGACTGATAATGGCAACACATACACAAACACACATACAAACCCAGTGATAGACAGACACTAACAACCATACATACATACATGCATACATACATACATACATACACACACAGACAGCGATAGAAACATACATACAAACATACTGACAGACAAATCGAAAGAAGAAAAAAGCATAATTTCTCTTGCTATCCACACAGCTGATCTGTCACTTTTCCACATACATATAGACAGACAGCGACAGACAGACAGACAGCGACAGACACACCCATCCATCCACACATACATACACACTGACAGACAAATCGATAGACAGACAGACTGGAAAAAAAAAAAAAAAGCACTCTATTTACAGCGCCAATGGTATGTAAAAATTTATGCTGTTAGAAGAAGCGGCCCTGAATTTACAATGAGGAGCTTGTGTGTATCCTGGCTTTGACCTCTGCCTATCGAGAACACGTGGGCAGGTGAATCAATGCTGAGTCCTATTTTTCCCCTAGAACATGATCCACAACAGTCTAAGTTACAGCAAGGTCCCTAATTATATGACTAGGTTAACATGGAAAAGGTGTGTGTCGTGCGCCGGTAGAAAGTAAGATTCTCTCTCTCTCTCTCTCTCTCTCTCTCTCTCTCTCTCTCTCTCTCTCTCTCTCTCCCTAATACAGGAGGCTCACAACTTACAACTTTTATACTTAACATAATAAAACATGAAAAATAATAATCAATTTTTCTGTAACCATCCATTCAGTATCAATTTAAACTTTTCCATTCATCGACATAGCAAGCCTTTCAATCCGATGACGCAGTTTTTTATGTTCTTGATGTTTTTCTTTTTGTTCTTGTACGTATCTGCTGTTCATGTTGTACTTTTATGCTGGTCTTATATATTTTTTGCTGTTCTTGCTGTTATTACCCGTACCCGCCCCGGAAGGGCTCGAGTACGGGTATTGTTTTCACTCGGTTTGTCTGTCTGTTTGTCTGTCTCTCTGTTAACAACTTTACGCGAAAACTACTGGTGCGATATTGACTGAATTACAGGGATGATGGGCTATGACCTTCTGATCACCTGATTAAATTTTGGGCCAAACTGCGCCAAGGCCCAGGCTGTACGCCCACCAAATTTGTCATATCGACATGAAACCAAAACCTAAAGGCGCATCTTTCAAATCCGCATCCTTTAACACGCCTCATTACATCAGGGGGGGCACCCCCCCTTTAGCGGTAGGGGGGTCAGTGTCAGGTGGGTCGGGCCTAAAATTCCAGAGGGGCATAAAATTGTCAATTTTCACCCGATTTACTCCAAATTTGGTATGTGACATCTTTGACTAGATATCCTGTTGTGTTTATGTCAGCACTAAAATGACTGCCGGGGACGAGTTTGCTGTGCCTTGGCACCGCTTCTTGTTTTGTTCTTGTTATCTATGGACGATTTTATTCAGCTGAGGTTAAATTTTTCGAGCTGGAGGGGTTAGACAGCCTTCAAAAATCCCTTCAGTGCGAGGGCTGTTCCAAAACTCAAAAAAAATATCCAGAGTTAGCATTAAATAAAAAATATATACAGTTGGCAGGAGTTATATTACACAAAAACAGGGTATTGAAAGGTATAATTAATTCTCAGACGCAAGAATGTTGATATACTCCTATCACCTTAATTTGGCCCAGATTTTCGTCCTTTTGCAGCTTATTTCACATAGCTCCGGGACAAGGCTGCGGCTTGACATCCATTCCATTGCGCTTCTTCGTGACTAGCAGCATATCCTAGTGTTAATCTACTCCTACGACTCAGCTGAAGATGGTACTATGGCAATTTTAGGCCAAGTTAACGGTGTATAACTAAGGCTCTACATCCTTTCCATAGCACTTCTTCGTGACTAGCAGCATATTCTAGTCTTCATCTACTCCTACGACTCAGAGCTGAAGATGGATGGATGGCATTTTTAGGCCAAGTTAACGGTGTATAACTAAGGCTCTACATCCTTTCCATAGCACTTCTTCGTGACTAGCAGCATGGATGATTGAAGGATTGCAATTTTAAGCCAAGTTAGAGTAAAAGGAGTATAGCTGATAAGGCCTTGCTAAATACCCCTCTATCCTGCCCACACCTAATTATGCAAATGAAAGGCAAACCACTGCAACCTAGCAAGCCATTACAAGCATTCCTTAAACTACTGTGTGATAACGATGGTAAGATTAGCAATTAGGGGTAAAATGTTGTTAATGAGTTGCTTCGGTTTCTCAAGCATTGATGATGATGATGATGATGATGATGACGATGTTGATGATGATGATGATGATGATGATGACAGCAATGATGATGATGATGATGATGATGATGATGACAGTGATGATGACTATAGTAGTAGAGTAGTAGTAGTAGCAGTAGTAGTAGTAGTAGTAGTAGTAGTAATAAAATGATGATGATAATAATAATAATAATAATATCATCATTATCACCACCACCACCCATCATCACTATCATCATCATTGTCATCCCAACAGCACACATCTCACAATGAAGAGGCGTGAATACAGAAACTGGTAGAGAAACAAATAAACAAAAAAAATAATATAAATCAAAATCAAAGGAGCTATAGGCAAAACAGATATTGAGTCACACTTCAGAGAGAGAGAGAGAGAGAGAGAGAGAGAAAGTCATTAGGGGCAGTGGTTAATGAAAGAGATGCAACAATGGTCATCTCTCACCCTGCAGACTTCACCCAATTAGTGTCAGTGGTTGTTAAGTCTTCTTGTTTCCTCGGCCTCTGTAACTACCTCATTTTTGGATGTGGGAGCATATCTGGAGCGGCCTCGTTAGTCAGTCACGCCTTAAGGATTTTCGTATAAGCATCTCCGGAGCTGCCCCGTTAATCAGTCACGCCTTAACCCGCACCATCCCGTCGACGTACATAAGCGCCTGAATGTTTTGTCACTGTGGTTCCCATTGATGTCTACTGTATAAACGCACTGCAATTGTAACGTCCGTCATTTGCACATTTTTCAAATTTCGCACGTGATTTTTGGTACATATATGTGGGACATCTTCCTCTACCCAAGGCCAGGCAGGGACAATGCCTTACCCTGTGTGACCTCCCCACCCCCCACGCCATTGTTTTGGCAACTCACCTGTTACCAGTGACCTGGTCAGTAAAGGTATGTCGCGCCACGGTATGAATTTCAAAGCCAGAGTGATTCCCCAAACAATGACGATGTGGAGGACAAACTTTACCAGGCACCAGAGGAAGAAACGATAAGAAGTGATGAGGAGGTAACAGCACCAAGGAAGGTGCAGTATTTCGATGTGTTTGGTGAGTGAAACAACGCTTATATTGCCTATATTACTGTGTGAAAACCAATATACTCTTGTACTACATATAAATTCGTACCAAATAAATAAATATCTACCTATTCTGAGTAGTTTGGAATAGTTACCACTCCCATAGAAAACGTCTTCTCTGGAGCCAAGCTCAATAGAAGATGGTACCAGGTGAGGGGACTGTCACCTGTACCAGGCATTTCTAAGCTCAGGTGAGCACTTTCTCTCCGAATTCTCGATGTTTCTCATAAGAAACAGGGGTTTTAGTTACAAAAAAAAAAAAAAAAAAAAAAATCGAAAATCTGCCAGGACTGGGGGGAGGTCATTGGTGAAAAATCTGCCAGGACGCGGTGAGTTAAGGATTTTCGTATGAGTATCTCTGGAGCGGCCACGTTAGTCAGTCCCGCCTTAAGAATTTTCGCATGGAAGTCCCACATGGTGCTTCACTGTATTTCCTTCAGATTTTTCACACGCAATATACTTCACTCTACAATGCTTCATTTTACTTTTGCCCCATAACTTAACACTTCTTCCTTATCGATAAGATTTATTTTTAGATATAGCTGGCTAAGATAATTTTGTATGTCATTTATGCAGAGTATGGTGATATTAGAATGATTTAAGTAACACAGAGAAGGAAAATAAGGTGTAATGAGCAGACTAAATCGCTTATGAATGAGTGTTAGGGAGCTTCATAATAATAATAATAATAAAAAAAAAAAAAGTCCACGTACAGAGGTGTGTATTTTTCTCAGTAATGGAAGCTCCCTAACACCTTTTCTTGAGCGACTTATTTTCCTACTTACACCTTACTCTCCTCCCCTGTGCTACAAAAATCCATCTAATATCGCCATACTCTGCACAAAGGGATATTAACCCGCCATATCCAAAAATAAATCACTAAGGAAGAGGTGGTAGGGAGCCTCCTTGTCCGACGACTTTTCCACCTTGTATTCGTCCAAAAAATATAAAAGAAAATATAAACGAATTTTTGCTCACACCTGTATCAGTTTAAACATTCGGATTTTGTGTGTGTGTGTGTGTGTGTGTGTGTGTGTGTGTGTGTGTGTGTGTGTGTGTGTGTGTGTGTGTGTGTGTGTGTGTGTGTGTGTGTGTGTCGGTAATGACTAAGACTCACCATTATGTGTATGAAGAGAGAGAGAGAGAGAGAGAGAGAGAGAGAGAAACTCCTCTGCAAATAAAAATAATGAAGCACAGAAAACATAATCAGAGTAAAAGTGATGACCCACGTTTCAACCCTCCGTCGCGAAACGCATGGTATATGAGAGGAACGTACGCTTGTTTGATGCTTCTGATGTTCTTGGACAAACCTTCAGCATTCTCTCTCTCTCTCTCTCTCTCTCTCTCTCTCTCTCTCTCTCTCTTATGTGACATTTTCGTCTGAATCATAACACCCAACTTCATACTAATAAGTGCATCATCCCTCGGTTCTCTCTCTCTCTCTCTCTCTCTCTCTCTCTCTCTCTCTCTCTCACTGACCTGGTGGTGTGTATATTATCGATGGTGAGCGTCATGTCGGCGGTGTTCCGGGAAATCTTGACCTCGTGCCACAAGAGGTCATCCAGCCGAAGACGTGGAGGGGACGAAAGTTCAGATTCGCCCGCCCCAAGGTTGATTCGCACCTGTAGGAGGAGAGATTGGGTGAGGTCAGGTGAGGTCAGGTGAGGTGGGGTGGGACGGGGTGAGGTTGGACTGAGTTGGTTTGGGTTATGTTAGGTTAGGTCAGGTCAGGTTGTTAGATTGGGTCAGGTGAGGTGTTTGTTTATGCTGAAAAGAATAAAAGGTACAAAATAACAGCTATCTTCAAGGCAACAGCGCTCCTAATAAAGATGTTTGGTCAGAGAGGGATTACATGAACGTCACATATTCGTAAAATCTCCAGGCTACAGTAATCACCCAGCGAAATCCTAGCACTGGAGGGATTTACACAGTCTTCAGCACTTCCTTCACGACTAAGCGTCCTTCTTAAGTAAGTGGGAGTAGGATTAAAAGGATGATGTACATAAGAAGGGGTAATTGCTTCCTCGTTGTAGCTAATTTTCCTTTCACGTATTACACTTTCCTAACCAATCCTTGAGTTTGCAGACTCTCTCTCTCTCTCTCAAACCAGATACAAAAAAAAAAAAAAGACGAGAATGACGATGCGTTGTTCATACTGTGAGGCAAATTTACGAGTTGCAAAGTCTTTATTAACCCCTTCACACCGAGGACTTAAACTTTACTTCTCCCTGCCTCCACACTCCTTTATTTCGCTTACAAGAACCGTCGGGGAGTAAAGAGGTAAAGGAAGGCCTTATTTAGCGCTTGATGCAACAGAGGGGCAACTTCACGCGGTGGCACAGATACAAATAGCGCTAAACTTCCTGCCTTCACCCCTTCCCCGAAAGAGAGAGAGAGAGAGAGAGAGAGAGAGAGAGAGAGAGAGAACAAGCGCCACTGTTATACCGTATGGATGCAGTGCCTACCTTCCCCTCCTGTGTGTGTGTGTGTGTGTGTGTGTGTCCAGTGCTTACCCTCCCCTCCTGGCCATATTTATTTATTTTCCACGAGGCCCCGGATAAATCAACTGCAGACAGGTGTAATGGGATACGCCACGCCGCTAATCCGTCGCTTCAATTAATGGTTCTCCCGGAAAGCTACGATGCTGTCCTGTCACCGAATCGCACCCATTATTTTTACAGCAATATTATTCTTATCTAATAAATCCCCCTTATTTCTATTAATCCCTTATTTTTACTAATCCCCTTTACTTTTATGTAATTAATCCCCTTTATTTTTATGTAATTAATCCTTTATTTTTATGTAATCCCTTTTATTTTTATGTAATTAATCCCTTTTATTTCTCATCCAATTAAATCCCTTTATTATCCAATTAAATCCCTTTATTTTTACCCGATTAAATCCCTTGCCCTTCAATGACGGATTTATTTATTTATTTATTTTTTGAGCCACCATAGGATTTTTATTTTTTTTTACAATGGGAAAAATAAACTCTCAAAAATTTAATTATTTTGGTAACAGTAAAATAAAAATATATAACCTCCTCGGACTGAAGGGGTTAATATTATTGAGGCTGATAAAAGGAAAATGGATTTGTATCTATTTACGTATCTATCTATCTACCTATCTGTCTGTCTATCTATCTGTCTATGTGTCTATCTATCAATCAATCTATCTGTCCATCGAGAGAGAGAGACAGACAGACAGACAGACAGACAGACAGACAGACAGACAGAGACAGAAAGAGAGAGAGAGAGAGAGAGAGAGAGACAGAGAGACAGACAGACAGACAGACAGACAGAGACAGAGAGAGACAGAGAGAGAGAGAGAGAGAGAGAGACAGACAGACAGACAGACAGACAGAAAGAGAAAGAGAGAGAGAGAGAGAGAGAGAGAGAGAGAGAGAGAGATAACGGGATTTGCTGGAGGCCCAGATGAAAATAAAACCAATTTAAAGTTTGAAAAGTAAATGTGTGTGTGTGTGTGTGTGTGTGTGTGTGTGTGTGTGTGTGTGTGTGTGTGTGTGTGTGTGTGTGTGTGTGTGTGTGTGTGTGTGTGTGTGTGTGTGTGTGTGTGTGTTTTATGGTAACGTTAATTCGACCTAAAATTGCCATCTCTCCACCTAGAATGCTGTGTGTGTGTGTGTGTGTGTGTGTGTGTGTGTGTGTGTGTGTGTGTGTGTGTGTGTGTGTGTGTGTGTGTGTGTGAACTCTTCTTTCTCCTTCCTGCAGGAAATAAATCAAACTTACGATCATATTTTCCTCGTAACTAAGATATTTTTTTACGCAGGAAGATCGAGAGACCAGTCCTTGTCTCCCCTGGAAAACATATCTTAAGTTACGACACATCCTAAGTTACGACATATCTTGAGTTACGACATGTCTTAAGTTACGACATATCTTAAGTTGCGACATATTCTAAGTTACGACTTATCTTAAGTTACGACATATCTTAGGTAACGACACATCTTAGGTAACGACACATCTTAGGTTACAACATATCTTAAGTTACGACATCTCTTAAGTTACGACAGTGAAATGATCGTAAGAATGTTCGTAACTCCCACCACCACCACCTGGACAGCGGCGATTTAAGGTGGACGGAAACTGCGACAGGTGAACGAAACATTACGACAGGTAGAGCGCTGGGCCTCCAATTTCCCCTAATATTATTTTTACTATTACCTCTGCCAAGGAGGTTATGTTTTCACCCCTGTCCGTTCGTTTGTTAGTTGGTTGGTTTGTGAGCAAGATTACACAAAAACTACCGGACGGATTGCCACGAAACTTGGTAGAAGAATGGACCTTGGCCCAGAATACACTCCATTTAAATTTTGGTGCGGATCCGGGTAAAGGTGCGGATCCAGGAATTTTTTTTATTTTTCACTTTCTTTAACACTGCGAGATAGGGCGTTTTTCGACATTTTCGTAAAATTTTTCAGTGAATATTGTATCGATGTTGATGGCGGAGGTATGCGCTCTACTGAAGGCCATTCTAGTTATTATTATTATTATTATTATTATTATCATTATTATTATTATTATTATTATTGTTGTTGTTGTTATTGTATTTTTCCCTGCTGGTATTATCCCTGCTGGTATTTTCCCCTGCTGGTATTATCCCCTGCTGGTATTATCCCCTGCTGGTATTATCCCCTGCTGGTATTTTCCCTGCTGGTATTTTCCCTGCTGGTATTTTCCCCTGCTGGTATATTTCCCTGCTGGTATTATCCCCTGCTGGTATTATCCCCTGCTGGTATTTCCCCTGCTGGTATTATCCCCTGCTGGTATTATCCCCTGCTGGTATTTTCCCCTGCTGGTATTATCCCTGCTGGTATTTTCCCCTGCTGGTATTATCCTCTGCTGGTATATTTCTCTGCCGGTATCATCCCTGCTGGTATATTTCCCTACTGGTATTATCCCCTGCTGGTATTTTTCCGCGTTTAATACCGAGAAAATTCCAGTCGGCTCTCGTAAACACTTGATTCCATCTAATTCCACCTACACCGGATTTACACCTACACAGGATCAAACACCTTTTCCTGTGCGATTTATTTTGTTTATTACACGTTGATATTCTCTTCTGTGTTACTTAAATAATTCCAGTATCACTACACTCTTCATAAGTAACGTGCAAAAGTATATTAACCAGTCGTATCCAAGAATAAATCGCTAAGGAAGAGGTGTTAGGGAGTATGCAACGAGAATACAAAGCCAGCTCACCTTAATATTGTGTCACCTCTCTCTCTCTCTCTCTCTCTCTCTCTCTCTCTCTCTCTCTCTTAATCCAGGAAGGGGTGGCCGAAAACAAATTGCCTCCACGTCACCCTGTCCCCTGGCATCACGCTTCCCCCCCTCCACCCCATATCACCCTTCCCACCGTGCTATCCTTGTCTTTCACTCAATAAATAAATAAATAAATAAAGTTTTGAAGTGGCCAGTAAATCAGTAACTATTTCTTTTTCTTTGCTCTCCTTTGTACCTCTCCACCCCTCCCCACCTCACCCACGCCCTCTCTCCTAGTCAGTTTCTCATTCTCTCCGCCGTAACACCTTTGGAATATCACAAAGGAAGACTGACAATTCTTTTCAGCTCCCCCCCTCTCTCTCTCTCTCTCTCTCTCTCTCTCTCTCTCTAAAAAAGAAAAAAAAAATTCATGCCCCTCTCGTTTTTCATGTGTTCGACGCTTGGTATAGACTTGATAACCCTTTCCCTGAAGCTTAATGGTCCTCCGTCGTGCCACACACCTTCCCATGTCACTAATTTGGCTCTAATACCCACAGTCCATATCAAATAAACTGTCTCAATCAGGATCGTTGCACTGGTACTGGAGGGAGTGCTTTAATGGTAACGAAATTCATCATATTAAACTGTTCCAGGGAAAAGCGTGGGATCGAAACCGTGTCCATTTAGATAGCAGACAACTTCCCCAACCACTAGACCACCACCAACCCCAAGTGAAGTCTTTTTAACAAAACTGTAATAACCAAACTGTTCCAAAGCCAAGTGTGGGATCGAAATCGCATCCATTTAGACAGCAGACGACTTCCCCAACCACCTGGCCACCACCGCCTCCGCCTCCTGACCCCAATCCCTCGCTCAATAAGACTGGCCAGGAAGAGAGAGAGAGAGAGAGAGAAAGAGAGACTGATGCCCATATTTATAAAGAATCCCAACCACTTTTTACCAAACACAAGCCACCAAAACAGCTGACAAAGATCATATACAGTTCCTTTTTGCATTTTCTTAATCTAATGTCAATCTCACGTCAATTTTAAAACAATGTCAGTCTAAAAATATACTCAAACGTGGCTGTACAAATGTATGGAAATTATTTAGGTCTTAAGGGCAAATCTCAGGGCATCTTAAGCTTAGCAGAGGTCGTAACTAAGACGCTGAGGCCTCCCCCCTAAGAAAGAAGGTCAGGTCAATTCCACGGTCGACTCCATCAGCCTAAAATACGGGCCTCTTCTCAGTGATGTAGGGCTGTTTTCATGAGATACTAGTTTCCCTTTGTTTACGGGAGATTAGACCGGTTCTGTATCATGTGTTTTGTGTGTGTGTGTGTGTGTGTGTGTGTGTGTGTGTGTGTGTGTGTGTGTGTGTGTGTGTGTGTGTGTGTGTTAATTTCTTATTTATATGGGAAAGACTTATTTTATTTTTTTACAGTGAGGCCACTTTTTTCTCTTACGTAAAAAATATTTAATAATAATTTCTCTACTATTTCTGTACTGTGCCTATTTTTTTCTTTTAATTTATGTGCTAAAAGAGAGATTACATTTTATTACCTAATCTCTGTGGCAATTTTTTCCTTACGTCTATCTATCTATCTATTGCCAGACGCCTCAATCCCGCAAGGGGTGGCCACAAACAAATCGCCTCCATGTCGCCCTGTCCCCCGCCATTTCACTGCCCTGCTCCCAGTTCACATCCTCCTCTCTCATATACCTCTCCACTCCATCCCACCATCTCATCCTTGGCCTCCCCCTCCGTCTTCCTCACTCCACCTCACTCACATACATTCTCCTCGTCAGTCTCTCACTCTCCATCTTCACCACATGGCCAAACCACCTCAGTGTATTTCTCCTAACGCTTCCTATCACATCCACATCACAACGCTCCTTCACTTTTCCTTACGTACAAAAAATTCTATTATTATTCTATTATTTTCGTGTCGCGAGGCTATTTTTTTCTTTATATCTATGTGCAAAATTTTTAACATTTTTCTCAGTCATATTTTTACTGAGTGGATATGTTTTACTTGCGTGCAAAACATTTAAAATTTTCTTTATTAAAATTTTACAGTGGCAATGAGAGAGGTTGTGTGAATTGGGAGCAGGGCAGTGAAATGGCGGGGGACAGGGTGACGTGGAGGCGATTTGTTTGTGGCCACCCCGTATAAGGAATTAATGCGTCTGGCAATAGATAGATAGATAGAATTTTTTTATTTGTCCAAAAGATTTAACATTATTTTTTGTTTTTACTGAGTATTTATTTTTATTTTTGTGAAGAAGTTTGTCCCTTTTGCCTATCATATATTTACTGTTAATCTTATTTTTATTTACGTAGGAAAGATGTAATTATTTCTCTATTATATTTTTACTGTTTGGCTACGTCCTGTTCTTCCCTGCAATCACACATTTGCCTAAAAATTATAATTAAATTCCTGGCTCTCACACCCACTATTTATTCCTATATATAAAAACATCAGTAATTTTTTTATTTTCCTTGACCAATTTCCTTTGCTATTTTAGTGGTCAAAGAAGTGATAGAAAAAAAGTACTTATTTCGATAGAGTTTTTATAATTCTATTAAATTTTACCCATACAAATTAAGGAAGGGTTAAGGAGCAGATAAGAAATGCTAAAAAAAAAAAAATCCAGCAACTTTTCATTATTATTTATTTATTTATTTATTTATTTCGGTTTGCTTAGAAGTGACGGATGTTAAAAAAAAATAAAAAAATAAAAACTAGCTTTTCGTAATGTCACTTTGGTATTTTTTTTTCCAAGTGCAGTTCAAGGAGACGCCAGTACAGAGGGCAGGCAAAACGTCTTGAGTTAAAACCAAGACATTTGCAAGGAGTTATAGTCTTGTTAATAATACCCTGGGCAGATGATGAGACGAGGAGCACCGTAATTGGATCTCCGCCTCCCCACACCCAAATTTCCCCTCCCCACACCCCATTTCCCCTCCTCACACCCCATTTCCCTCCCCACACCCCCATTTCTCCTCACCATACCCCCATTCTCCCTCCCCACACCTCCATTCCCCCTCCCCACACCCCCATTCCCCCTCCCCACACCACCCCCACGGCTGCCAGACAATCCAAAAGTTACAAGGGGATGGAAGGAGTTAACAGGGTCCAATCAGTGGGAATTACCACACCACCACACCACCACCACACCACACCACAATACCACCACTCACACCACCCACACTATAACTCCTCTCTCACTCACGGCACACCAACACACACCATCTTTACCATTCACCCAACCACCACACCAAACACCGCCACACCGCCTTCACCACACCACCACACAGCCTTCACCGCTCACACCACACCACACCGTCTCCACCTCCACCATCTCCACACACCACCACACCACCTCCACCACCTCCGCACACCACACCACACCGTCTCCACCACTCACCCATCCCACACCACACCACCACACCAGACCGAAGGGGATGGGGTTAGAGTGATGTCACCATACCACACTTTGTCCACACTATCTACTATCTTATTACTGTTTTATTAGTTTTATTATTGTTTACTACTGTTTTATTTATGGGCTCTACTTACGCTGTTTTTTTTTTAATGTTAGTTGTCGTCAATAAAACATATCGATTTATTTATCTATCCAGCCGTCCATCTATTTACATACCTATCTGTCTATTTATCTACCCGTGTGTGTGTGTGTGTGTGTGTGTGTGTGTGTGTGTGTGTGTGTGTGTGTGTGTGTGTGTGTGTGTGTGTGTGTGTGTGTGTGTGTGTGTGTGTGTGTGTGTGTGTGTGTGTGTGTGTGTGTGTGT
>NC_137052.1:18427757-18432757 GCF_032717465.1 Coenobita brevimanus | reverse complement strand
ACCCTTCCACAAAATTTCATTAAAATTCATTGAACACTTTTGGAGATATCGTGCGGACAAACAGACACACAGACAAACACTGGTGAATACATAACCTCCTCCACCTTCACTGGAGGAGGTTTAAACAGATAAAAAATAATAATAATAATAAATAAAATAATCATTAAAAATAAAAATAATGTCTTTACTGACAGGGACAGTTTCTGGGACTAGGAAAAAATTAAAAATAAAGAATAATAAAATGTTTAGAGACAGGGCTGAGTGAGGAGTAAAAGTTTGATAAAGAGTAATAAGGCGTCTGAATGAAAGGAACACAATAAGCTGACTATTGGGCTGTGCTGGGGGAGAAGGAGACCGAGAAACTAGGCTACGATAATTAAAATGAGCAAAATAGGCTGAGAAAAAATAGGCTGATTTATAATGAAAAAAATACGTCAGGTGAAAAAAGAGAGAAAAGAGCCTAAGAGAAATATTCTAAAAAAAATTGACATACAGAAAAAAAAAAAAAACAGGCCGAGAAATATTATGAAAAATTTGGCTCAGAGAAAAATCAGGAAAACAAGCTATGAAAAAAATGAGAAAACCAGGCTGAGAAAAAATGGGAAAAATAGGCTGAGAAAAAATGGGAAAAATAGGCTGAGAAAAAAAATGAGAAAAATAGGCTGAGAAAAAAATGAGAAAAATAGGCTGAGAAAAAAATGAGAAAAATAGGCTGAGAAAAAAATGAGAAAAATAGGCCGAGAAATAAAAGGGAAAAATAGGAAAAAAGATGACAAAAATAGGCAGAGAAAAAATAGGAAAAGTAGGCTGAGAAAAAATGAGAAAAATAGTCAGAGAAGAAATAGGAAAAATAGGCTGAGGAAAAAACAGGAAAAACTGACTATGAGAAAATGAAAAAAAAAATACGATGAGGAAAAAAATGAGAAAAATAGTATGAGAAAAATGGGAAAAATTGGCTGACAGAAAAAGGAGAAAAATAAGCTGAGATAAAATGATATAAAATGATTGAAGATCGGAACCTCTCTTTCCCTGAGGCTTCAACCAGACGGGGTGGTGGTCGGCTGCACACCAGTAATGAAAGGCAAATGTGTATCTTCCTCCACAAATACCACACACCCACACCACACCACTCCACTCTCATTATACCATCACACACACCCTCTGTCTATTCCCTCACCACATCATCACACCAGCCACCATCATTTATACCAAACCCATCATAGCATATACACCCTCTCCACCACACCACACCACTCTCATCATACCACCACACCAGCCACCAACATCACAGTATACCCATCACCACACTATCACCATACCAGTAATGAAAGACGGCTGTGTATCTTTCTCTAAATACTACACACCTTTTCCTACATCCACCGTCACCACCTCACCACCTCACCACACAACAATATCACCATCACCTTCATACCAACCACACCACTCACCCTACCCTCTCACCACACACACACACACACACACACACACACACACACACACACCGCACGCACCACTGTCCTGTGTCGTGGAGCATAACATCAGAAAGAGGCATCAGGTAGGAGCGATGGGAGGTCCTGTGCAGCTAAGAGTTTCCCTGTGCAGTTGTTGGTAGTCAGGCTTTCCAGATGACTGCACACTCCCTTCTGGCACAGGTAAATGTTTCTCAGAGTGTATGACAGTGACTTGCTTATGGCGGAGCGAATACGAAGATGCAAACAAATGCTAAATAAAAATCCACACAGTATCCAGGTTGCTTAACTCAGGAATATATTTGGACTATATTTACTACACACACACACAATTCACCATATCACCCTCTCACACCACACACACACCATACCACCCTCTAACACACCACACACACACACACACACACACACACACACACCATACCACCCTCTCACATCACACACACACACACACACACCATACCACCCTCTCACATCACACACACACACACACACACCATACCACACTCTCACACCACACAGCACACCGTCCCACCCTCTCACACCATACACACACACCACACCACCCTCTCACACCACACACACACCACATCACCCTCTCACACCTACACAAAATCACCTTCCAACACCACACCACACCAAGGGTATTAACCAAGGGGCCCCGAAGCTCCCGCATTAAGTATTTCCCAACTTCTTGCATAATTTTAACACCTGGGGATTATACGCTCTAATCTGTAAAATCTGAACACCTGGACTGACTACCTGGCCATTTCACCTTCGTTGATCAGACAGTGTGATAATCCACGGGCAGATTAAGGAAGCTCCCTAACACCTTTTCCTAAGAGATTGATTCTACTTATTACATCTTACTGTCCTCACCTGTGTTATATAATCCTTCCAATATCGCCATACTTTGCATAGGCACCGTGCAAAAAGCAATTAACCAGCCAAACATAAATCGCTAAGGAAGAGGTGTTAGGGAGCCTCCTTACCCCACGAGAATGGAGGCCCAGATGCTCACGGATTTTATTTCATTTTATTTATTTATTTGTTTATTTATTTAATGGAAAGTCATCTGCTAAGGACGATGTTACTATAATTATTAACCTGCTCAGGTGTGGTGCTCCGTCTCACCTTACAGCTCTCTCACCTTTAAGTTCGTTACCTGTGAGCTCCTTGGCCCGTATTCTCGTTATGGAAGCTCCCTAACACCTTTTCCTAAGCGATTTATTTTGCTTGGTACACCTTACTATCCCCGTCTGTAAAAAAATTTCTTCCCAATATCGTCATACTCCACAAAAGTAACATACAAAGTGATAAGTTCCCTAACACCTTTTCCTAAGCGATTTATTTTGCTTATTACACCTTACTCTCCTCTTCTGTGTTACAAAAATCCTTCCCAATATCGTCATACTCTATAAAAAAAAAAAAAAGTCCAAAAAGATAGTCACCAGCCATATCCAAAAATAAATCGCTAAGGAAGAGGTGTTAGGGAGCTTCCTTAACGACGAGAATAGGAGCCCGTGTAGCAGGTCATGAACTCTGACCTCTGATGACCGAGAGTAAGAGATGGTGGAAATTATATCTATAGTTCTTTCATCTTAACTTGACCCAGAGAGAGAGAGAGAGAGAGAGAGAGAGACTGTAGCTTGTTTTACGTAGGTCAGTGGCAGAGAAAGACAATGCTACGGCTCTGCATCCTCATCACAGCACTTCTTCATGACTAGCACTATATTCGAATGATAAACTGTTACAACTCAGCGCTAAAGATGGGGAGATGGCAATTTTAGGCCAAGTTAGAATAAAAGGAGTATAGTTTCCTGTTAATGTTATTTTTGCTGCTTTAACTCAAGGCTCATCTGAAAGTGAACCCAGTGGACTGCAGGCTGAGGTTCCCCTCTTCCTGCAGTCCACGCTCTTCCTTTCGAGGGACAGGGATGGAGATGAGGTACGTTTATGTAACAGGGTAAAGGAGCCACCAGGTGCTATCAGGGCCACCACGGGAAGGCGCCCCTCTCCATCACCACAGTAGTTTTGCAGGAGGCGTGTTGAGTATCGTGGTGTTATTATTTCCACTGACGCCTATGTTCTGAAGAATGAGAATGGGGGGAGCTGGGCATCTCCAAAATCTTATAAACGAAGGAGGCCCAGGGATCGAACCTACGACCTTCGCGACTACGAGCCTGTAAGCGGTGGACGGATCGTAAGTACCCCCTAAAGTAGAGGTTAACATTAGCCTGCAGTCCACCGGGTTCATGTCCAAACTACTGTTACCACCACCACCACCACTACTACTGCTACTACTACTACTACTACTACTAATAATAATAATAATAATAATAATAATAATAATAATACCATTACTACTACTACTACTACTACTACCACCACTACTACTACTACTACAACTACTACTACAACTACTACTAATACTACTACTACTACTCGTGTGTCGACAAATTCCGAGCACCGTGAATGACTAATTAATTACAACAACAAAATTCAGATTACCAAACAGAGCGATGCTGCCACGTCCCAAGGCAGATCTGAAATGCGTTTGTAAATCCTCTTGACTAATGACTACACCAATTCCAAAGCTGCTCCTGTGTATTTTGATTTATTGATGGGAAATTCGCTCTGGTTAAGTGAAGGAAAGCGAGATTATAGAGGAAAAATGTGGTCTTTCTTCGTTGTCTTTTTACGTGTCGAGTTGGGTCGCTTCTGTACCTCTCTACCTATTTCTCTCTCTGTCGTGTCACCCACCTCCCTCATCTCCACCTTCTTCTGCCTGCCGTGTCCCCCTCACCTCCACATTCTTCTGTCTGCCGTGTCCCCCTCACCTCCACCTTCTTCTGCCTGCCGTGTCCCCCTCACCTCCACCTTCTTCTGCCTGCCGTGTCCCCCTCACCTCCACATTCTTCTGTCTGCCGTGTCCCCCTCCCTCCCCCCTCACGTCAGAGTAAAGAGAATAATGTAAGAGAATCTATCTATCTCTATCTATATACCTAGGCTGCTTCCCCCAAGAATAGGGAGGTAGCCGAGACAGGACGACACCCCCCCCCATTTACTCATCCATTCAATAATAATAGTAATAATAATAATAATAATAATAATAACAATAATGTAAAGAGAATGATGTAAGGTGTAAGTTAAATCACACCTGTTGTCAGTTCACAGAACAAAGCTGCGTTCAACAATTTCTCATATGCACACTTCCAAAACTACGCATACAGACACACACACACACACACACACACACACACACACACACACACACACACACACACACACACACACACACACACACACACACACACACAGAAACACATCCAAAAACATCCGTGATACAAAGAAACACGGAAACACATACTGTACACCAAGAAGCTGTGCCACGGCACAGCAAACCCGTCCCCGGCAGTCATTTTATTGTTGACATAAACACAACAGGATATCTAGTCAAAGATGTCACATATCAAATATGGAGTAAATCGCGGAAAAATTGACGATTTTATGTCCATTTGAAATTTTAGG
>NC_137052.1:18412757-18417757 GCF_032717465.1 Coenobita brevimanus | reverse complement strand
CGTTGCTGGAAGGTATGCCCGCTCGGAGTATCAGGAAAACCCCCCTTTAAACCCTGTGACGTATACTCCACCTCATTAAGTCCCTCCAAACTCTGCATAAATCCTCTGCTATGGTCCTTTTACCTTAACTTGGCCCAGGTATTTGTCCTGTCCAAGTTTATCTCAAGTCGATCAGTGGCGGACGACAATACTACAGCTCTACACCCTCTCCATAGCACTTCTTCATGACTAGCATCATAATCAAGTGTTAAAATCTTGAATCAATCATATAAGATAGAGATGACACCTTTTACACCCTCTCCGTAGCACTTCTTCATGACTAGCATCATAATCAAGTGTTAAAATCAAATATCAATCATTTACGATAGAGATGGCACCCTCTACACCCTCTCCATAGCACTTCCTCGTGACTAGCATCATAATCAAGTGTTAAAATCAAATATCAATCATTTACGATAGAGATGGCACCCTCTACACCCTCTCCATAGCACTTCTTCATGACTAGCATCATAATCAAGTGTTAAAATCAAATATCAATCATTTACGATAGAGATGGCACCCTCTACACCCTCTCCATAGCACTTCCTCGTGACTAGCATCATAATCTAGTGTGGAAATCTTGAATCAATCATTTAAGATACAGATAGCAATTTTAGGCCAAGTTGGAGTGAAAGGGGTAGAGTAACAACAATTGGATAAAAATAAGACGCAAGTATAAAAGGATAATGACATTTTTCTTTTTCTTTTTTTTTTATTGTCTGGGGTTCCTTAGTGTCCATGAATTTTGAGTTACAGAAAAGATATATATGATTACGGGGCCAAAATGCTGTAACTTCATATCTGTATTTTGTATTTCTTGTTTTGTAATGTAAAGTGTTTTGGTTCCGCCCCATTGTTATGGAAAGTTTAATATTTTGTGATAATTTGCTAACCTTTGCTGCGATTTAAAGGGAGGAGGGAGGTTGTGTATTTCTTGTGCCCTTTTGTTGTGCGTGTGTGTGTGTGTGTGTGTGTGTGTGTGTGTGTGTGTGTGTGTGTGTGTGTGTGTGTGTGTGTGTGTGTGTGTGTGTGTGTGTGTGTGTGGCTACTGGATTATATTTCACGATTTCAGTACCACACATTTGCAGACTTTAAGATAAGTTCCCTAATGACAAGTAGTTCTTCATGCCCCACACCTTCCCATGTCACCACTTCTGCACTGATACCGACCGTCTCTACTTAACACATTCTAGGGTTGTCTCACTATTGATATTAGCGGGAGTATTTTTTTCACGTCAGAGGGCTTTTGCGAAATTAAAATCACCTAACTGTTCCCTGTCTTAGCTTTGGATTGAACTCGCGTCCTTTCACTCAGGCGATCATGTGCCTAACCACTGGATGACCTAAACAAATGCTTTATTAAATTATATGTTTGGTTTTGATTGCTTTGTTTATTTCCATCAAAGATCAAAGCAAGGGAATATGAGTGTGTATGAGGGAAGGGTGTTTGGATTGGGTTAATATTTTTCAGGCTTCTAAGATGGAGAGAGAGAGAGAGAGAGAGAGAGAGAGAGAGAGAGAGAGAGAGAGAGAGAGAGAGAGAGAGAGAGAGAAACAAACATATAAAACACATCAAGGTAAACACGTGCATGAAACCTGTCCCAAACACACCTTCTCAGTCCTCGCATCAAAACTCCCAATTAAGGTGTGTTTTTACCTGTTTTTACCTGGCTTTGAACGACGGCAGCTTAATCGTATTTGCTCATAAAGAAAATAAAAAAAATTGAAGTTTGGTCTAAAAAATAAAATAACAAAAATAAAAATCCCTATGACGCAGGCCCCTAGAGGTATGGGGGTGGGGGAGCCAGACATCAAAGCGGCGCCGTGGTAAACACACACACATACACACACACACACACACACACAAACAAACATTGACATATTAACCCTTTTAGACCGAAGACCTAATTCAACACTCTTCTTGGAACAGTACGACGCTTATATATAGCTTAGAAAGAGTGCCCTGTAAAGTATTAACTAGAAAACGTTCACAGAGTGCATACCTCCGCCAATGCCAACACAATATGAGTGTTATTGCCGTAATTCTTCTTTCCTGACAGACTCTTACTTTTACGGTCTCACATAATCAATTAATTCTACGGTCTTAGTCTGCCATGTTACACACACTCTTATTTTTGTGGTCTCACGGTCAAGCAATTAAATCTACGGTCTTAGTTTGCCGTATTACACACTTATTTTTACGGTATCACATAATCAACTGATTCTACGGTCTTAGTTTGCCATGTTACACACTCTTATTTTTACGGTCTCACGGTCAATCAGTTAATTCTACGGTCTTAGCTTGCCCAATTACACAAACTCAATGAAAGCATACCTCCGCCGACACCAATGAAATTTATTACTTATTACTGCATCCGCATCCGGGTCCACCTCAAAATATAATCAACTCTCCCACCGCCCACCTGTTCTCCAAATTTCATTGCAATCTGATAACAACTTTTTCAGGTGTTTTGCACAAGCCGACAAACAGACACGAACGATTACATAACCTGCGTCGAACTTCGTCTGCAAGAGTAACGAAGGCTTAATACAACTCCTCCAATGACAAAAACCTTTCCTAAACTACATAAAATTGTCCAGAGATAGCAAACCAGCAAAACACGTCACTCGGGGCGAGGGAGGGAGACATCAAAGCGACCGTGTGGACATAAACACACGTACGCCACACTTTGACAAGATTAACTTCAGTACACTCGTTTAGGCCAGGCTGGATTAGGGCTGCCACTAGCACAGGCAAACAGGCTAAGCACCACCTCAACCCGCCCCCCCAAAAAAAAAAGAAAAAAAAAGTGTGAAATCAAGTTCTCTGAATGTTTTTTTTAGTTGCATATTTTCGTGTGTGTGTGTGTGTGTGTGTGTGTGTGTGTGTGTGTGTGTGTGTGTGTGTGTGTGTGTGTGTGTGTGTGTGTGTGTGTGTGTGTGTGTGTGTGTGTGCAACTCTCAGCCCTGAAGTCCATTCCTTGATTCTCCACCTCCGCGCCAAACACCTTCACATGTCACCTTTTCGGACCCACTACCCACCGTCCATATTGAATACATGTTACGGCTGTCTCATTCATGGCTGTGGATATAATTCTCCGGCACAATACCCACACCATCTGCCTACACATCGTTTCTCACGCCCCGGCCACAACGGAAGAGACAGCTTCCGGATTTGTGCTGTATGCATCCATGGCCAGAGATCTTGTGGGATAAAGAAGCCCCCTAACACCTCTTCCTAGGCGATTTATTTTGGCTATGAGAGAGAGAGAGAGAGAGAGAGAGAGAGAGAGAGAGAGTGTGTGTGTGTGTGTGTGTGTGTGTGTGTGTGTGTGTGTGTGTGTGTGTGTGTGTGTGTGTGTGTGTGTGTGTGTGTGTGTGTGTGTGTGTGTGTGTGTGTGTGTACATCGATCCGGAACTGCAGTATCATCACAATAAACACAATTTCTTTTAATAACTATCATTCCTCCTTCAAATTAACTCGGCATTGAAAAAAAAAAAAAAAAAAGAAAGAAAGAAAGAAAAGAGAAAGAAAAAAAAGAGAGGAATCAGTTGGGTTAATATTTCCTGTGCATGAAACGAAATAAACATCTCTTCATCATTACCAGCACTTTATAATTACACCTTCACGCATAATAAAAACTGAATATTTTTTTTTATCATATACCACGTCACGTTTTCTGCAACCACTTCCTGTCAGAGTAAAATATGAGTCTTCTAATCAAACTGGTATTCCAAGTCCATTACCAAGTCTCCCTCAGTTATCAGGGTATTTATTTAGAAAGGAATTATGCAGTCAGGGGTGGCCAGAGAATAGGGTGTGTGGAGAGAGAGGGAAGGAGTATGGATGGGAAGGGTAAGGATGCAGAAGGATATAGCCAAATCTTTTACCGTACCTCTGTTTGCTGTCATTTTCTGTTTTAGTGTGTGTGTGTGTGTGTGTGTGTGTGTGTGTGTGTGTGTGTGTGTGTGTGTGTGTGTGTGTGTGTGTGTGTGTGTGTGTGTGTGTGTGTGTGTGTGTCCTACCTTCCTCCTACCGTACACCACACCACTATTTACTTCACCTGTCTGCTGTTTCACCGCCTATGCCTTATCTCTGTGCAGCGTGGAGTATGGACAGGATAAGAAATATTGTGATTCGTGAAGGAGTGAAGTAAGGCAACCAGTGGACAACAGGAGCATAGGACAGTGGGTTTAGATGGCATGGTGCTATGGAGGGAATGAGTTAAAAAGAGGGTTGTGAAAAGGATATATATGTGAGTCCTTCCCATCTGTGCCTTGTGTCAATCCTACTCTCACCTTAGCCTACATCACACTCTTATTTACTTCACCTTCTGCTTCATCTTATATATCTATCCTACCCTCCCCCTAACCTACACCACACCACTGCACACCACTACACTATTACAGTCTGTGTCTTGTATCTGTCCCCCTTCTATACCTTAACCCTTTATGGTAGGAGATAATGACCTGGGAAAAGAAGGAGGGAGAGAAATTACAGAACAGAAAAAGATGAACGTGGTGAGGTCATTTCTCTACTTTTTTACCTGCTAATTAAGTTATCATCCCCTTCAGCTAGACGACTAACTTCACATTTTATTTTTCCTGCAACCAGACGGCTGTATTTAAGTTAGAAGAGCAATCCTTAAAAGAGGAAATTACAGTCTGGTTTTAACAATTCTATTTCCCAAAGTACCTGTATACTCTCCCTTACCAATCGATATTAGTTTGCTTAGAAGAGGGATTTAACAGTGCAGGATTAATGGAGGCTAAGTTATAGATAGAAAAATCCCTTCTGACCTTATTAAATCCGTCCATAGAGAGCATAAGACAAAAAAAAAAAAAGTGAGCTGATTTACGAAACTGATCTCGACCTCTCTGTTTATTTATATTTTGTACTCTCTCTCTCTCTCTCTCTCTCTCTCTCTCTCTCTCTCTCTCTCTCTCTCTCTCTCTCTCTC
>NC_137052.1:18362757-18405257 GCF_032717465.1 Coenobita brevimanus | reverse complement strand
CCCTTTTTGGAACTGACATTTGGATTTTATTTTCGAAGACTGTATAGCTATCGGCCATATTATATCTACCTTTCTATTTATATATCTATTGATCTGCAAATTTAATTAACAGTACACTTCCTTCCACATGTCTGTATATCTTATCGGAGGAGGGAGTCGCGATAAAAAGATAATATTTGGACTGGTGGGACATATTTTCTATCTATCTACCTATCTATTGCCAGACGCCTTAATCCCGTAAGGGGTGGCCACAAACAAATCGCCTCCATGTCGCTGTCCCCCGCCATTTCACTGCCCTGCTCCCAGCTCACATCCTCCTCTCTCATATACCTCTCCACTCCATATTTTCACCATATAAAAACAACATCAACTTTAAAGACTCCATGAATACTGAAGAGATTACTGTAGAGTCTATCCATGTGTGCCTCTGATCATTTATTTTAAAGATAAGGTACACTTTTATCACTTCTACTTCCTGACAACAATATCCTTATCCGTAATGTCAGGGGTACAGGAATACAGCTGTTTATCTTTTGTCTTTTTGTATCATTTGACTCTAATCCCTCCCAACTAAACACCTGTAATCTGGTGTATGGATTATTTCTGTATTCATTTGCTTTTCCCGTCCTCTCTTTATCTTCTGCTAAAAATAAAAACGCTCCGTGTAAACCCAAAAACTCATACCAGACACAAGATTAGTTCCAAACACTATTTTATTTGTTTAATTTACGTACCGCCTCAATATCCCTCTCACGTGCACTACTAAACCATCATTCAGTATTACATCCATTCCTGTGTTTTGTTTTGGTGGTGTACAAGATGGGTTAATTCACAGGATAAACTGAAGGATTTGTTGATTGATTTACTTCTCCCCTCAGTGTGTGTGTGTGTGTGTGTGTGTGTGTGTGTGTGTGTGTGTGTGTGTGTGTGTGTGTGTGTGTGTGTGTGTGTGTGTGTGTGTGTGTGTGTGTGTGTGTGTGTGTGTGTGGATGGATGGACGGATGGATGGACGGATTGAACGATGGATGAATCTGTGTGTGTGTGTGTGTGTGTGTGTGTGTGTGTGTGTGTGTGTGTGTGTTTACTGTATGTGTGTGTGTGTGTGTGTGTGTGTGTGTTTACTGTATGTGTGTGCACGCGCGTGTGTGAAGAGCACCGGTATATACATCCTTAAACTATATCTACACTCTCAGCCCCAGCAAACATCATCTTTAACAACATACTAGAGTTCTCCCGAGCATGAGAGAGTTAAAATGAAATCATATACTCTACCTTCACCTCTTCCTCAGTGAGCAGGTGTGTAATTAAGGACAGGTGTGTAATTAACTACCTGCATGCACTCCCCTTCTCCATGGCCACAAAACAAGTGAAATAATTAATAGAGTAGGTGTTGAAATTGAGAAGGGAGAAGGGTAGTGAAATGGCGGGGGACAGGGCGACATGGAGGCGATTTGTTTGTGGTCACCCCTTACCGGACTGAGGCGTCTGGCAATAGATAGATAGATAGATAGTGTTCAAATTCACTCGCCAGGTGATGTGTAGAGAATTGAGCCAAGTTTATATGAGTCTCTTATATCACATGTTTTATTTATTTATTCTTTTATTTTTTTAAGCAAGGTTCTGTTATTCATTTCTATTGTATGTTTAGGTTATGTATGTGTTATTCATGAAACACACACACACACACACACACACACACACACACACATAAATACATACCGGTACATAGACAGAGAGAGAGAAAGAGAGAGAGAGAGAGAGAGAGAGAGAGAGAGAGAGAGAGAGAGTACCGGTATATTCCCAAAGTCTGACGAATATATGGCGGAAAAATCGAAGCATTATGAAACACATAAATAAAGGACGGAGTTTTCACTGCATTTCGTTCCCTTTAAAATTTCTTCACACGGAATTGGAAAGGTAATTATTTTTTTCCCGAGAGCATGTCGCTAAAAAAAGAAAAAAAAAAGAAAAAAAAAGAAAATGGAAGCTGATAAGACAAATTACTGAGGAAACCAAGAGGTGAGTTTATGATGAGAGACTAACAAGGAGAGTGTATGTGGGTGAGATGGAGGGGGAGGCCGGGGATGGGGTGGAGGGATGGAGTGGAGAGGTAGGCCTATATGAGAAAGGGGGGTATGAGCTGGGGGAAGGGCAGCGAAATGGCAGGAGAGAGGCCGACATGGAGGCGATTTGTTTGTGGCCACCCCTTACAGGATTACGGCGTCTGACAACTGACAGATAGATAGTGTTACGGAACAGCGAAAGATAATGTACACTTTAAGTGAGAATACTAAAAATCACTACTGTCCCGTAAAGTTCCAGGTTCAAAACAAAAGAGTTAGGTAAAATTACAAGTTAAAGTTTAATGCTCAAACTAACAACAAAACATTCAGGACTCATAAGGATAATGTAATGGCCAAAAAACAGGTTAAATATATGGTTAACTGCAATAGCCTCTATTAACACAAAATTAGCATGAGTAAATTTATCTAAGTCAGCCCTGATAAAATGAAAATACACTGGGTAATGCTCAGTTAATGCAAGATAAATTATTACAGATACAAAATATTATTAAAACTGGCTGACAAAATGAATCCTACATAAATTACAAAAACCTTACTAGGCCTAAGAATTAACCTTACGCTACACAGTACAAGAAAAAATGCAACAACAGTTATACTCAAATTACACAGCTGCTAGATGGTTGGAGACTTCCTGAGCACTCACAATAATAACTGTACAAGGGAGGACAGAGATGTGAACAAAATGAGGAGCAGATCTAAGTGGCAATTAATGTAGAGACTGAGCGCATTATATAGGGGCCGGCAGAGCTTGATACAACTTGTAAGAAGGACGCGCAAATGAAGCCATGGGGACAAAGAGTTGACAATCCCGCTCTGAACAACAGAAAGAACGACTTACTCTACTATAATGGTAGAAGGGGGGGACTGAGGCAGAACACGCTCGTGATCAAACATGCAGCATAATGTACGTTAAAAATTACACAAAGGATGATGAAATCATAGGCTATGTAACAATAGATAGATAGATAGATTTTACCAGCATTCTCATTCTTATAACACACAAACATGGAGAAAGAATACTAGAGTTGTCTGGCTCATGAGAGATGCTGAGTGACCCTATTAAAACTCTCAGACTCCAGTGCTGACTACTGGCTGCACAGAATCGCCCGAGGTCAGCAGGGATAATACTAGAGCTGTCCCATTCGTGAAAGGGTTAAATCATGACGTTATTTGCCTCTTATTTCAATTTCCAAATTACCAATGTTAACCTACCTTGATGGACTTGCTGTATGTATGTATGTATGTATGTATCTATCTATCTATCTATCTATCTATATATCTTTAAATGTATGTATGTTGGTATGTAAGTATGTATCTATAAATGTACGTATGTATGTATGTATATATGTATGTATGTATGTCTATATATGTATGTATGTAGGTATGTATGTAATAAAACCGTACACGGTTAATCAACATACAGGTATATTTAATTAGGCTTTACCTTCTGATGTAGGCAGGTGTACCGTAGTATCGCCAATGCATCACGCTGGTTATACAAAATGGCTATATCACACAGTTCGTATATCAGGCATCATACCAGGGCCAATGGTGTAAAATATGAGCCGCAGATTTATGCATTTGTTGTTCCGATAGTGTATTGTAATTTAGAAAGATGGATTTATGTTTTATTTTCGTTTCTAGTTTTATGGAAGGCGATGATATGCAATGTGTCCTTCCAGCTTGAATTTATTACCCAAAACAGGACTTAAAGAAATGTTACGTGTTATTTTTTCTACCTTGGCGGATATTTACGTCATTCCATAGCTCTACGTCCTTTCCACGGCGCTTCTTCGTGACTAGCAATACATTAAGACCTCCTATTACAACTCATTGGGTGAATAAAGCACTACAAAGCTCTATATACTTTCCATATCACTTTTTGTTGACTAGCACTGTACTGAAGTTTAAATTCTTTGGTACACCTCAGAATTTAAGATGAAGAGGTGACAGTTTTAGGCCAAGTTAATATAGACAGAGTGTAGTGCATGATACTGAAGGTGAAAGTTTTTAGATGACAAGGAGGTGAAGAAAACAGCGTACCATGCTTGTTTAGACTGTACTTGGCTTGGCTGTATGATTTTGGAGTTGTACTTGATCTTGATTCTGGCTCTCTATTACCGTGTTTTTCTTTTTCCTTTTTCGTTTTTAGAGGGAACAATCTTGCGGACTTTTGGCCTTTGGTTCTTTCTTCCTTGCATAAAAAAAAAGGTGACAAGGAACTTATAAAGGGTACAGGCAGCCCCTTGATGCTATGAGCCATGGATCATAATTTTTAACTGTGCTGAGTACCCTTCTCTTCTACACATCTTTACCCTCTCACATACCATCACATACCACCGCTTGATTGATAACAGCATGTCACTCACACTTGCAACACTCTAAATTTGGTGTAATGGTATTAGTAGTTAAAACTCTGAAAACTAAAACGCCAAACTGCTCCCTGTCCCACCCAATCAATCTTGCAGTTTTACCATCGCTAGTCCACTCCTTTACTGCCTGACTGCCTCCACCACCACCCACCACCACCACCACAACCCACCACCACTCCACCACCACCTCCACCACCACCACAACCCAGCACCACCACCACCACCACCAACATGTGTCACTCATCCAGTTCATTCGGTTACCTTAATTGACATGTGCAGTTGCATATAACAGCCATACATCTACATCTCTCTCCCTCTCTCTCTCTCTCTCTCTCTCTCTCTCTCTCTCTCTCTCTCTCTCTCACACACACACACACACACACACACACACACACACACACACACACACACACAAATAAACAAAAATAAATATTGCTATGTTTGTCGCTCCGTGAGGCAGTATGTATCAACTCTGCCGTTCTATCTATCGACCCGTGTGGCTATACATCTCACCCACGCAGGTGAGGTTGCAGGCCTGGAGGTAGCCATAATTAAGGTGTAGTCAAGGTGTCGTCCAGCCAAACCTCTCTGGGCTTCAATTAAACGTCCACTGGCAAGGCTTCCCTCTCGCTCGAAGGGTCTGACTTGGTGCCTGAGTAAGACCATCGCCAGTACAGTTTGAGGCCCGGGCAACACTGAGCTACGAACGACTCAGATTAACAAGTACCTATATTACTCTACAATTATTAATATTACTTTACAATTATCAATATTACTTTACAGTTAACAATATTGCTTTACAATTACCAATATTACATTACAATAATCAATATTACTTTACCCTCCTCCAGTTTCTTGTGTTCCCAATCCATCACCGACACACCGGTCCTGATACACACAGGCTTCACCTTCACAATTTGCACTATCCTTCACAATTTACACTTTTTTCACAATCCCGAATTTCACCTCCAGTATGTAGTGTACTCTGATTTACATATATGAACATTTTTCGCCATACGTTGCCAACTGTACACACGAAGACATAAGTAACGATCTATTTCATTCCCATCAGTAACGTGACAGTGAGCGATTACTTTCAAATGATGTTACCTTCGATGCCCAATTACCTTTCCAATATATTAAATTAGAGTTCCATAATTCTTGGACTAAAGAATGTGGCAATGTTACTGTGCTGGCCTGTACAGTGTAGCGATAATACTGTGCTGGCCTGTACAGTGTAGCGATATTACTGTGCTGGCCTGTACAGTGTAGCGATAATACTGTGCTGGCCTGTACAGTGTAGCGATATTACTGTGCTGGCCTGTACAGTGTAGCGATAATACTGTGCTGGCCTGTACAGTGTAGCGATATTACTGTGCTGGCCTGTACAGTGTAGCGATAATACTGTGCTGGCCTGTACAGTGTAGCGATAATACTGTGCTGGCCTGTACAGTGTAGCGATAATACTGTGCTGGCCTGTACAGTGTAGCGATATTACTGTGCTGGCCTGTACAGTGTAGCGATATTACTGTGCTGGCCTGTACAGTGTAGCGATATTACTGTGCTGGCCTGTACAGTGTGGCGATATTACTGTGCTGGCCTGTACAGTGTAGCGATATTACTGTGCTGGCCTGTACAGTGTAGCGATAATACTGTGCTGGCCTGTACAGTGTAGCGATAATACTGTGCTGGCCTGTACAGTGTAGCGATAATACTGTGCTGGCCTGTACAGTGTAGCGATATTACTGTGCTGGCCTGTACAGTGTAGCGATATTACTGTGCTGGATTGTACAGTGTGGCGATATTACTGTGCTGGCCTGTACAGTGTAGCGATATTACTGTGCTGGATTGTACAGTGTAGCGATATTACTGTGCTGGCCTGTACAGTGTAGCGATAATACTGTGCTGGATTGTACAGTGTGGCGATATTACTGTGCTGGGCTGTACAGTGTAGCGATAATATTGTGCTGGGTTGTACAATGTAGCGATAATACTGTGGTGGGCTGTACAGTGTGGCGATATTACTGTGTGTGTAATTCACCGGGTCGGTCAGGATCACTTGATGGTCGTGATCGTCAGCATTTTACCCTCCCGGAAGGGAGCTGAGAGCTCATATAGTCCGATCTAAGGGCAAGGCTGTGACCTTCACACACCCACACACCCGTCCCCTTGCTCAAGGGGGACAGTAACCACCCACTTCGCCAGCGAAACTTTTCGCAACCTGAGCGAGGCGCGAACTCCCGTCTACCAGATGGCAAGCGAGAACGTTACCACTGCACCAGCGAGTGTGTGTGTGTGTGTGTGTGTGTGTGTGTGTGTGTGTGTGTGTGTGTGTGTGTGTGTGTGTGTGTGTGTGTGTGTGTGTGAGAGAGAGAGAGAGAGAGAGAGAGAGAGAGGGATGGGAGGCAATGTAAGAGAGGAAATAGAGTAATTCAGGCAGTGTTGGCTCATCCCCCGCCCCGACCCCCTCCATTAACCAAAACCAACACATAAACCCATCCATGAGTCCCACCTGCCCCCAACACATCACCTCTCCCACCCCACAACCCCACCGACACCCCCACACCCGCCTAACCAACCCCATTTCCTCCCCACACACACACACTTCACCATACCCCCCACCCTCTCACCTCACCGACCCCCCACCACTTCAACCCTCGTCCCCAACAGCACCCCCCACCCCCCCACCGCACCTCTCAATGCCCCCACCCCAGTATCTCACCCCCCAACCCCTCGCCCCTCTCCAACTCATCCTCCCCCACATCTCACCCCCCTGCCCAAACCTCACTCCCATACCTCCCTCCTCACCGACACACACACACACACACACACACACACACACACACACACACACACACACACACACAGTCGCTCTCACTCACCTTTAATACTGTACCAAAATATCCACCCACGCACTCAATGACCACCGCTACGCACACACAATTTGGGTGGGTTAAGTTAGTTTAAGCTAAGTTAGCCTGGGTTACGGTAGTTCTGAGTGGGGTGGGGTGGACTGGGCTGGGCTGGGCTGGGATAGGTTAGGTTAGGTTAGTTTAGGTTAGGTTAGGTTAGGCCGGCTAGGGTTGGGTTGGGTTGGGTTAGGTTGGGTTGGGTTGGGTTGGGTTGGGTTGGGTAGGGTTGGGTTAGGTTGGGTTGGGTTGGGTTGGGTTAGGTTGGGTTGGGTTGGGTTGGGTTGGGTTAGGTTGGGTTGGGTTGGGTTGGGTTAGGTTGGGTTGGGTTGGGTTAGGTTGGGTTGGGTTAGGTTAGGTTAGGTTGGGTTGGGTTGAGTTGGGTTGGGTTGAGTTGGGTTGGGATGGGATGGGATGGGATGGGTTAGGTTGGGTTGGGTTGGGTTGGGTTAGGTTGGGTTGGGTTGGGTTGGGTTGGGTTGGGTTAGGTTGGGTTGGGTTAGGTTGGGTTGGGTTGGGTTGGGTTGGGTTGAGTTGGGTTGGGTTGGGATGGGATGGGATGGGTTAGGTTGGGTTGGGTTGGGTTGAGTTGGGTTGGGTTGGGTTGGGTTGGGTTGAGTTGGGTTGGGTTGGGATGGGATGGGATGGGATGGGATGGGTTAGGTTGGGTTGGGTTGGGTTGGGTTGGGTTGGGTTGAGTTGGGCTGGGCTGGGTTGGGTTGGGTTGGGTTTGGGTTGGTTTGGTTTGGTTTGGCTAGGTTATGTTAAGTTAGGCTGGGTTGGGATGGGATGGGATGGGATGGGGTAGGGTAGGGTGGGGTGGGTTGGGTTGGGTTGGGGTGGGTTGGGCTGGGTTACATTCACACTCACTGGCCACTACTTCCTTGAGTTTGTGTTGGTTAAATCAGAGTGGATGTGACAAGCAGAATAAATCACTAAAGGGTAAGATGTCACGGTGTCAACAAAACCACTAGCAATACGACTAAATCCCACACATTTCTACCTGCCTCGTGGTCTTTCCTTTCCCCAAACACCCTTCTCTCAGACACTCATCCTACCTCTCCTGATGCTCTGTGGGATGTATTATTCGTATTGTGAGGGTCAGGTGTAAGCAAGCCCCCTATACTGACAGGAATTTATGGAACGGTCGTGATCATTACAATCTATATCTTTAGCCTGCATGCCATGTTATAGAGGCATTCAGGACTGTGGTGGTAGTTGTAGTAGTAGTAGTAGTAGTGGTAGTAGTAGTAAAAGTAGCCAAACACACTTCTATCACGAGTTTCACCAATTACAAATAAATACAAAATGACATATATATTGCGTTTGGGGATAGAGAAGTAACGCGATTTTGCTGCACGTCACTCAAAGGTCACGGTCACAGGCAGAGGTCAAAGGTCACGGGCGACGTCACTGTCCAGACGATTTTATTCAGCTTTGGGGAGACTTCTCGAACGGGGGACATCAGACACAGACTATAACAGGACACTCATTTTTGGACACCATAGTAAAGCTGAAGACTCGCTTATCTTTTTACGGCACAGTAGTCAGTGATCAAGGTCTCGTGGCAGTGAAAGGGTTGAGGTACTGTGCACTGCCCTCGGTACAGTGATAAGAAAAAGGCTTGTCACAGTGAAGAGAATGGGGTACTGTGCACTGCCATCTACAGTGATAAAAAAAAAGCCTAGTTACAGTGAAAAAGGATGAGGTAATGTGCACTACCATCGCTACAGTGATAAAAAAAAAAAAGCCTAGTTACAGTGAAAAAAGATGGGGTAACGTGCACTACCATAGCTACAGTTGTTAAAAAAAGCTTGTTACAGTGAAAAAGATGGGGTACTGTGCACTGCCATCTACAGTGATAAAAAAAAAGCTTCGTTACAGTGAAAAGAATGGGGTAATGTGCACTGCCATCTACTGTGATAAAAAAAATGCCTCGTAACAGTGAAAAGGATGAGGTACCGTGCCCTGCCATGGCCATTATCCGTCTTTTGATCTTAAGTCTTCCTTTTATCCGAAAATTCGTGTTGCGAGTCTTTCCTTCCTTGTTGGGTCCATGATGATGTTACCAAACTCTTTTAACTAGGCGCCTTATCCTCCACCCCCCCCCCCATCGCTCTCTTCCTCTCTCTCTCTCTCTCTCTCTCTCTCTCTCTCTCTCTCTCTCTCGGGGGCCTCCAACCTTCGGGATCAGCTATCGATTATTCTGTATAGCTTATGTCATTGTGTGTGTGTGTGTGTGTGTGTGTGTGTGTGTGTGTGTGTGTGTGTGTGTGTGTGTGTGTGTGTGTGTGTGTGTGTGTGTGTGCGAGAGAGAGAGAGAGAGAGAGAGAGAGAAACTATCCCATTCATAGGCCTCTCACACAAAGCTTTATTCGAGAGAGAGAGAGTGTGTGTGTGTGTGTGTGTGTGTGTGTGTGTGTGTGTGTGTGTGTGTGTGTGTGTGTGTGTGAGAGAGAGAGAGAGAGAGAGAGAGAGAGAGAGAGAGAGAGAGAGAGAGAGACTATCCCATTCATAGGTCTCTCACACAAGGCTTTATTCGAGAGAGAGAAAGAGAGAGAGAGAGAGAGAGACTATCCCATTCATAGGTCTCTCACACAAGGCTTTATTCGAGAGAGAGAGAGAGAGAGAGAGAGAGAGAGAGAGAGAGACTATCCCATTCAGAGGCCTCTCACACAAAGCTCTATTCACACATGTAATATTGTGTAGTACTGTACTGCTGCCACGCGTAGTACACCGTGAGTACATGTTTGTTGTGTAGCGGCAAAGAACGCCACAAAAAGCCCTGCGTGGTGGCTTTGACTGGATCCAGATGAAATGCACTGGCTTGGGCTTGGCTAGGGACACACACACACACACACACACACACACACACACACACACACACACACACACACACACACATACCGCTCGCTGGCTCAGTGGTAGCGTTCTCGCTTGCCATCTGGTAGACGGGAGTTCGCGCCTCGCTCAGGTTGCGAAAAGTTTCACTGACGAAGTGGGTGGTTACTGTCCCCCTTGAGCAAGGGGACGGGTGTGTGCGTGTGTGAAGGTCACAGCCTTGCCCTTAGATCGGACTATATGAGCTCTCAGCTCCCTTCCGGGAGGGTAAAAGCTGACGATCACGACCATCAAGTGATCCTGACTGACCCGGTGAATTACACAGTCTCTATCCCTCACACTCCCTCTCAGCACCAACCCTCCCCCACTCTCAAAATACCTCCCCCTCTCTCTCTCTCTCTCACACACACACACACACACACACACACACACACACACACACACGCCTCCATCTCTTTCCTCTGTCCGGACCCGGGTTTTTGTTCCGGGGAGTTCACCACATCCGATATTCATTGCTCTCTCTCTCTCTCTCTCTCTCTCTCTCTCTCTCTCTCTCTCTCTCTCTCTCTCTCTCTCACACACACACACACGCACATTTTTACTTTTCTCTCTTATTGCGAAGTCTGTTTCTAGTCTCTCTCTCTCTCTCTCTCTCTCTCTCTCTCTCTCTCTCTCCAATATACAATACACCCAATACACTATCTCCTACACAAAGCTGCTTCCCGGAGTGCATACCTCTTGAGGGAAAGGGAACTGTGCCTGCGACTTCCTTTCTTCTCTGATTCGCGTCTCAACATTATTACAGAAAACGTGCTTAAGGATTTCACTCTATCTGAACAAAGGCTCTGGGATAATGATGATGATGATGATGATGATGATGATGATGGCGTTGGTAATACCGACAGTGATGATGATGGTGTTGATGGTGATACATATGTGATAACACTGGTGATGATGATGGTTACAGTGGTGATGAAGAGCGTGATGACGACAATTACAGTGATGATGATGATGATGATGATCATGATCATGATTACGATGGTTACAGTGATGATGATGACGATGATAATGATGATGGTTACAGTGATGATGATGATGATGATGGCACGACAGGGCTGGGCAGGAGAGGCACCAATCCAGCCTTCATTCTTTTTATCATACGCATTCCAATCAGGAAATTCATCACTTTAATTTAAAAAAAGCTACACATTCAGTATATCGTTATGAGAGAGAGAGAGAGAGAGAGAGAGAGAGAGAGAGAGAGAGGAAAAAACGTATAGAATTAACATGCAAACTAGGATAAACTCAGAGTTGCAGCCGTAGCACTGCACATCACGGTTGCACTCCACATCGCTGTTGCATATTTCAAAATCACAATCCCTTGGGCAGTGTCACTGTCAATATACTTTTTTTTTTTCCACTGTAACTTGACCTAAAATTGCCCTCTCGTCATCCTAAATGCTACGTTTTAACAAGAGATTAACATTAGAATATGATGATAGTCACGAAGAAGTGCAATGGAATGAATGTAGAGACGTGGGATTGTCTTTTTCTATCACTGAACTATAACGAGAGAAGAGAATATGGTGCTCGTCACGAAGAAGTGCTGTGGAATGAATGTAGAGTCGTAGTATTGTCTTTTTCTACCACTGAGCTATAACGAGATTAACTCTGAATATATATATTATAAACACTGTCACTCTCACTGGTATCTTTCTGCGTTACCTCTATATCATTTTCTATACCGCTGCTGTGTATATATAAGTAACACCATCACTCACTGGTATAATTCTGTGTTACCAAGCCTTGTATCATTCTCTCTACCTCTATCACTCGTATCATGCTTCCTTTACACTGCACAATATCATCATCGTGTTTACCTTCTACAATTTACACTGCTGCTGTCACTGCCATACCTCTGTGTTGTTTCTGTATCATTCTCTGTAACATTTCTGTGTCTCTATATAATTCACTCCCACTGCCAGTCAGGCCCAGCTGTCACCACCACTCACGCTCACACACACACACCTACACTCACTCCACACCCACACACACACCACTATCATCTCACCACAGCGTCAATTTCACCATACTATTATCATCACACAGTTGTTTCCACCTCTGAGTTCGTATAAAATTAACTTCTTCTTATATATATCAATATTTCCATCTGTCACCACCATCCACATCCACACACCTATACACCCACACCCACACCCACGTCCATATCCACACCAAAACATCGCAGCGTCACCTCCACCACACCATCATCAACACACACCTGTCTGCACCTATGAACACGTCACACCTTTTACCTGCTGATTACCAACACCAGAACCGTCGGACCTGCTACAACAAGGCTCTGAAGTTTATATCAATGTATATATTGTAGCGGCCGGCTTGCATACGCCTGAAATGGACTAGACGCTTTACTATACACATTTACACTGTGTTTTGTGAGTCCTGAATGACAAGGAATCCACAGAACCCACACTTACCACTTTCCATCCAGGGGGAAGTGACCCGCCCCCACCTAATCCTTCATGCATGGGTATTACCTAACCTAATTCCTAATAAAACGAGGCTGAGAAGTTACTATCCCATTCAGCCCCAGGACTACTTTTCTTTTCATTTTCATTTTTTTCCTGTCAGAGTATTACATTAATTTTACGAGACTCCCTCCTCCCTTGTATGAATTATCTTTATATCTAACCTTCCGAGTCTTGAAATGTCTCCTAAGATTACCCTAAGATTATTAAAACTGTGTACAGGAGGCGAAAATACAACGTAAGAGACGCCACAGAAATAGACTCAATAAACAAGAAAGTGATAAACAATTTTCCACCTGTTGTCAGTGTCCTAATTTTCCACCTGTTGTCAGTGTCTTGATTTTCCACCTGTTGTCAGTGTCTTAATTTTCCACCTGTTGTCAGTGTCCTAATTTTCCACCTGTTGTCAGTGTCTACCAACAATTTTTACCAACACTGGATGGAGTTCAGAGTGACGTAAATAATCCTAAAGGTAAATATATTCCCACATTCTGAAACTGGATTTAGTGTGAAGGTACAATGGGTTAAGTGTGACTGGCTGTAGAGGATCCAAGTCGGGCCAAAACTGTCAGATCTTCACACTAGTATCAGTATGTGAGTGTAACATCTAACAACAACAGTAGAGCCAGTTTTATCGTATTTAACTACTACTTAGATGGAGGGATGGAGTGGACAGGTGTATAAGAGAAGGGGGTGTGAGCTGGGAGCAAGGCAGTGAAATGGCGGGGGACAGGGGCGACATGGAGGCGATTTGTTTGTGATCACTCCTAACGGGATTAAGGCGTCTGGCAATAGATGAACAGATTTAACTACTTTGACGTCTGTTACATAATATTCTTGCCACACCAGATATTACTTACCTATGGGGATATTTTCTGTACCGAACGAGTTACATACAGCCGTCATTAACACCTCAGTATGTGAGTCCAAAGATGAATAAAATCGTCTGGTAGTTGTAAAAATGACGGTGTAGAAGCAGACGAGTTAATTCCCCATTATTACCGTCATTCCCACCAGTTTTCAACACACTAGGCAATAACACCACCATCACAACAAATATGCCAACACAAACTCAGTCGCTTCCTAAACACCACCACCATCACTACAAAAACACCAACACAAACTCAGTCGCTTCCCAAACTACCACAAGCAATGACCTCTGCTGTTCAGGTCTTTTATTTTTTAGGCAAGGAACAGAGAGCAAAAGTCTGGATATTGCAGAAGTTGCTCATTCCAGGAAAAGAATCAAAGGAGAGTCAAAAATCAAAATCCATTCTTTTGGGGATGGCTGGACTCATTCCCCTGAACATTATTACATTTCACTACCATATTTTTGGAGATGTGCAAGGAACAAATAGCACTACTTACCCTACCTGTACGTGTCACCACTTTGGCACTAACGACCACTGTCTGTATTATATCTCTTTTTTTCAGGACCCAGTAGTTGTGGAAGTGACCTAATAACGTATGGACCACCCTAACTGTATATGTCACCAATTCTGCACTAACACCCACTGTGTGTATTATATCTCTTTTTTTTTTTTTTTTTTTTAGGACCCAGTAATTGTGGAAGTGACCTAATATCATATGGCTCACCCTTCTAGATGGCACTGATAAATGTGTTGGTGAAATTCGGCTACTGCACAGTCCTCCCTGCATCAGATGGAATTTAGAACACACAACCAAGAGTGTTCGTTCTGTACACATATACACACTGGGTCTCTCCCTTCACAAACCTTCTGCTTTTAATGTATTCTGGTCACTGATGGTCTCGTGTCTCCGTAAAGTCAGAGGCAGTCAATCACGTGGTTTTACTCTCTCTCTCTCTCTCCATCTCTCTCTCTCTCTCTCTCTCTCTCTCTCCATCTCTCTCTCTCTCTCTCTCTCCAGGTTTCTTGTCAGATTTTGCCCTGAACCGCCATCTGCCAATACTTCCAAACTTCACCTCCCCCTCCCCCCCAAAAAAAAGGCCCACGTTCCACCCTTTGGCCTAACATGTTCCACCTCATCCCCGTTGTCCCCCTTCAAGCTATCTCTCCACCTCATCCTCGGTCTCCCCCTCCCTCTCGCTCTCTGGCATCACAGCAACAAAACTCACACTTTAAAATCGCATGAATATTCAGTGACACGGAAGAATATCGCTATTTTTCTTTTTCCTAGGAAGTACGTGAGCAGCGGATTGGGCCCGTATCTTAGCACCTCTTCCTTAGCGATTTATTTTGCTTACTACGGTACATCTTAACCCTATAAATACTACGACGCATTTTTTATTTACTTATTCATTTTATTTTTTACTGATTTATTATTGCATAGGAGGCTCCGTAACATCTCTTCCTTAGCGATTTCTTTTGCATATTACGCCTTAACATCTTAAATACCACGGCGCATTTATTATTTATTATATATATATATATTTTTTTTTTTACAGGAGGCTTCGTAACACCTCTTTCTAAGCGATTTCTTTCCATATTACACCTTAACCCCTTCAGTACTATGGCACTTTTTTTTTTTTTTCATTTTTTTTTTTTATTAATTTATTTATTTTTGCATAGGAGGCTTCGTAACACCTCTTTCTTAACGATTTATTTTGCATAATACACCTTAACCCCTTCAATCCGGAGATGCATCATTCTTTTCAATTTTCCTGTTGTTTCCGACGATTTTTTCACCAAATTTAGGGACCTGGATGGAAAAAGTGTCTCCCTCAGCTGAGTAAAATCGTCTGGAGATAAAAAAAAAAAAGAAAAGAAAAAGAGTATCTAAGAAAGCTCCCTAACATCTCTTCCTTAACGACTTATTTTTGGATACGGCTGGTCAATATCCTTTTGTACGTTATTTATGAAGGGTGCGGTGGCACTGGAAGGATTTATGTAACACAGGTGAGGACGGTAAGGTGTAATAAAGAAAGTAAATTGCTTATGTAAAACAGGTGGGGACAGTAAGGTGTAAATACAGAAAGTAACTTGGGGAAAGGTGTCAAGCTTCCTATACACAACT
Organism: Coenobita brevimanus; assembly: GCF_032717465.1. NCBI lineage: Eukaryota > Metazoa > Arthropoda > Malacostraca > Decapoda > Coenobitidae > Coenobita > Coenobita brevimanus. Next base: position 18,389,505 of record NC_137052.1, on the reverse strand, counting down.
TTACGCGAAAACTACTGGTGCGATTTTAACTAAAATTACAGGGATGATGGGCTATGACCTTCTGATTACATGATTCAATTTGGGGCCAAATTGGGCCAAGGCCCAGGCTGTAGACCCAAAAAAATGAAAAAAAAAAAAATCGTTTTTTCGCCATAACTCCTTCCAAATTCGTCATATCGACATGAAACCAAAACCTAAAGATGCATCTTTCAAATCTGCATCCTATAACATGCCCCATTATATCAGAGGGGTCACCCCCCAGTTGGCGGTAGGTGGGTCAATGACAGGTGGGTCGGCTTAAAATTTCAAATGGGCATAAAATCGTCAATTTTCACCCTATTCACTCCAAATTGGATATGTGACATCTTTGATTAGATATCCTGTTGTGTTTATACGTTAGCACTAAAATGACTGCCGGGGACGGGTTTACCGTGCCTTGGCACCGCTTCTTGTTTTCATTTTATTCCCATCTCCTGAGGATTCTATTTAGCATGGCACACACTTTTCGATGAGATGGAGTTGAATACACTTTTTTTTTTTTTTTAACCTCTACACTAACTGAGGGTCTTCCTAACGCATATACAGCCGTCTCGAGGTACTAAGAATAATTTAGGACACCAGTACATTGAAGGGGTTAAGAGGATCCAAGTCGGGCCGAACTTGCTGATGTCCTTAATAAAGAACATAGAAAGTACAGCAGGTGAAGCAGTTCTTACATCCCTTCCCCAGCCATGAGAGGGGGAGTGAAGACAAATATTAATAACACTTTATGGCTTATACGACATGGGCGCAGTTAAATACAATCATACAGCGTTAAATGGGCTTAGAGTACTAGAATTATCCCGACCATTAGAGAGAAAAACTACCATGAATAATTTCCATAGACCGACAAGAAATAATTATCACAAACCGACAAGAAATAATTATGAGAGAGAGAGAGAGAGAGAGAGAGAGAGAGAGAGAGAGAGAGAGAGAGAAATTCAAATACCCAGCTCATGACGAATCAGCATCTCCGGACACACTGCGTTTGAAAGACTGGAGGTCGTGGACAGGGAGAAAGGCAGAGTGATGAGGAATGAAGAGTTGATCAGTAACATATAAAGAGCTGAGAGCACTGGTTAACTTTTGTCTTAGGAGATGGAGACATGGGATGAGAGGATGTGTAGACGGACGGGTGCTGCGTGCCCACCGTAATGGGAAAGACAGGCAGGGAAAGTGTTGAGAAGAACAGTGTTGAGTGTAAGTGACGGAAGAGAGAGAGAGAGAGAGAGAGAGAAGGGGAGCTGATGGGGCGAAAACCCTTTGATTCTTCCTTGTTAAGAAGCGATGTTATGTGATGGACACTCTCTCTCATACCCTTGCCTCCCCCTTACACACACACACACACACACACACACACACACACACACACACACACACACACACACACACACACAAGAAGGGGAGAAACCGGAAAGGACACAGAGTGAAATTACAACACATACATACATACCCACACCCACACACACCCACACACACACATATTCCTGCATCTTCCTAATTACACCTGTCTCACTGCTTCTCTCTCTTCGCCGCACTGACGCAGCACATAACATTATTTCTATACCAAATTATTAGTCACCAGCTTTTTTCATATTTATTTCACGTACCAATGCCACGCCTCTTATAATTAAAACTAGAAAAGCCACACAGTTTTTGCCGGACCCTCGGGAAAAAAAATATATCATCTTTGTTAATTGAAATATAACTTGTATACATGAGAGTGAAGAGATGGTGAGATGGGGGGAAGACGAGGCAGGGTGAGGAATGGAGGAAGAGGAGGCAGAGTGAGGAGTGGGGGATGAGGAGGCAGAGTGAGGAGTGGGGGAAGAAGAGGCAGAGTGAGGAGTGGGGGAAGAAGAGGCAGAGTGAGGAGTGGCGGAAGAAGAGGCAGAGTGAGGAGTGGAGGAAGAGGAGGCAGAATGAAGAGTGGGGAAAGAGGAGGCAGAGTGAGGAGTGGGGGAAGAAGAGGTAGGATGATGAGTGGGGGATGAGGTAGAGTGAGGAGTGGGGGAAGAGGAGGCAAAGTGAGGAGTGGGGGAAGAGGAGGCAGAGTGAGGAGTGGGGAAGAAGTGGGAGGGTGAGGAGTGAGGGAAGAAGAGGCACGATAACGATACTGTGTGACTCCTGGTGCCCGGCTAAGCATTCTATTCGTATTTGTTATCTGGTGGTCGTGGTTTTTTCATTTAATTGTGTGTGTGTGTGTGTGTGTGTGTGTGTGTGTGTGTGTGTGTGTGTGTGTGTGTGTGTGTGTGTGTGTGTGTGTGTCTGTGTGTGTGTGTGTGTGTGTGTGTGTGTGTGTGTGTGTGTGTGTGTGTGTGTGTGTTTTGGGTACTGTATAGATCCGGGGATTCTTGGGGGGCTGCAAAGGACGATTATAAAGACACAAGTTAAACAAGTGAGTCAGATTCCGGCTGCAGATGTGGTGCAGCGTTCAGCAAGCCCACCGGACGTGCATCGGCCATCCCTCAGTAACTCAGCAATTCAGTGACAAAGGCGTTTCTAGGCCTGGCCCCTATCCGGCAAAGAAACCTCACCGATTAACTCTTTATCTTCTTAAAAGTCTTGGTACAAACGAATCTGTACATCAACATTACTAGACTAAATCCAGCTATAAAATCTCATGGAATATCTTAAAGGTAATTGTTAGGGTAGTGTTGGTGTCATGTGTTAGAAAATTTAGATCACTGTGTTATAGCTTGGATCAGGTAAGAATCAGGTGTGTCTGTCATGAACTGAAACTGAAGAGACTAATATTACCTGCAGTGAACAGGGAAGTGAAATGTAAAGATCTCATCAGCTGGCCAATATCCTCTTCTTTACCTGTCAGCTCTTTGATGTCCTTGTCCACCACACTCATTGCCGGACAGTGCTGGTGGTGATGATGGTGAGAGTGGTGGTGAGGGTGGTGGTGGTGATAATGGTCGTGATGGTGATGGTGGTGGTGGTGATGCAGATGGTCATGGTGATTGTGGTGGTATGGATGAAAGTGAAAAGGATGATGGTGGTGGTGGTGGTTGTGGTGTATGTCTGTATGGCAGTGTGGGTGTTATAGTGATTTGTGGGGTAGTGATGAAGAACAGTGGAGTGATGTGGTGTGGTGGTGGTTTGCTGGTGATGTGAGTGTGATGCTAGTGTGTGGTGTGGTAGTGATGGTGCGTCGTTGTGTTGGTTGTGGTGAGATGGTATTGTAAGGTGTGGCGATGGTGATAGTATTATGGATGTGGTATAGGGGTGATGTGTGATGTGGAGGTGATGTGTGGTGTGGATGTGGTGTACAGATTATATAACAGTGTCTGGCGGTGTAGTGTCCAGATTTTATGGTGTGGTGGTGTGTGTGATGTGGTGAAGATGGCAGGTTAGTGTAGTGGTGATGCAGTCCTAGTGTGTGTGGTGTGGTGGTGATGTGCTGTAGTGGTGTGGTGATGGTATAGTGGTGAAATGATGGTGTACATAGATTGTGCTGGTGTGGTGTGGTGTGGTGTGGTGAAGTGTGGTGAAGTGTGGTGTGGTGTGATGAAGTCGTCTGCTTCTCATTCCTTTGTGTTGGCGGGTTCCCTCTGTCTCTCTCTCCCTCATTTCCTCCTCTCCTCCCCTCCCCTCCCCTCCCCTCTCCTACCCTCCCCTCCACTCTCCTCCCCTCCCCTCTCCCCTCTCCTTCCCTCCCCTCCTCCCCTCCCCTCTCGTCCCTAGCATTACCAAGAATTTCCTTTTTCTTGATGACAAGTTATTTCCTCTTCTTTTAGTCACTGTTCATAATTTTTGTTAATGACCCCATATTCAAGTGTTTAGTCCTTATTACCGCTATGGCACCAGTTAGCAGACGATTTTATACATCTGGAGAAAAAACCTCTAACACACACACACACACACACACACACACACACACACACACACACACACACACACACACAGGTCTATTTAGTTGTGTTTGTATTTGGCAGTCCATCTCAATTAGGGTAAAACTATTCACATTCTCATTTCCTTAGCCCCATTAATTCCATAACGTATCTATCTATCTATCTATCTATCTACCTATCTATCTATCTTTTTATCTGTCTATCTATTTGTTTATTTATCTATTGCATACTATTACTACCGTCTCGTTTGATGCGTCACCTTTTGTTTATTTTTCGGAAGTAACCTAATACTTATGAATAAATTAGTATGCGGTAGGACTCGACGAAAATGGACTTCGTTTTCTCCCTTACAGAAAACAATAATATTCAGCTGAGAGAGAGAAAAAAAAAAATGGGAGAAATGGAGTTCCCCTGAGCTACGCCCTGTATTGGACTATATAGCCCCGCTAGGGTTACAGGAGCGAGCTACCACTCCCGACACGGCAGCCCGGGCGAGGCTCGAACTCGCAATCTCCCGATTACGAGTCCGGCGCGCTACCACTGTGCTACCGCGCCCCCCAGAGAGAGAGAGAGAGAGAGAGAGAGGGGTTAATGAAGGCTGTCTCTAACCCCTTCACTACGACTCTCTCTCTTCTACCCCGGAGCTTTCATTCATTTCTCTGCTCCCTTTATTTTCCCATTTCTCTCTCTCTCTCTCTCTCTCTCTCTGACTTATTATGTCTTGCTTTTTCAGTGTTCAGTCTTTTTTGTAAGTGCTAATTACGTCTCTCTCTCTCTCTCTCTCTAACTTATTGTCTTGCTTTTTTAGTGTTCAGTCGTTTTTATAAATGCTAATTCAGTCTCTCTCTCTCTCTCTCTCTCTCTCTCTCTCTCTCTCTCTCTCTCTCTCTCTCTCTCTCTCTCTCTCTCCACAACAGCATTCCTACTCTGGCTATAACCTTTACAGCCCATCCCAGAGTCCTCTCACCTGTCACACCTCTTCACATGTCACCACTTCTGCTCTATCACCCACCCTCTGTCCTGTGTGTGTGTGTGTGTGTGTGTGTGTGTGTGTGTGTGTGTGTGTGTGTGTGTGTGTGTGTGTAAATCATGAACCCTTTTGTAGTCACAGCTCAAATTTTTACTTCACCTAAAGCCAGACGATTTTCCTCAGCTGAGAGAGGGTCAAAGGAGCCAGAAGAGAAATAATACTTTTTTTTTATGCAAGGAAGAAGGAACCAAAGGCCAGAAGCTCACAAGATTGCTCCCTCCAAGAAAACAACACAAACAAAATAACAGACACTCAAATTCAAGACCAGTTCATATTACCATCAACCCCCTTAAGCACGGAACACCTGTGGTAAGCCAGTACAGGTGATGCCAGACGACTTCCTGAAGCCGAAGGAGTCATATGAACCTGATAGAGTTACGATTATTGAAGCTTAGAGAAGGAAAGTATAAGGAAGTATAAGGAGGTGACTAAATACTAACAGTCGGGTTTATGAAATAAGTGTATGATTTAAGTGCCCAGTCTGTATCATCACCCATTACAAAAGAGTACAGCAGCAGTACATAAATATAACACGTGTAAATGTTAGGTGTGATAGCCTGCATCCCACATTACAGGAAGCAGTCAGCACCAATACAGAAATACATGTGTTCTATCATTACATGCTCCAGTAATCATCGTCATAATCTAAGGTCATGTCAACAGAATGGAATCGCTCGGTTTTAATATTCCGGTCCTTCAACTGTTTTCTTGTCTGGGATCGAACTCACGTCCTTTCAGATACCCCTCCCCATAGTCTCCGTGTGTCCTGAGTGCCTTCGTGCCTGTAGCGGCAGTTCCAGGGCATAACCTTCCCTATGGCCCTCTCCTTTAGCCTCAATACCCAACATAGTAAAAGAAAGTCAAGGTGATTTTCCCTTTCCTTCCCTCCTTATCCTTTCTAACTTACCTATAACTATGCTCCTAACTTCACCCAGCATAACCTAAACTAATCTATCCTAAACTAACTTCACCTAACCCAATCTAACTTAATCTAACTTAAACCAAGCTAACCAAATCAAACTTCTCCCTTCATCACCGCAAGGCATCACAAAAGAACACCAAGGCACAATCCACGCCTTCTTTACCCTTCCTAAAATACCCTCAATACTTGCTGCTAACTTAAACTGGCCTAAGACCTATCCAATCTCAGCCTACCCTAACCTAACCTAACATCAACAACAGCCATCGGGCATTACAAAAAAAAAAAAAAATGCAAGGACAGTATTCCCTCGCCCTCCTTCCTACCCCATCCTAATTTTGCCACCATCTTGCTTCCTCTTTTCATCTTTAATAGAAAATTATGCTTTTTTTTTTTTTCTCATAATGCCTGTCTCAATTTCCTCTCACAACTTCAGGCTATCTCTGTCTCTCTCATTTTTTTTTCAACAGACTTCATTAAATCATGCATCACTCTTTTGTGTCCAGGTATCTCGAAACGAATGGATCTGGAATTTGGCTCTCTTTCATATTGCTTTTTGTTTTTTTTTTCTTGGAAGGAACAGTTTGCGGGCTCCTGGCCTTTGGTTCCTTCTTCCTTTCATTAAAAAAAAAATCTTAGACTACTGTATATAATATTGTTCAGAGCAGACTAAGAAGCAATGCAAGACGAATTTCTGGAACTTCAAAGACTCAACCAGCAAAGACACATTCAGGAAGGAGAGGCTGACGAAGGTTTGGGTGAGACTGAGATGCTACCCACTTATCAGCAAATTGCCTTACCGGGTATTTATCTCGCTTACCTGTCTCTGCAATGTGGAGATTTTCAACTGGGGAATTCATAAGACCAAAGTTATCAGTTCATTTTAAAAGATTACTTCTGTTTTGCCCTTACCCCATGATTCAACCAAAGATGCCTCAACTGCAAGCAAAATATTTCAAGCACACCAATTATTTTTCTGTTCATTTCTGGGGCTTCTCTTTTACGATCATGCACCGCCCTTTCTGTTAATCCCTCCACGGCAGTATATATGTGAATTTTGGTGATGTGTGACGGGCATAATTTGGGAAGGTTATCAGAAAATAGTGATTCATCTCAAACTGCCCAGGTGACCAGCTCAGGGATCAAACAGAACCAAAAAAACTTAACGGCACCACAACATGCATCCTTGACCCCCGCCACGGCAAACTTAGGGCACCCGTCCTTGATGCATTATCCAACTTAAAATCTCAAATCTAACATAATCACTTGAGGAACGCTGGTCTGTTTGTTTCTTCTAAGTCAGGTGAGGATGGGGGTCAGAGGAATTAATTATGCACAGGGAAATGTTTGAGAGTCACTGCTTCACGCATGCCTTTCATCCCTTCCTGTTATTTAGGAGGAATAATGTCGCCTCTTCCTGAGTGATCTATCTATCTATCTATTGCCAGACGCCTCAATCCCGTTTGGGGTGGCCACAAACAAATCGCCTCCAAGTCGCCCTGTCCCCCGCCATTTCACTCCCCTGCTCCCAACTCACACCCCCTCTCTCATATACCTCTCCACCCCATCTCTCCCCCTCATCCTCGGCCTCCCCCTCCCTCTTTCCCCCTCCACCTCACTCACATACACTCTCTTCGTCAGTCTTTCACCCTCCATCCTCTCCACATGGCCAAACCACCTCAGTGTGTTCCTCATAACGCTTCCTATCACATCCACATCAACACCACAACGCTCCTTTATAACCTCATTCGTCAGCCTGTCTCTCCATGTGACTCCACAGGCTCCTCTTAAATAACTCATTTCCACGGCTCTCACTCTTGACTTGTGTCCTTCCAACAACGTCCAAGCTTCACTTCCGTACGTTAGAGTTGGTATCACAATACTGTCATGTAGTAACTTTTTCACTTCCATGCTCACTTCCCTGTTTCTTATCACTGCTTTCAAAGAACCTGCAACCTTTCTTCCCTGCTGTACCCTTTCAAGCACTTCACCCTCCAAACCTCCATCCTTACTCATCACACTACCCAAGTACTTAAACGTACTCACATTTTCCAATTCCTCACCATCCAACCTCACTGTACATTCACTGACTTCACCTCTCTCAAAGACCATCACTTTACTCTTCCCTACATTCACCTTTAGATTCCGTTTCTTACACACTCTCCCAAACTCATCCACCAAGCCCTGCAGCTCCCCTTCGTCTTCACTCAACAACACAGTATCATCTGCAAACAACAGTACAGGGAGTTTCCAAACACTATCCTCTCTCACCAGGGCCACTCCAACATCCACTACCCTACCTTGGTAGGGTGATGATGCCAAATATCTCTTCTCGGAACCCCCACTGTCCCTGGTCCTCTGTTCCACGTGCCCCCCTCACTCTTCCCTGTCTCCTTCCCTTTGTCCCTCAACCACTACGTTTTCCGACTTAACTGGCATCGTATTTATAAAAGATCTATACCCCTTTTTTTTTTTCATTAAGTAGCCTAAGTCCCCTTAACGGATTACCAATTGTCACATCATTACCTCCGCCAGCGAAGTTGGAGGAGGTTATCTATTCACCGATGTTTTTCTATTTCTTTGTCTGTCCACAAGATATCTCCAAGAGTTCTCAATGAATTTCAATTATTTTTTGTGGAAGAGTGGGCCATGGGTCAAGAAACTACTGATTAAATATGCGGGAGGATCTGGATCCTATGTATTCCATACAATACCTCCACGGATCCGTACCCGGATCCTTTTTCATGGCAATGGCATTGGCGGAGGTATGCGTTCTCTGACTGCTTTTTCGTGTAGTTTTGTGTTGTTCTCCTGTGTGTGTGTGTGTGTGTGTGTGTGTGTGTGTGTGTGTGTGTGTGTGTGTGTGTGTGTGTGTGTAACGATACGGTGTCTGGTAGGTTTATGAGTGAAGGCGGGTGTACATACAAGCAATGTCACACACAGTTGAATCCCTCCAATACAGTGCCATCCTTTATGCTTCATTCCTGTTGCCACCAGACGTTTATAATCAGCTTCAGTGAGACTTCTGGCACTGCAGGAGTGACGCACAACCTTATTTAACATTTCACTGCCAGACGCCTCCCTTAAACTAAATACAATCGTCTGGTGTGGCCTGACAAAAAATAAACATGTGATTTCGTTGACTGCATGACCTGCATCTCCACGAATAATAAGGAAGTAAAGAAATAAGCGTGGTTGGTGTAGGAGTGGGCGGGATGGGCTGGTCGGCGGGATGGATGAGGTAGGAAAGTATACCATGTTAAAATTGCTTTGAGTGAAGGTTGTATCAAAATACCCATTAACAGTGAAGGTGTCGAGGATAATGGGGAAAAATGGGCGTGAGTGACAAAGAATGGAGCGAATGGCACTGTGGCAGAGGTGGGGATAGGTGAGATGAGGCTGGCACTGTGGCAGAGGTGGGGATAGGTGAGATGAGGCTGGCACTGTGGCAGAGGTGGGGACAGGTGAGATGAGGCTGGCACTGTGGCAGAGGTGGGGATAGGTGAGATGAGGCTGGCACTGTGGCAGAGGTGGGGATAGGTGAGATGAGGCTGGCACTGTGGCAGAGGTGGGGATAGGTGAGATGAGGCTGGCACTGTGGCAGAGGTGGGGACAGGTGAGATGAGGCTGGCACTGTGGCAGAGGTGGGGATAGGTGAGATGAGGCTGGCACTGTGGCAGAGGTGGGGATAGGTGAGATGAGCTGGCACTGTGGCAGAGGTGGGGACAGGTGAGATGAGGCTGGCGCTCTGGTAGAGGTGGGGACAGGTGAGATGATCTGACACTCTGGTAGAGGTGGGGACAGGTGAGATGATCTGGCACTCTGGTAGAGGTGGGGACAGGTGAGATGATCTGGCACTGTGGTAGAGGTGGGGATAGGTGAGATGAGCTGGCACTGTGGTAGGGATGAGGATAGGTAGTGAGAGTATACCTGTGAAACAGTGTGTTGTTGGATTAATAGTTTGAAAGCTAAGTCTAGAACAAACAACGACAACAAAACAAGCTCACATTGCTCTCATTAACCTGGCGCTTTGAGACGCACCCAAAAATAAGTTACGAAAATGTAAACAACTTACGGTTTTTATGTTTCTTTTCTGAGGGCATACTAAACGTGAACCATCTCTTGTATCTTATCTATATCAGTTGTATATATTGACAATTTGCAACAATAACATACAAAAGGAAAGTGACGTGTAATGAGCAGAATATGTAGCCAAAAAATAAGCGTTACGGGAATCTCTAGTCACACAGAGTCCAACGTTACTATACATGAAGATATGGAGGTGTAATGTGCAGAAAAAATCGCCAAGAAATAAGTGTTACGGGAATCTCCAAAGTCACACAGAGTCCAGCGATAATATACAGGAAGATATGGAGGTGTAATGTGGAGGAAAAATCGCCAAGAAATAAGTGTTACGGAAATCTCCAAAGTCACACAAAGTCCAGCGATATTATACAGGAAGATATGGAGGTGTAATGTGGAAAATAAATCGCCAGGAAATAAGTATTACGAAATCTACAAACCCAAAAACAGAACTCAGCCGCCTTTGGTTGTGCTATTTCCTCTCCCGTCCCCGTGTCCCGTGCCCCACGCCTCACCGCACTGACAGGCGATGGCAGGATTGGTCTGGAATCCTCTCTTAATTAACTCATGATTTTTCGCTGCGGCTTTGCGTTTCTTTGGACCCGAGTGGAGAGGGACTGTGTGTGTGTGTGTGTGTGTGTGTGTGTGTGTGTGTGTGTGTGTGTGTGTGTGTGTGTGTGTGTGTGTGTGTGTGTGTGTGTGTGTGTGTGTGTGTGTGTGTGCGCGTTTTCTACTTCACTGATCACAGGCTGGGCACGTGTGAGCTTGCACTGTGTGGGAGAATTCATTTGAACTCACACTTCTTTTAGGAAGATTTTACGCACATGCACACTCAGATTCAGACGCACACACACACACACACACACACACACTGACCCCCCCACACACACACACGCACACTCAGACCCCCACACAGACAAAGACAGATACAGATACAAAGATTAATAAAACACACACACACACACACACACACACACACACACACACACACACACACACACACACACACACACACGAGAAGGAAAACAACAGTGGTATCAGCTCATGGTGCTTCTCACAATACTTACTGTACACTTGCAAACATGAGAGAGAGAGAGAGAGAGAGAGAGAGAGAGAGAGAGAGAGGGGGCGGAGGTGTGAGTGAGTGATCAGGGCAACGTGAGGACTGCTAGGTAAGGCAATTAGTGTGGTCATAATTATGCACCTGGCCAAGTGGGTAAGGCCGACCCGCTGCTCCTTCACCAATATAGATGATCCAGTGCGACAGGTGAGAGAGAGAGAGAGAGAGAGAGAGGTAAGGGCTTGGGTGTCTCTCTCCCACTCAAGCTCTAACCTGTCTCTCTCTCTCTCTCTCTCTCTCTCTCTCTCTCTCCCCTCCCCAGGTAAGCTCAAAATCCCCTCCTAACTCAACACTTACACCTGTTCAACCTGTCCCATTTATTGCAATTAAACCCGACACGACTATGACGCCTTATTACACCCGCGCGTGCGAAGGGAGGGTGGGCTTTATGTTTTACTCGACGTGTGTGTGTGTGTGTGTGTGTGTGTGTGTGTGTGTGTGTGTGTGTGTGCGTGCGTGCGTGCGTGCGTGTGTGTGTGTGTGTGTGTGTGTGTGTGTGTGTGTGTGTGTGTGTGTGTGTGTGTGTGTGTGTGTGTGTGTGTGTGTGTGAGAGAGAGAGAGAGAGAGAGAGAGAGGAAAAAAAAATACAGCTTTTACCCGAATTTAACCAAACTTGGTGGGGGAATTGAAGGTAAGTCACTAGGTCGACATACTGTTTTTTAGTCAAGACGTCAAGGGTGAAGTGGCCAGGTGAACTTAATCAATATTTATCCGATTTAGACAACAATTAGGGGAAGGGTTCAGTTTAGGGAGAAAAAATAAATCGCCTTTGAAAACAGGTAATCAAATGTTAAGGTAACGGGGAAAGGTCAAAGGTCAACCAAGTTAGACCAAACTTGGCTTCCGGGTAAGGCAAGGGTGAGGGAATTCGATTTTGACAATGATCCCCAACAGGTCAAGGTCACCGAGTCAAAATTTATGCCCTGTAATTAGAACTTTCCATTCGATTTGGGCCATACTTGGTGGAAGGTATGAGGGTCAGTTGAGGGTGAAGAGATTTGACTATGAGCACTACAGGTCAAAGTTCAAGGCCATTGCTTGTTACCGCCAGACGATTTTATTCAGCTTAGTGGAGGAGTTAGACACAATCATTACCTCCTTCACTACTACATCTTCTATTTCTTATCCATTTATTTATTCATTTATTTATTTATTTATTTATTTATTTCCTTATTTATTGTCTTCCCACTACATGAATTTCTTGAAGTTAGTGATGGCCGGAGGTGAAGTGAATTAGAGTTAAACCAGGCATTCTACTTAATTCTATCTACCTATCTATCTATTGCCAGAGGCCTTAATCCCGTAAAGGGTGGCCACAAACAAATCGCCTCCATGTCGCCCTGTCCCCCGCCATTTCATTGCACTGCTCCCAGCTTACACCCCCCTCTCACACACACCTCTCCACGCCATCGCATCTTTGGCCTCCCCCTCCCTCTCTCCCCTTCCACCTCACTCACATACACTCTCCTCGTCAGTCTCTCACTCTCTCAACTTACACAAAAAATACCTACCTTAACTTCTTCAACCTAGCTACGTCAATTTGTCCTCTACTCCTACTACAACAGAGCCATTTTAACACAGGAATGACTTGTCGTATGGAAAGGGCCGGTGAACGAATGCTGTGTATACCCTCACCATTTTAAAGAATCCAATCCCTTTGCGTCATACATTCCAACTCCTTAAAGACGATTGGATTTGTCTTGGGAGGGTCTGTGGTAGTCAAAGGGTTAATTAAAGCTGGCTCTAATCCCTCTACTTCTAAGATTCCCTCCTAAGATATATTAAATTATCTAAACTTAGTAAATATATCAAATGTGCGTTCTTAGCAAAAAACTTCATATTTTGTTTTGTTTTTCTTTTTTTTTTCTTTTTTTTTCCCTCAACTGACACGTTCGTCTTTAATCAGCCAAAGTTCTCTCTCTCTCTCTCTCTCTCTCTCTCTCTCTCTCTCTCTCTCTCTCTCTCTCTCTCTCTCTCTCTCATATTATTTCCTAGATACGTTTTCTTTGTACAATTAGTCTCTATCTCGTTTCAGTTCTCTCTCTCTCTCTCTTTCTTTCTTTCTCTCTCTCTCTCTCTCTCTCTCTCTCTCTCTCTCTCTCTCTCTCTCTCTCTCTCTCTCTCATAACTCCTGACAGAAGACGGGGGACAGGCTGCCTCTCAAGTTACCTCCGCTTCTCCCTCAACACCACACACCACCACTTTTTGACTCTCTCTCTCTCTCTCTCTCTCTCCACCAAGGTCAGGAACACCATCAGTAACCCTAAGTAACACCAAATAACCATGAACAAGTAACAGTAAGTAACAGTAACTCTTATGGTAACTTTTTCACGTCATCCACCACGATCAGGAGTAACTCTGCAATCATCATCATCACCATCATCATCATCAATATCATCATCATTATCAATACCGTCATCATCAATATCATCATTATCGTTATCTTCATTATTATTATTATCATCATCATCATCACCATCATCATCTCCATTATCATCATCACTATCACCATCATCATCATCCGGACCTCTCTTCTCACCAACGACCATGGTGAGGTAGGTAAGGTTGAGAGAGAGAGAGAGAGAGAGAGAGAGAGACTATCAAGCCCACCAAATTAAATGGGACCCACACTCATTCATTCCCTATTTAAGCCCCTGGAATCCTGAGTCTATAAGTAAGACGAGGCCACAGTAATGAAGTAACGGTAAGTAACGGTAACAATAAGGAGGGGTAATTGTAAGTAACAGTAGCAGTAAATAATAACAGAAACAAGTGAGAGTAACAGTAACAGCAACAATGAGTAACAGCAACAGTCAGGAATCAACAATAGTAACAGTAACAGCAACAGTAAGTAACAGTAACAACAGTAACAGTAACGGTACCAGCAACAGCAAGTAACAGTAACAGCAACAGTAAGTAACAGTAACGGTACCAGCAACAGCAAGTAACAGTAACAGCAGCAACAGTAAGTAACAGTAACAACAGTAACAGTAACGTTACCAGCAACAGCAAGTAACAGTAACAACAACAGTAAGTAACAGTAACAACAGTAACAGTACCGGTACCAGCAACAGCAAGTAACAGTAACAACAGTAACAGCAACGGTACCAGCAACAGCAAGTAACAGTAACAACAGTAACAGTAACGGTACCAGCAACAGCAAGTAACAGTAACAGCAACAGTAAATAACAGTAACAACAGTAACGGTAACGGTACCAGCAACAGTAACAGTAACGGTACCAGCAACAGTAAGTAACAGTAACAACTAGAACAGCATTCAGTAGAGCGCATACCTCCGCCAAGGCCCAACATAAAAACGTCCAATCTCGCAGTGTTAAAGAAAGTGAAAAAAATTCCTGGATCCGCACCTTTACCCGGATCTGCACCAAAATTTAATGGAGTCTATTCTGGTCCAAGGCCCATTCTTCTACCAAGTTTCGTGGAAATCCGTCCAGTAGTTTTTGTGTAATCTTGCTCACAAACCAACCAACAAACAAACAAACGGACAGGGGTGAAAACATAACCTCCTTGGCATAGGTAACAACAATAATAACAGCAGCATGTAACAGTAATAACAGCAATAACAGCAAGAAACAGCAACAGTAAGTAGCAGTAACAGTAGCCTTCCCTTACCTGTTATAAGCACCAATTAACAGGGTGTCCTAAAAGTCCTGCACTATACTGTAATTCCCACAACTCACACATCACCCTCACCTGAAAAGAAAAAAAAAAACATTAATTAACCCTTTCGCGCACGATAAGTTTCAATAAGTTTTCTGATCCCGGAATTTCGACTACGAAGCCGCCCGGCCGGTGAGCGCGCGCGCGGCAAATTTGAGCAAATTTGAGCGAATGAAACACATTCTTGCCTTATTTTCGCCCCCCCAAAATCAATGTATTCCCATGAAACCTATGTCCAGGTATGCATGGATGTTTGTTCTATCTGATAAACATGACCAAAACACAGGAAAACAACAGCACAGAAAGTTATGAGCCCTGGAAGGCATGTCGAGTAAACATTTTTGACTTCCCAACATCACCGTTTGAATGTTTTCCATCCTACAGGAAAATGATCTAATATTTTTTCATAGAGAATTTCATCAGCTTTCTAACGAAACCAATCTGGTTTTAGATACGATGTATACTTTTCGAGAAAATGGTCAAAAACTGAGAGCCATTTTCGAAAAATTTTCACTGACCTCTGAGAGCTAAGTTTTCCCAGGGACCTAACGTTTTTATTACATAGTAATATGCCCCCATTATCCAGCTTTCCCACTGTGACGGAAAACCCCATACGCCTCATAGTTCTCGAGTAAATCGAAAAAAGTACAAGGCACTCCGTGCGTGATTGACTTTCGTGATGCGCGCATGGCGTACGCAATGTTCCCGTCTACGTAACCACGAATTCTTATGAGAAATATTACATTTTTATGTATTGTACATATATAGAATTTCCTGCTCTTCATCATGGTTCAAACGTGAAATCGATACGTCCAATAGTTTCCGAGTAATTGGCAGAGAAAATGAGAGTATTACTACGAGCCTTTCTCAATGGTAACAGCCGGGAAGAGACACTCATTTCCACCGTTCTTTTATCGCACAAAACGTAACATAATGCTTACATTTTGGTATTGATCATACGTAGAATTTAGTGGTATAGATCATGGTTGTTACAGAAAATCGATAAGTCAAACAGTTTTCGAGTAATTGGCCGACAAAGTGAGGTTATTACTCCGAGCGCTTGTCACTGATAACAAATGCGAGGAAAAACATTTCCCTCGCCTTTTACCCCCCAAAACGCTACCAAAGGCTTACATTCTGGTATTGATCTTACGTAGAATTTAGTGGTATTGATGATGGTTGTAACAGAAAATCGATAAGTCTAATAGTTTTCGAGTAATTGGCCGACAAAGTGAGGTTATTACTCCGAGCGAATGTCACTGATAAACGCGAGGGAAATAAAAAACATTTCCCTCGCCTTTTATCCCCCAAAACGCTACAAAAGGCTTACATTTTGGTATTGATCATACATAGAATTTAGTGATATTGATGATGGTTGTAACAGAAAATCGATAAGTCTAATAGTTTTCGAGTAACTGGCCGACAAAATGATGTTATTACTCCGAGCGCTTGTCATGTCACACAACAACCGCTAGGAACAAAAACATTTCTCTCGCCTTTTACCCCCAAAACGCTACCAAAGGCTTACATTCTGGTATTGATCTTACGTAGAATTTAGTGGTATTGATGATGGTTGTAACAGGAAATCGATAAGTCTAATAGTTTTCGAGTAATTGGCCGACAAAATGATGTTATTACCCGAGCGCTTGTCATGTCACACAACGACCGCTAGGAACAAAACATTTCTCTCGCCTTTTACCCCCCAAAACGCTACCAAAGGCTTACATTCTGGTATTGATCTTACGTAGAATTTAGTGGTATTGATGATGGTTGTAACAGGAAATCGATAAGTCTAATAGTTTTCGAGTAATTGGCCGACAAAGTGAGGTTACTCTTCCGATCGCTACCAACTTTTACACACACTGTTTCTTCCTCGTACACCGGCCTGAAGACTATGCTACTAACTTTCTTTTTCCCCTATCTGTACAGACTATTACATCTTCCATGGATGTTTTTCTATTGTTATAACCTACTACACATAAACATAACTCTTCTATAGTTACTGCTGTGGAGATTTACTTTCTTTCATATGTGTAATCTGTAGGAGAAAATGGATATTTGTCTGAAAGTGTGAGAGGTAATGGTAATAGATTATTACATATATCAACAAAATTTGCAGAACTCACTTCCTCCAGGGGTGTTGATCCAGTTAGACCACGGATTTGAAGATAAGGAGTTATGTAGTGTGTGTGTGAGTCAGCTTCTCCCTGAGAGCATGAGGCAACGCTATTTTTAGCACACACCACACTCGTTCACGGAAACTCGCAGCTTGTTTGACGTATATTTCATACAATTCCATACGCATTTACACTATCAGAATCACAATAATTCCAGCCCTAAAAACACCGGTAATTCTCCCCTCCCAACTTCAGGTTTGCCCCTTCACAACACTGTTTCATGCCACACATAACGCTTGCTGGCTCCATAATTTCACCAAGCCATCCACAGTATGTTTCACACAATATATATTTATGCCTTGGCTTCATTTATATACGTATTTCCACTCACGCCATACGGCCTACGGGGGGTGGAGTGGTGCAACCCCGCTACACTGACCATGTGTCTGGCTCCAAGGCCCAACGATTGCTAACGGCCAGAATTGCTTTTCAATACATATATGAATGTTCCATCAACAATATCACATCACTATATGTTCACATACAATGTATTATCTCACTGATTCAATAGGGTCTTTGCCTTGGGCAAGAGGAGGAGAATTATGGACGATTTAAAGGGAACCACGAGCTGTCAAACATCACTGGCTGACTGCTCAACAAACACTGAGGTTGGAGGGAGCGGGCTGAGGCTGATAAGGCAAAGCAGTGTTGCCAATGACTTACCTCCAGTAGGCCTTGGCTACCCTAAGACGCGCCAAAAAATCACGCAAATCGGCCTATAAGTTTTTTTCTGACGAATATTTTTGGGCCTTGAAGGGGCCTTAAGGACGCGAGTCGCGTGACTGTGTCTGGCGGAGTGCAAGCCGACATCACGCGAATCGCGCGACTGTGCCTGAAAGGGTTAATATATAAAATTGTTTAAAATATATTCTCTGATAAGGTAAGATATTAAAATCAATTCTTTCGGGAATAAACAGGGCATCAGAATATGATACGTCTTTTACATCCGATCAATTCTTAAAGGTTGTGTGTCCTGAAGGGGCCTGGTCCGTCAACTTCACCCTAAAGATTTCGGATATAAGGTACCTCACTTAGCGATGCCCTATACGATGCTTTATATATCGCGATTACCTCTTTATTACGATGGCGGTTCTCCCAGACTAAATCAATCGTTCACCGGTGCTAAGAATTTAATACGAAATACGTCCTGGGTGTGAAAGGGTTTATCGCAGCATTTAATACACGTCCTGTTGTTCTGTTGTCTAATTTACATGTATAGTACCTGTGTTTTTTATTTACTTATTTGTGTGTTTATTTCATAGCTGCATTTCAGTGTGTGTGTGTGTGTGTGTGTGTGTGTGTGTGTGTGTGTGTGTGTGTGTGTGTGTGTGTGTGTGTGTGTGTGTGTGTGTGTGTGTGTGTGTGTGTGTGTGTGAGAGAGAGAGAGAGAGAGAGAGAGAGAGAGAGAAAGAGAAATTACTTTTGTCGTCTGTTTTTGCAGGTGCAATATTTCAACCTCCCTATTCCTCCCCCTTTAAAAAATGAGAGAGAGAGAGAGAGAGAGAGAGAGAGAGAGAGAACATGTGTAATTTCGTCACTGCCACCACCATCCTAACCAAATATTCTTGTTTTTTTCTTTTTTTTCTTTTTTACTCTCATTACACACCTCTATGAATACAGTAAATTATCCTCCAGCATCATAGCCAGATTTGCATTCTTATTTCTGCTGCCACCATACTAAAAAAAAATCTATCTATTATAATCATCTTATTTCTTTATGTCTGTTGGTTGGTTTGTCCGTCTGTTACCATGATATATAAAAAACGGTGCATTTTAGCGTAATTTTTATTGGAGAAGGTACCGCTAAAATGCTCCAACTTGAAGATTAAAACAATTTCCAGTCCAATCGGGCCACCGGTTCCCGAGTTATGACTCACTTCTGGCCTTTTGACATCAGGCGAAGGCCACCTGAAGGAGGCCTTTATGCGAGCAATAATAATAATAATAATAATAATAATAATATCAATGATGACGATAATGATAATAACACTGGTAATAATAATAATAATAATAGTCATAAAATAATAATAATAATAATAATGATGATGATGATGATAATAAACTCAGGTGAGAAAATGTGAATTGGAGGAGTTAGGTACAGCCTTCATTAATTATCACACAGGTTCATATTCTCGTCGGTTAAGGAAGCTCCCTAACACCTGTCCCTTAGCGATTTATTTTGGATACAGCTAACCAATATCAATTTGTGTGTTATTGAAGCAGAGTATGGTGAAACTGTTTACTTGACACTGAAGAGGATAGTAAGGAGTAATCAGCAAACTAAATCGCTTAGGAACAGGTGTTAGGGAGCTTTCTTAACCGACGAGAATACGGGTCTTGGAAGCGATTTTCACTGGTTATCGCCTTTTCTCGTCTGGGCACAAGAATAAATGAAAAAAAAAAATAAATAAATCGCTTAGGAATGGGTGTTAGGGAGCTTAAATAACGAGAATACGGTTTTCGAGGCTACTTTCACTGGTTTTCGCCTTTTTTCGTCCGGGCAGAGCAACAATAAATAAAAAAAAATAAATAAAAAAGTATTTGTTGTGAAAGGGATAAACACAAGCAAAGCAGCAATATTTACACAAACTTAGTGATATGATTTATTTCCTCAGCGTATTCTTTTTTTCTTTCCTTTTTTTTTTAAGCTGACGGAAATAGTCAGGGGATACAAAGAATAAAATTAATTACACAATCAAAGTGTATGGGGAAATTGGTGATTTTTTTTTTTTTGGGGGGGGGAATTTGCCTCTTAAGTGTAAATACATATACTTGTTGAAGATGCACCGTAAGTCATATGAAACGAAAGAAAATTTTAAACAGGCTAAAGGGCCCGTTTGAATCGACTTTGCTCCGTACCGTAACCGCAATCGAAGCCAAATAAAACACATGCTAATATTGAGATGCTGCTTGGGTGTTTGGTGTTTTTGTACCCAACTCCTGGTGGATATTGCCTTGTGTGTGTGTGTGTGTGTGTGTGTGTGTGTGTGTGTGTGTGTGTGTGTGTGTGTGTGTGTGTGTGTGTGTGTGTGTGTGTGTGTGTTTCAGCCATAAAACAGAACCTTAGCCAAAAATAAAAAAACGGGTCTTGAAATCCGTGGTCCAGGAACATGCATGGTAATTTTCAGAATCAGACCAGAAATATAGGAGTGAGATACAAGAGATAAAAAAGTACATTCTCTAATCTATCAATTGCCAGACGCCTTAATCCCGTATGGGGTGGCCACAAACAAATCGCCTTCATGTCGCCCTGTCCCCCGCCATTTCACTGCCCTGCTCCCAGCTCACACACCTCCCTCTCTCACATCTCTCTAATCTGAAATAGTGAAAATACATCCCCGTTGAGAAGGGATAAAACAAAGGCAAAGGAGCCACACTTATGCAAATCTGTGTGTGATCCTTCCTGAGCGCACTTCTCCCGCCACAAAAGTTTCCCCACGAGAATGGCAGCACAATACACTCCCTTATTACCTTCCGTCTACAGACTGACACGACGCCACTACAGTAACTTTGCCCGTCAGGGGGGTGGGAAGGGAGGGTGTGGGGTGAGGGGAAAAGGGTGGGGGATGGTGCAAGGGAGGGTGAGGGGTGAAGGCTGGGGGATGGGGTAAGAGGAGAGGAGGGAATCAAGTAAGCCCCGCTCGATCGGTGGCTCGGTCGGCATAGTACTGTCCTCACGTTTTCGGGACACTTATAAGGGGTCGAGCCCTACTGACTACCACTGGGACTGAGGCTCAAGAACTAACACCAGTCCACACCACATAATCAAACCTACATCATACCACTCTACAATACCACTATCTTCTATGTCACCGTCTTTGTCCTGTGCCTGTCCTCTTCCTAACCTACAGTGCTGATGAGTTTCCAATGATACAAAAATAATTAAAAAGCCACGTTCCTCTAAGGCTACAGAGAAACGTCTATATAGTAAGTTTTTCGTCGCTGGTTTCAGATCGGCGGGTACATGTCAGGCGTGGGTCAGTGCAGAGGGTAGGGTTGTGCTCCTGTAATATTATGACGAAAAATTGTGGTCTAGTGGTTGAGGTTGTGGATGGGGATTGGAATGAACGCGAGGTCGGAAAAAATGAAAAGACATACACACACACACACACACACACACACACACACACACACACACACTTTCCCATTCCAAATAACAACGCGTGAGATTACTAAGCTGGAAGAGAGTTATGGGAGGCTGAGAGAGTTTATATGTTTAGGGTAAAGTACTTTCAGACTTTACCGGGCAATAAACAGGCGCTACAGGATGGTTTCACGGCCAAACAAGATTACAACTTTTCCCAGCCAGGTCGTATTAGGTGAAGAACGTCATCCGGAGACCTAGATTATCCATACCTGTCTAATTTTTCACCTTCCCTGCGATCCACCTGGGTATCTTCCTCAGCCCAACACCTGGCAGGTTTCTTCAGGTGATAGAAGCCCCAGAAGCCAAGGAATTAAACAAGTACATGAGGATGCGGGACCTTCAGGGCCCTGTGTTAGTGATCTGCCTCGTAAATGGTATTGGTATCTTACGTGTTGTCTTCACTCAAGTCGGTAAAGTCTACGGGAGTGAGGCACTGTTTCCGGAAAAAATAGTGAAAGACAGACGAACAAGGCGGCTCCTAGAGATGTTTCCGCATCCCAAAACATCCGCCAGCATTTACCCACTTACCGGCAAGCGGCTTTGGCTAACTGGGGGGATACCGGTTGCTGTTTTCGAGTGTACCAAACTATCTACCTATCTATTGCCAGACGCCTTAATCCCGTAGGGAGTGGCCACAAACAAATCGCCTCCATGTCGCCCTGTCCCCCGCCATTTCACTGCCCTGCTCCCAGCTCACATCCTCCCCCTCTCATATAGCTCTTCACTCCAACCCTCCATCTTATCCTTGGCCTCCCCCTTCCTCCACCTCACTCACATACACTCTCCTCGTCAGTCTCTCGCTCTCCATCCTCTCCACATGGCCAAACCAGCTCAGTGTGTTTCTCCTAACGCTTCCTATCACATCCACAGCCACACCACAAGGCTCCTTCACATCTATTTAATTTATATCAACACTCTAAGGGAATTTGTCATATATATAAACTTGGCCCGAAACTGTCATCACATCATCTTGAATGCTGGACTGAAATAAGAGATTAATATGATGTACGTTTTACCCGATTCTTTCTGCCTCACGACGAATGTGTTCAGGAAGTGGAAAATCTGCCTAAATGAAGACTAACCCAAAACCAAAAATCAAATGGAAGAAAGAAGAAGAAGAATACAGTGCCGAAATTCCTAGAATGGGGCTAGTCACGAAGAAGTGCTATGGAAAGGATGTGGAGCCGTAGTATCGTCTTCGTCTGAACTACGGGAAAGAAACTTGAAGAGGACGATAATCTTTGCCAATTCTCTCTCTCTCTCTCTCTCTCTCTCCCTCTGTCTCTCTCTCTCTCTCTCTCTCTCTCTCTCTCAAGGTAGACCAACTAAAACACAGGATCAACGCTCTCTCCAAACACTTATTATTTTTTACAGGACGAACGAGACACACGGCAAGAACCAGCAGTCTCTTCTCTCGTCCTTCCTACAAAATAAAACATAAACATTATTTTTTTCGCCTCGTAACTAAGATTGGGTTTTGCAGGATGAAGGAGAGACAATGGAAAGGTTCTATACGCTGTCCTAGTCCTTCCTGGGAACTACAAGTCTAACTTAAGGAGGGGAGTTGACTGGGACACTCTCTCTCTCTCTCTCTCTCTCTCCTTCCTGGGAACTACAAGTCTGACTTACGTAGTGGAGTTGGCTGGGACTCTCTCTCTCTCTCTCCCTCTCTCTCTCTCTCTCTCTCTCTCTCTCTCTCTCTCTCTCTCTCCTTCCTGGGAACTACAAGTCTGACTTACGTAGTGGAGTTGGCTGGGACTCTCTCTCTCTCTCTCTCTCTCTCTCTCTCTCTCTCTCTCTCTCTCTCTCTCTCTCTCTCTCTCTCTCCCTGATCGTGAAGGGGGCTGAAATATTGTAACAAAAAAGGTAACTCTCTCTCTCTCTCTCTCTCTCTCTCTCTCTCTCTCTCTCCGTGAGGGCTAAACAACAGGGAAACCCTCCATTCTTTCTTATCTCTCTCAAGTTTTAGGAAGCCCTCACATGAAGCCTGAAATAAATAGCCAACAATATCTTAACATTTCTCTCTCTCTCTCTCTCTCTCTCTCTCTCTCATTAGCCTCTGCCTGGCGTTCTTCCTTGTTAAATAATTCTTTCCGAAAAATGGAGTATGTTTTCATCCCTGTTTTTTCTGTTTGTAAGTTTGTTAGTTTGTCTGTCTGTTAGCAGGAGTATTAAAAAACTAAATCAATTAATTTTTGGGGACAGATCCGGGTCGTATTACAAATTCTGGATCTTGAAACCACTTTTTGAGAAACCCTAATCAGTGATGAGAAACCCTAACCCACTGTGAAGAGTGGTTTGGAAATGACGCTGCCCTTGTCGGAGAGATGTGCTCCACTGAGTGCCCCTCTAGCTTTGATTTATTTCCTCCTTCCTTGCTCAGTATTTTCGTCTTTTTTCTCCTTCCTCGTTAAATATATTCGTTTTTTTTTCCCTTTCGTATTAAATATTTTGCTTATTTTTTCACTCCGTATTTAATATTTTCTTTTATTTTTCTCCTTCCGTGTTAAATATTTTGCTTATTTTTCCTCCTTCCGTATTAAATATTTTGCTTTTTCCTCCTTCCGTATTAAATATTTTGCTTTCTTTTTCCTTCCGTATTAAATATTTTGCATTTTTCCTTCTTCCGTATTAAATATTTTGCATTTTTCCTTCTTCCGTATTAAATATTTTGCATTTTTCCTTCTTCCGTGTTAAATATTTTGCTCTTTTCTCCTTCCGTGTTAAATATTTTGCTTTTTTTTTCTCCTTCCTTGTTTTTCTTTTTATTTCCTTTTGTTTTCGTTTTCTCCCAAGCCTCCATGACTCACTCCAAGCTACATCATCATCTTCCTTTCCTGGCACTGAATACTAGAGCTGCCCTGACCATGAAGGGGTTAGGAGTACGGGTATTAACACTCTCAGGCTCCTATGGCTCACTCTGCACAAAATATCCCCTCCTGCTAGTGTGATTATAGGTAGGTTTGTTCATACTAGAGAAACACTGCGAAAAGCGTGACACGACATAAGTACCAATGAATGAGAGTGAGCTTGTACAGGCATAAGGAGTGGCATCTATCTGTCTATCTATCTATCTATCTGGCATCTATCTGTCTATCTGGCATCTGTCTATATTTGATCTACTTATCTATCTATCTATCTATCTCTATATATCTATCTGGCATCTCTTTATATTTGTCCCATTTGTCTACCTATCTATCAATCTGGCTTCTATCTATCTATCTGTCTGTCTATATATCTGGCATCTATCTATCTATCTGTCTGTCTACCTGTAATTACCCAGTGTCTTAAGCTGATATATTCTTGGCCTAACTCAAAAAAAATCTTATATTACTTTTTTTATATTCTTGACTTCACTCTTGACAGTACGAAAAGTTACGAAAATTCTTAAGACGTGCTGCTCTATCCCTGTCTGCTTCTTAAGTCTAAATATATACTTAAGTTGTCTTTCTCTATCCCTGGCCTCGCTCTTCGTAGCATCCCCTCGCCCCGAAAAAAAAAAAAATAAATAAATAAAGATTCCAAACTGTCATCAGGTACGTGGTCGAAGGAGGAGGTCATGTTGGGAAGTTGATGTGTGTGAGAGAGAGAGAGAGAGAGAGAGAGAGAGAATAAAGATAGTTTCCCCGATGTCGTTGTGGCTAAGGAGCTGCACTTCCCAGCCCTGATAAGGTCATAGAGCCTGTGATGGTGGTGATGCTCCGGCCTTTCCCAAAACACAGACGGCACATTGAGGCAGCGAGGGGTTTTATCGGCGTGTGTGTGTGTGTGTGTGTGTGTGTGTGTGTGTGTGTGTGTGTGTGTGTGTGTGTGTGTGTGTGTGTGTGTGTGTGTGTGTGTGTGTGTGTGTGTGTGTGGCAGATAGGTAAAAAAAAAAACTATGCAGACGGAAAAAATTGGGATATGGCGAAAAAAAAATGAGGATAGAAGAGAAATTGGTGAATGACGAAAAAATAGGCATAAGGAAGAAAAATTACTTATACTCTTGGTGAAAAATAAAAACGTTTCATTCAATATATACGGTACAGTTTGCATGTAATTTTGAGCTGGGAATCGACTGGTGAGGCATTTTCTTTTTCTTGTCTTTTAAATCACTGTACGGGCCTCAAAATGACACTATTGCCTTCACCATTGACAGCACCACCACCACCATCAGCTCTGCGAAATCACCACCACCACCACCACCACCACAAACAACAAAATACACTGCCAATACTACCGCCACTTACAACGCCACAAGATTATCACTATTGCCCCCATCACCACTGACACCACCACCACTATCAACACTACGAACATCACCACCACAACTACCACCATTTACATCACCACCACTACCACAAAATCATCACTTATCACCACTATCACCATCATCAGTATCACCTACACCACCAGCACAAAATAACCACCATCACCCTCATCACTATCACCACCACCAGCACCATCAAACGACCCCTGTCACCACCATTACTATCACGTGCACCAACACCACAAAATTATCACTTATCACCACCATCATCATCACCATCACCACCAGCACCAACCGACCACTATCACCATCACCACCACGACTTTCACCACCACCACCCCAAAATATCAATACAGCTTCCAATAAACTCAAGCGAGGTGTTTTAAGTTTCCATAATTGCATTTTAGGGAAACGGGTCCAAACTTCGACAGCAAGAGTGTAGGCATTTTTCCCACTGGCCAAACTTCCCTCATTATAAGTGTAGGATGTATTATTAGCACTACCTGAGATGGAGAATGAAGAATCGTTTTTTATATTACTTAGATTTCCATGCGTTCACTACCAAACACCCAATTTTCCTTTTCTTTTTTCTTTTTATACAGAAGATGAACAGGGGGAGGAAATGCATGCTGAACTCAATGGCTTCCTTGACTACTACTGGTGAACCATCTCGCTTGTCACTCAGCGTAGAATCTCCTGAAGGTAACGACACTACGTGAGTGGATGGCTGGCGGTCCCATCTACCACGAAATAAAGTACGTTGTGTCTGTGTCATCTGTAACGCATTATTTTATGAGGTGGACAGAAGCACTATTATTTTTTTCTTGGAGGGGACAATTTTGCGGTCTCCTGGCCTTTGGTTCTTCTTCCTTGCATTAAAAAAAAAGAGTTGAATGTAGCCTATTAGAACATACTGACATAAAATTGTAAAGACACTAAAAAATAAAGTAAATGTATGTATCGTGGCGGACGGCTTGCATACGCCTGACTAAGAAGGAAGGAAGGAAGGAAGGAAGGCAGGAAGGAAGGAAGGGAAGGGAAGGGAAGGGAAGGGAAGGGAAGGGAAGGGAAGGGAAGGGAAGGGAAAGGAAGGAAGGAAGGAAGGAAGGAAGGGAAGGAAGGAAGGAAGGGAAGGAAGGAAGGATGGGAAGGAAGGAGGGAAGGAAGCGATATAACAAGCTACATGAAACCAGGTCAACCCAGTTATTGAATTTCGGGTGTTAACTATCGCTCTCTCCTCGTCAGTCTCGTTCGGCATTTTTCTTTTATGTATGGAATTCGCGTTTCACTCGTACTTCTCTCTCTCTCTCTCTCTCTCTCTCTTTTTACATTTCACTTGTATTTCTCTTTTCTTTTTTTTACATTTCACTCGCATCTCTCTTTCATCTCTTACCCCTCTCCTGCTCGGAACAACTCTCGTATATTTTTCTGTAACGCCAGATG
>NC_137052.1:18315257-18360257 GCF_032717465.1 Coenobita brevimanus | reverse complement strand
TACTAAAAAAGATACTAAAAAAGACACTAAAAAAGGATATTAAAGATACTAAAAAAGATACTAAAAAAGACACTTTTAAAGATACTAAAAAAGATAGTAAAAAAGATACTAAAAAAGATACTAAAAAAGATACTAAAAAAGATACTAAAAAAGATACTAAAAAAGATACTAAAAAAGATACTAAAAAAGATACTAAAAAAGATACTAAAAAAGATACTAAAAAAGATACTCGTCCCCTCTCCTTCATTCAGCCTGGAGGGGGCCATGATTCCCCCCTCCCCCCCTCCCCTCCCTGGATCCGCCCTATTTTTAAATGGATGGTTTGGAGGGAAAATATGTAGATGATCCATTGAGACAGGTGGAAATGTTGTGTGTGTGTGTGTGTGTGTGTGTGTGTGTGTGTGTGTGTGTGTGTGTGTGTGTGTGTGTGTGTGTGTGTGTGTGTGTGTGTGTGTGTGTGTGTGTGTGTGTGTGTGTGTGTGTGTGTGTGTGTGTGTGTGTGTGTGTGTGTGTGTGTGTGTGTGTGTGTGTGTGTGTGTGTGTGTGTGTGTGTGTGTGTGTGTGAGAGAGAGAGAGAGAGAGAGAGAGAGAGATTAGAGCTTGGGTGGGAGAGAGACACAGGTTAGAGCTTCAATTCCTTACTTTCTCTAACGTTTGGAGCTCTACACAACCCATCTTCAGAGAGAGAGAAAAAATCAAGCTCCAACCTCTCTCTCTCTCTCACTCTCTCTCTCTCTCTCTCTCTCTCTCTCTCTCTCTCTCTCTCTCTCTCTCTCACTCTCTCTCTCTCCCAATAGGAAAAGATGTTTGGCCAAGAAGGTACGAAGGGTGAAAAAGAAAACAGTGATAGGGTATAACTGTGTGTGTGTGTGTGTGTGTGTGTGTGTGTGTGTGTGTGTGTGTGTGTGTGTGTGTGTGTGTGTGTGTATTTCGTACGCTTTGGAAGGGAATTCAACGCTACAAACTTTAACCATTAAGTTAGGTAATACTGTGGTGTGGTGGTGCTTCTCTCTCTCTCTGCAAGTTTTATTGTGGAGGAGAAAGGAAATGAGGAAGGAAAGGACTGTGAGGGAAGGAGGGAAGGACTGTGAGGGAAGGAGAGAAGGAGAACAGGAATGAGGAGGAGGGAGGGAAGGAATGCGAGGGAGGGAGGGGAGGAAAGGGACAGCTGTGAAGGACTGTGAGGGAGGGAGGGAAGGACTGTGAGGGAGGGAGGGAAGGACTGTGAGGGAGGGAGGGAAGGACGGTGAGGGAGGGAGGGAAGGACGGTGAGGGAGGGAGGGAAGGACGGTGAGGAAAGAAGAAGAGGAATGGGAAGGAGGGAGGGAAGGAATGCGAGGGGGGGAGGGGAAGAAGGGGAGAGCTGTGAAGAAGGGAGAGAAAGATAGTGTGGGAGGGAAAGGAAGACTGTAAAGGAGAGGAGGACAGTGAGAAAGGGAAGGGTAGGGCTTCGAAGGAGGATGGGAGGGGAAGGATAGGATTGTGAGAGAGAGGGAGGGAGGGAAGGGCAATGAGAGATGGATATGGTAAAGCAATGAGAGCTAATATAAAGCCTTTTAACCCCTTCACTACATAAACTCCGCCAAAACAGAACAAAATAATGTGAAGGTAAGAAGCACAACCCCAAACACAACGACGCAGCAGTAAAAGGGGTTAATAGGCAAGTTAAAAATGACCGAAATTGTCACCATAGGCCTAGTGTGGGAGAAACAGGAGACGTAAGGATGGGGTGGAGCGACTAGAACTCGTGTGTGTGTGTGTGTGTGTGTGTGTGTGTGTGTGTGTGTGTGTGTGTGTGTGTGTGTGTGTGTGTGTGTGTGTGTGTGTGTGTGTGTGTTTGTCTTGTAAATATTCACTCCTTCAGCACAAATTCCAGCCCTATCAGCCTCCTGTGTTTTACTTTTGGCTGGGTTGAGTTAAAATAATAGTTTCACTTTTATATCAACACGCATATCAGGGTTACGATGTGTGTGTGTGTGTGTGTGTGTGTGTGTGTGTGTGTGTGTGTGTGTGTGTGTGTGTGTGTGTGTGTGTTATCCCAGCCACGACACGACTGATTTATGATACTTATGCTGTCAAGCTCCTATGACTCACTCTCAGGGGAGTAAAATCGTCTGGCATAATCAGGAACATTATTATTATTATTATTATTATTATTATTATTATTATTATTTACATCATGAAAGGGTTAACGAAGGTGCAATAAATAAAAGTGTGGTGTATTTTTTCTTTTTTTCTTTTTTTTGCTGTGCACAGAGCATCATCATACGTGTGCACTGAGAAATCTATCACCATCATCACCACCACTACCATCATCATCATCATAATAACCACCACCACCACCACCTCCACCACCATCATCATAATCATCATAACAGCCACTATCACCACCACCATCATCATCATCATAGCTACCACCACCACACCACCACCACCACCATCATCGTAGCTACCAGAACCACCACCATTATCACCACCGCTACCACCACCACCATCATCATGACACGTGAAAATGGGCCACAAAATCATTTCCACATCCCAAAAACTCACGGAAGCATCTTTAGTTACTTCCGAAATTTTGTGACACCTCTTCCAAGCGGTTCATTCTGCACATTTTCAACTCCTGTACGTTACAGGCAAAAGAATGTTATGGTGTAAAATATTAAAAAAGAAAAAAAAAAGGCTAATTAAAAAGTGCTACCATGCCTACTATACCACAGATATTTTTTTTACAGAAGAGGAAGACAAGAAGGAAAAACAAACTACATAAAAAAAATTCATACACAGATTACGTGTCCTCTCTCTCTCTCTCTCTCTCTCTCTCTCTCTCTCTCTCTCTCTCTCTCTCTCTCTCTCAATGCGGCCGTGGATGGGTGTGTAGGAGTGTGGTCATTGCTCTGTGCGTGCCAACAGGTAACGCAGTATTGGTAGCAAAGTGGATCAGGACGGCAGGTGTGTGGATTAGGCCTGCCTCATCCCAGTGCCAAACATAATCCACTCAGTCAATTACCTGCCTTTACCTGCCCGTGTGTCACATTTTTTTACACCAGGTAAATCCTAACGCAAGTGTACCTGAACTTAATCAATGTCCCACAAGAATGATGCATATTTCTTAGTTAACCTGTTCAGTAAGGTGAAGAGAGCTGGGGACGCCTTCACGTTGTGGCACCGATATACCCAGGCGGCTCCACTGCCTGGTTATACAAACGCCCCTGACCTACTTCCCTGTTCCCGGAAAGGAGGATGGTGGACTGGTGATAAGATGAAGTTTTTTTTCCCTTCCTTCAGACGATTTTCAACATCTTACCTCCTTGATTCCAATAATGTACTTTATTTATTTATTTAATTATTTTATTTATTTGCTACTGCCAGACGATTATAGTTAGTTTATGAGGGATTTTTGGAACCTGATTAGAGGTGGCTTTTATTAACCCCCTCACCCCCACTAACCCCTCCCAAGCTGGAAAAAGTTGTCTGGACAGCACAAATAATAAGATACGCCCCCGGATTAAAGGGACTGGAGGGATTTTTCTGTCTGAAGGACTGGGATGCAACCTCCACTAATCCCTTCTCTACAAGCGTCTTTTGTTGGGTGAAATAAATCGTCTGGATGTTGCGAAAATAAATGAAGAATGACCTCGTTATTGCAGAAGGGTTATTTTATCTATCTATTGCCAGACGCCTTAATCCCGTAGGGGGTGGCCACAAACAAATCGCCTCCAAAAGGGTTATTACACTGACAAATGACGCAGAACTGGGTGTGGAATATAATGGCTGTTCTTAATGTGCGAGAGATTACAAGTCGCTGTTGTAGAGGGCATCACAGCATCACACACACACATGATCAAAGCACCACACAGCATCACACACACATCATCAAAGCACCACACAGCATTACACACACACACCATCAAAGCACCACACAGCATTACACACACACATGATCAAAGCACCACACAGCATTACACACACATCATCAAAGCACCACACAGCATTACACACACATCATCAAAGCACCACACAGCATTACACACACACATCATCAAAGCACCACACAGCATTACACACACATCATCAAAGCACCACACAGCATCACACACACAAATCATCAAAGCACCACACAGCATTACACAACACCATCAAAGCACCACACAGCAACAGACTATTCCGTAACACGCAACACACAGCGTCACAAAGCATCACAGCGTCACAGGGCACAGCATCATAGAGGACATAGCACCACACAACACTACAGCATCACAGCATCAAAGCACCACACACCATCACAGGATCAAAGCACCACGCATCACATACAGCACCACAGCAGCACACACTACCGCAGCACAGCACCCAGGCGGCAACCAGACCCCCTACCCCAATAGACAACAGTGGAGCACAAAGTTTGGCCTGAGAGGGAAGTTGTGTGATGCAACGCCAGAGACAAAACTACCTGCGGCCTGTAAAGTTTGTGAGGGCGACCACCACACCTCCCTACCACAGCTCCCCACCACACCTCCCCACCATAGCTCCCTACCACAGCACCTCACTACAGCTCCCCACCACAGTACCTCACCACAGCTCCCCACCACAGCTCCTTACCACAGCACCCCACCACAGCTCCCTCCCACAGCACCTCACCACACCTCCCAACCACAGCACCTCACTACAGCTCCCCACCACAGCACCCCACTACAGCACAACACTCTACTTAAACTTCTGTCCTACCTTCCACCTAACCCCCTTTGACTTTACCACACCACTCTCTACCACAAGCACCTTCTTTTCATGCCCTCTACCGCACCCCAACCCACCAGGGACTCCGGCAGGCTCCTTACAGAATAAACTAGTGTGCCTTGAGTGACGGACTAGGGAGGCTGGGGCTGCTAGGATCTCACAGAAAATGGGGAACCACCGACGAAGGAATCCATGCCAGGGGGGACTGTAATATACGGCGATGCGTAATTCAATCTGCATTTCATTATCAGTGTGTGAGGTACGGAAAATTTCAGTGATCACTCCATGGTAAATAGCCGGGCTTTTGTGAATGCAATTAGTCAAATGCGGTTCTTTTTTTGGTGAATATAGGCATGATTTCGAAAATTACGATTTAATATAATTACCTGATATATTAGAAGTTTGATTTGTTTTCTGATAACTACGGAAATAACTGCTCGAAATATTATAAGCCCCGATTTGCATGACCTGACGATTATTTTAAATTTATATTTGATTTTTGTGTTTATACCGATCAAAAAGGTAAAACTGTGGACACAGTGGAGAGTCAATAGGCAAAAATATACTGAAAAAAAAAATGTTAATTGAAAAGTTACGCTGCCATTCAACACAAAAAAAAATGCGGACGCTAATTCTGCCGCCCAGCACTTCTCTCATAAATAATAAACGGGGGTCGTGGCCGGGGGGGTACAGGAGAGGGAGACGGTCAGCAAGAACCTGATATCAAACCCGTGCAACTGTTCTGAAATGTTTGGCCATCTGCATTTCCCTGTCTCATGCTGAATTTCCCTGACTCTTATGCTGAATTTCCCTGACTCATGCTAAATTTCCCTGACTCATATGCTGAATTTCCCTGACTCATGCTGAATTTCCCTGACTCATGCTGAATTTCCCTGACTCTTATGCTGAATTTCCCTGACTCTTATGCTGAATTTCCCTGACTCTTATGCTGAATTTCCCTGACTCTTATGCTGAATTTCCCTGACTCTTATGCTGAATTTCCCTGACTCTTATGCTGAATTTCCCTGACTTATGCTGAATTTCCCTGACTCATGCTGAATTTCCCTGAGTCTTATGCTGAATTTCCCTGACTCTTATGCTGAATTTCCGGAAGTCTTATGCTCTTCCTTGAGACTCCTTGACCCTTCTTGACCTCTTAACTCAGATTCTCCTTTTATTTTAATTCTCCTTTTATTTTTGCAAAGGAAGAAGGAACCCAAGGCCAGACCCCCACAAGAATGTTCCAAAAAAGAAAGAAAGAAAGAATGAAAGAAAGAAAAGGCAAGAGAGAGCCAAAGTCAAAGATCATGCTACCTCCGGACGATTTACGTAACGGGAGGGGAGGGGGATTTTTTAGATGCAGGTGATGAATACAGCTTTCCTAAATCCCTTCAATTCTTTCCTAATCTGAATAAAATCGTCTGGTTTAATCCTGTTCTTGCAATCCTCAGACGATTTATGTAACATGGGGGATTTTTTTCGAGACGCAGGTGTTGGGTACAGCCTCCATAAAGCCCTTCAATAAACTGTCTTTCCTGAGCTGAATAAAATCGTCTGCTGGTATTAAAAAGAATAAAATCGTCTCCTGGTATTAAAAATGAATAAAATCGTCTGCTGGTATCATTAAAGTCGTCTGCTGGTATTAAAAATGAATAAAATCGTCTTCTGGCATTAAAAAATGAATAAAATCGTCTGCTGGTATTAAAATGAATAAAATCGTCTGCTGGTATAGAGTAAAATCGTCTGCTGGTATTAAAAGTGAATAAAATCGTCTGCTGGTATTAAAATGAATAAAATCGTCTGCTGGTATTAAAAATCAAATCGTCTGCTGGTATAAAAATGAATAAAATCGTCAGCTGGTATTAAAATGAATAAAATCGTCTGCTGGTATTAAAAGTGAATAAAATCGTCTGCTGGTATAAAAATGAATAAAATCGTCTGCTGGTATAATGAATAAAATCGTCTGCTGGTATTAATAAAATCGTCTGCTGGTATGAAGAATAAACTGCAAAATACATCATGGGGCTGAAGGGGTTAATAATAATGCCAGGAACGAGATATCACTAGTACATTACAGTACAGACGGTGGGTATTGGTGCTCAAGTGGTGATATGCGATGTGTATGGGAGACTTCTTTCTTTTTTAGGCACAAAGAATGAACCCAAGGCCTAAAGAGAGCAAGGTAAAGACGTCATAGTGAATGCGTTAAGACTTAAGAGTACTAGAGAAAGACTGTGTAAGTGCCAACCCCCCCCCCAGACCTCCTGCAGTCGTATTTATAAAGCGTCTTAAGCCATGTTTAAGATACCACTCGTCTGTCACCCTCTTCGTCCACTCTGGCTTTTCCTCCCCTCCTCACACCCCCCTCTCCCATCTGTCTCCCTCTCACCCTTCCTCCCTCCAAGCCCCTACCTCCCCTCCACCCTGCTCACCTCCCCCCTTCCCCGCCTTCCGTCTACGCCCACTGCCTCTCTTCCCTCTCTCCCTCCCACCCTGACCCCCCTCTGCCTATCTCTCTCTCACCCTCCTCTCCCTTCCTCCCTCTGCCTGTGCCCCTACACTGCCTCTGCCTCCCCTGAACCCTGCCACCCCTGCCTCTACCCTCTCTGCCTCCCCTGAACCCTGCCACCCCTGCCTCTACCCCCTCTGCCACCCCTGAACCCTGCCACCCCTGCCTCTACCCTCTCTGCCTCCCCTGAACCCTGCCACCCCTGCCTCTACCCTCTCTGCCACCCCTGAACCCTGCCACCCCTGCCTCTACCCTCTCTGCCACCCCTGAACCCTGCCACCCCTGCCTCTACCCTCTCTGCCACCCCTGAACCCTGCCACCCTTGCCTGTGACCCATCGTAAAGCAGGCCTCCCATCCCAGACATGTCTTGGCTGATGGCTGTGTTAGCGTGCTCTCCCCCACCCACCCCCACCCCCGTCAACCCTACGCCTTACCCCTCGTCCAAGATCAGCGTCACACATGCGTACGTCACCCATGCGTACACCACCATCATACATACATGCATCACCGTCACACATGCGTACATCATCGTCACACATGTCTACGTCACCGCCACACATGCGTACACCACCGTCACACATGGCTACATCACCGTCACACATGCGTACATCACCGTCACAAATGCCTATACCACCGTCACACATGCGTACATCACCGTCACACTGTCACACCTTAGTGCACATTTACACCTCTGTACTACGCAAAACCTTCTTCCTCATGGCTATGTTAGTGTTCGTGCTGCCTGCCAAGTCTGCTCCATCATACTTGGTCATACTCAGCGTCACACTATACTTACTCAGCGTCACACTATCCTTCAGGTCACACTGCACCCTTCTTTCTCGATGTTTCACCCTTACACCCTACCACACCTGTATATATCACATCACTGTATTCTTCTTACTCTTCATACCACTTCTATACACCACCTCTATAAACAAAACACCACCATACACACACCACCGCCACACACTACTCCATACACCACCAATATATACAGTTTCGGGCACAACTCTCTCTCTCTCTCTCTCTCTCTCTTCTTCATCCCACAATCCCTACCATTACCTCTTCGTCCCTTTCTCTCCCCTTTCCCCTTCCCTCCCTGCCCTCCTTTCTCTCTCTCTCTCTCTCTCTCACTCTCTCTCTCTCTCTCTTTCTCACACACACACACACACGGTTCATTATCAAGGCCACCGCTCATCCCCTGCCAACTTTCGTCCCGTGAATTCTTAGACCCAACTTAAGGCGTGGTGCGTTAAGTTTCAGCCAAGAACCTTACATATTACCTACCGTACGTCGCGGCTTCCCCTCCGTGCACTCTCAGCTGAAGAAAATCGTCTGGCTTCGTTTTCCAGAGTACGAAAAGGTTAATAGTCACTGTAGTACATTCTGAGGCTCCTATGACTCACTCTTAGCTGAATAAAACCGTCTGGTGCTAGTGGGGATAAATACTAAAGTTACCCCTACCATGAAAAGGTAAACACACATTTTCTATTATTATTCTTCTACCTTAACCCGGCCCCCATTTTCATCGATACTTATTTCACGTAGCTACATGACACAAAAACGATGCTACAACACTACAGCCTTTCCACAGCACTTCTTCGTGACTAGCATAGTTGGGTGTGTATTCGTTGTTACAGCTCAGCATTCAAGACGGAGAAAGGGCAATTTTTAGCCAAGTTAGAGTAAAAGGAGTATAGCAGGCTTCACAGTGACCTCATCCCTCCTACTATACCCATTCTTTCCTTATATGGCTTTCTTCCCTCGCTTCCTTCCTCCCTACCCTCCTTCTGGGTCATCTCTCTCTCTCTCTCTCTCTCTCTCTCTCTCTCTTCTTCTTCTTCTTCTTCTTCTTCTTCTTCTTCTTCCCACCATCCCTACCCATACTCCCTCGTCCCTTTCTCTCCCGCTCTCCCTTCCTTCCCTGCCCTCCTCTCTCTCTCTCTCTCTTTCTCTCTCTCTCTCTCTCTCTCTCTCCCCTCCGGCTATATTTAGATGTCAGGCGAGTTTCAGGGGCTCCTTCTACCATAATGGCCATTTCCCGCCTACTCTCTCTCTCTCTCTCTCTCTCTCTCTCTCTCTCTCTCTCTCTCTCTCTCTCTCTCACCAGCCTTACTTCCTAAAATATTTCCACCATTCTCTTTCACTGCCATAATAACACCCTCTTCCTGCCCTTCCTCCGCCGTGTTCTGAGAGAGGAAGAGGGGAAGACCCAGGATGATATGGAGGGATGGGAGGATAGGGGCTGTATACGAGGGGGGGGGGCAGGGAGAGGGGTGGAAGGAGAGGCACCGTATATGAATGAGGTGGAGGGGGAAAGGTAGACCGAGGATGAGGTGAGGGGATGGGTGGAGAGGATATACGATTAAGGTGGATGGGAGGAGGGGGAGAGAGGGACCGAGGATGAGATGGTGTGATGGGGTGGAGACGTATGAGTGAGGATGGTGTAAGTTCGAGAAGGGGCAGCATGATGACGGAGGACAGGGTGACATAGAGGCGATTCGTTTGTGGCCACCCCTTCAGTAATTAAGGCTTCTGGATGATAGACAAACAGGTAGACAGGTAAACTACAGCCATAAATTGCCTCTACGATCAATTATACCACTCTCCTTCACTGGTATAATACGAGTAACACCCTCTCTATACGTAACACCACCACACAAACCACCACACACACACACCACCACACAAACACCACCACACATACACCACTTCTATACACAACACACACCACCACCACAAAAACACCACCACTATACACCACTTCTATACCCACCACACAAACACCACCACACATACCCCATTTCCCCTCGTGTACCTTTTACCTCTGTGCGTGTCATACATAATCAACATCACAGCTTCGTTTAGTCAGCGTGATATAATAAACCACTGTCTTCCGCTGTTACACTATCATCATCCTTTCCTTCCCATACCAAGTTATAGCTAATCTTTTCCCTCTGTGTCTGTGTTGTATAATCTTTATCTCTTGTCTCGTCCGTATGATCCGCTAAACTCATGGTACCTTGTGTGACAGTGAGCTTTCTTCTGCCTCTAATCTCACAAAAAAAATATATATAACCAGAAGAAGCACGTGTGGTAGGTGTAATATAAACTCGGGGTCAAAGTATCCTCCTACTATTTCACTGTATCTGCGTCACACTTAGGGCATGTCCGTCACTTTCCTACCTGACGCATCGTAACAAAGAAAATCACCTGTAGACAGAGACGCATCCAACATCCCATCTCGTCTTTGGAACATTAACCAGGAGAAGAGTAAGATGTTGAAATATTAGTAAGAGGAAGATGATGTTGAAATATAAGAGGAAGATGATGTTGAAATATTAGTGTTGTAAGGGGATGTGCTGTGAGGGGATGTGTTGTGAGGGGATGTGCTGTGAGGGGATGTGTTGTGAGGGGATGTGCTGTGAGGGGATGTGTTGTGAGGGGATGTGTTGTGAGGGGATGTGTTGTGAGGGGATGTGTTGTGAGGGGATGTGTTGTGAGGGGATGTGTTGTGAGGGGATGTGCTGTGAGGGGATGTGTTGTGAGGGGATGTGTAGTGAAGGGATGTGTAGTGAAGGGATGTGTAGTGAAGGGATGTGTAGTGAAGGGGATGTGTAGTGAAGGGATGTGTAGTGAGGGGATGTGTTGTGAGGGGATGTGTAGTGAGGGGATGTGTTGTGAGGGGATGTGTTGTGAGGGGATGTGTTGTGAGGGGATGTGTTGTGAGGGGATGTGTTGTGAGGGGATGTATTGTAAGGGGATGTGTTGTGAGGGGATGTATTGTAAGGGGATGTGTTGTGAGGGGATGTGTTGTGAGGGGATGTGTTGTGAGGGGATGTATTGTGAGGGGATGTGTTGTGAGGGGATGTGTTGTGAGGGATGTGTTGTGAGGGATGTGTTGTGAGGGGATGTGTTGTGAGGGGATGTGTTGTGAGGGGATGTGTTGTGAGGGGATGTGTTGTGAGGGGATGTGTTGTGAGGGGATGTGTTGTGAGGGGATGTGTTGTGAGGGATGTGTTGTGAGGGAAGTTTAGTGTGGATGTGTGGTGAGGATGTGTTGTGAGGATGTGTTGTGAGGATGTGTTGTGAGGGGATGTGTTGTGAGGGGATGTGTTGTGAGGGGATGTGTTGTGAGGGGATGTGTTGTGAGGGGATGTGTTGTGAGGGGATGTGTTGTGAGGGATGTGTTGTGAGGGGATGTGTTGTGAGGGGATGTGTTGTGAGGGTTGTGTTTTGAGGGGATGTGTTGTGAGGGGATGTGTTGTGAGGGGATGTGTTGTGAGGGGATGTGTTGTGAGGGGATGTGTTGTGAGGGTATGTGTGGTGAGGGGATGTGTTGTGAGGGATGTGTTGTGAGGGATGTGTTGTGAGGATGTGTTGTGAGGGGATGTGTTGTGAGGATGTGTTGTGAGGATGTGTAGTGAGGGGATGTGTTGTGAGGGGATGTGTTGTGAGGGGATGTGTTGTGAGGGGATGTGTAGTGAGGGGATGTGCTGTGAGGGGATGTGTAGTGAGGGGATGTGCTGTGAGGGGATGTGCTGTGAGGGGATGTGCTGTGAGGGGATGTGTAGTGAGGGGATGTGCTGTGAGGGGATGTGCTGTGAGGGGATGTGTTGTGAGGGGATGTGCTGTGAGGGGATGTGTTGTGAGGGGATGTGTTGTGAGGGGATGTGCTGTGAGGGGATGTGCTGTGAGGGGATGTGCTGTGAGGGGATGTGCTGTGAGGGGATGTGCTGTGAGGGGATGTGCTGTGAGGGGATGTGCTGTGAGGGGATGTGCTGTGAGGGGATGTGCTGTGAGGGGATGTGCTGTGAGGGGATGTGCTGTGAGGGGATGTGCTGTGAGGGGATGTGCTGTGAGGGGAGGGAGTGGGAAGCGAGGAAATTCAAGTGGAAATTCACTCAGAAGAAATTCCAGGGATTTGGAACTAGTGCCACAAAACTCTCTCTCTCTCTCTCTCTCTCTCTCTCTCTCTCTCTCTCGGTTCAGGGTGGGTCATAGGAGCCTGTGTTAAAATTCTTTATAAATACGACTTTCATTATGAGTAGATGAAACACACACGGACTCGGATCAGTTAATTTCGTCTTTGTTCAGTTCATTTCGTCTTGGTTCAGTTCATTTCGTCCTGGTTCAGTTTGCGTCTAGGTTCAGTTCAGTTCGTCTCAGTTCACGTTGTCTAGGCTCAGTTCACTACCGTCTTCTGAGTCAACTTTGTCTGTCTTTGCACTGGGACTTCCACAGCTTACCAAACTTCACCCTCTACCGCCAAACGTTACTTCTTTTATTTATTCCTTACTTTATTTACCCTATTTACTTTACCCTATTTACTATTACTTTATTTACTATTTACTTTACCCTATTTACTATTTACGTTATTCACTATTACACTCAGCACGACAAAATAAAGTTTCCTGGCCGCTTTACTGATATTGTTTCCTCTCCTTTACCACCGTCTTCCTGCACTGCTGAATTTTACCTATATTCTTGGTGCTGGAGAGGGGCCCTTCGTGTGGTGACCCTGACACAATCGGACAGTGGAAGTCGTTACGGGAGAGGGACGCCTTTGTGTGGTGGCACTGATAAAACCGGACACTGGACGTCGTTACGATAATGCACCTCAGCTTCCTCCCTATCCCCCGAAAGGTGAATGGTGTAACGCAGAAGGGAATCATACGCCTTCAGATCGCCAACTTCACGTCCAGATGAGCCAGGGCACACACACACACACACACACACACACACACACACACACACACACACACACACACACACACACACACACACACGCAAAACTCAAAATATTACAGCTTCCATCCTGAATATTTAGCTTAACGAGAGAATAATACTAGAATATGATGCTAGTCACGAAGAAGTGCCATGGAAAGGATTTAAGAGCCGTAACACTCTCTTTTCCAACTAGAACTACGTGAAATAAGCTGCAAAAGGACGAAAAACACGGCATATTAAGGCGAAGGAATTAAAATGCTCTTGTTTTCATTCAGCGCTTTTTCCAAACAGTCACCTCCATGTCAAATTTCTTCAACTCGTTCATGGTTGGGGTTACTCTAGTGATCTGTTCCGAAATTTTGAAAGTTAAATAAAATGTTCGATAAAGTTTTGAAAGTTAAATAAAATGTTCGATAAATTTTTGAAAGTTAAATTAAATGTTCGATAAAATTTTGAAAGTTAAAATGTTCGATAAAATTTTTAAAGTTAAATAAAATGTTCGATAAAATTTTGAATGTTCATAAAATGTTCGATAAAATTTTTAAAGTTAAATAAAATGTTTGATAA
This sequence comes from Coenobita brevimanus, assembly GCF_032717465.1. Taxonomy (NCBI): domain Eukaryota; kingdom Metazoa; phylum Arthropoda; class Malacostraca; order Decapoda; family Coenobitidae; genus Coenobita; species Coenobita brevimanus. The sequence continues at coordinate 18,346,716 of NC_137052.1, read as the reverse complement.
AATTTTGAAAGATAAATAAAATGTTCGATAAATTTTTGAAAGTTAAATTAAATGTTCGATAAATTTTTGAAAGTTAAATATAATGTTCCATAAATTTTTGAAAGTTAAATAAAATGTTCGATAAATTTTTGAAAGTTAAATAAAATGTTTGATTAAATTTTTGAAAGTTCATAAAATGTTCGATAAAATTTTGAAAGATTAATAAAATGTTTGATTAAATTTTTGAATGTTAAATAAAATGTTCTAAAAAAAATATTCCTGCAATCGAGACGCGTTCTTGACTTACCATTTCTTTCATTTTGTCTTAGCTGTACTATTGGTCCCGTAGCTCCTTTTACTTAGCGATTTATTATGCGTATTGGACTTTCAGTATTCTCTTGGTTCTTTAATATCGACCTAAGATGCATCAGTAACATATGAGGTGTACAGAATAAGTCGCAGAGGAAGAGGTGTTGCGAAGTCACCCATGCCATTTACAATACGTTTTCTAAGAGGCGTTCGAAATGTGGTAACTCCTCTTCCTTAGCGACTTAATCTACACCTTACGCCTCACTAGCCTGATGTGTGTTATTGATGAAGACTATGCAAATATTGAAATGATATGAGGGGCGTACGAGGGAATGTCAGAGTGTGATATATAAAATAAATCGCTAAGGAAAAGGAGCTACGAGGCCTCCTACGCAGCCTACAATACATCCTTCACTACTTCAAGGCTCGTGTCTGGCCTATCTCACTCTTCACTCTGCCTCACATTCTTCCTCTCCTTGACCCCTTATCTCTCTCTCTCTCTCTCTCTCTCTCTCTCTCTCTCTCTCTCTCTCTCTCTCTCTCTCTCATTTCCTACTCGCTTACATTGCCTCCTCCTCTTCCTCCCGCCTCTTCCCATAATACTCTCCCTTTTCCTTCCCCTCCACCCCTCTCCCTCCCTTCTCCCCCGTCCCTACCCCTCCATCTTCTCACCCTGTCCCTCCTCCTCCTCCCCTCACCCCCTTCTTCCTCCTCTCCCCTCCCCCACCCCCCCACTTCCTTCTCCACCCCCCCAACTCTCCAGACGTAAGGGTCGCACAAGGGTCCTCACCCACACTCTTCCCTCCTCCTCCCTCCTCTTTTGATAGCCCCCTCCTACCTCCTTTCATGACCTCTCTCTCTCTCTCTCTCTCTCTCTCTCTCTCTCTCTCTCTCTCTGTCCCCTCCTACCTCGTTTCATGACCTGTGTGTGTGTGTGTGTGTGTGTGTGTGTGTGTGTGTGTGTGTGTGTGTGTCTACCAGTGTTTTTCTCGTAGTCATCAATACAATAACACCCCTAAGTCAACCTAAACCTCAAGAATGTTTATAAATACCACGTGAAGCCTTTAGCACCTGCATAACTTAACCCACACCTATACACAACCCCAAACACAACTTAAAGCTCAAGAATGTTTATAAATATCCGGTGAAACGCATAAAACGGGTATATTACGTGTGCAGGCTGCGTGAGTGAAAGGAGGAGTAATATTCCCCTAGACTTCGATACTGCTCTTGTGTGGAGGGGGAAAGTGAGCCGTAGATTTGTTGACTGAGGACTTGAAGGGAGGTGAGGCGGAAATGAGGAAGGAAATGAGGAATGGGGAAGGAAATGAAGAATGAGGAAGGAGATGAGGACTTAGGAAGGAAATGACGAATGGGGAAGGAAATGGGGAAAATGAGGAATGGGGAAGGAAATGGGGAAGGAAATGAGGAATGGGGAATGGGGAAGGAAATGAAAAATGACGGAAATGAAGGGAAAAATGAGGAAGGAAATGAGGAATGACGGTGGAAGCAATAAAAGGAAAATAAAAGGAGGCAAAGGAAACCTGAGTGAGGATATAATAAAGGGGAAATGAGGGAGGAAGTAAAGGAGAAATGAGGGAGGAAGTGAAGGAGAAATGAAGGAGGTAGTAAAGCAAAAATGAGGGAGGAAGTAATGGAGATATGAGGGAGGAAGTAAAGGAGAAATGAGGGAGGAAGTAAAGGAGAAATGAGGAAGTAAAGGAGAAATGAGGGAGGAAGTGAGTGAGAAATGAGGGAGGAAGTAAAGAAGAAATGAGGGAGGAGGTAAAAGGGGAAATGAGGGAGGAAACAATATAGGAGAAATGAGGCAAGAGAAGGGAGGGAGGGTGCCAGCGGTGGGTGAAACACTAGAAGGAGAGGAAGTCAGGGCTGAGAGAGGCTGGCGAGGAAATGAGATGAGAAAGAGGAAGACATGAGGGGAGGAAGAGGAGGAGATGAGGGGAAAAGATGGGGAAGAGGTGAGAGCAGGAGTAGAAGAGAGAAGGAGAGAGAGGAAGAGATGGGGAGGGGGGGGGAAGAGGAAGAGATGAGGAAAGGAGGACGAGGTAGAGATGAGGAGAGGAGGAAGAAGAAGAGATGAGGGAAGGGGAAAGACGAAGGGATAAAAGGAGGAGGAACAGGAAGAGATAAAGGGAGAAGAGGAAGAGACGCATGGAAGGTGACAAGAAAGAGGCACAGAAGAGGAGAAAGAGAGGGGAAGAGACGAGGGGAGAGGAAGAAGAGTGAAGGCTGTGAGGGGATGGGACACTGAGGGGAGACAAGACGGGGATCACATGGATGGTGATGAGGGCAGTGGAAATATATGAGAGGAGTGAAGAAGTGGGAAGAGGCGAGGGGTAAAGAAGAGGAGACGGAGGGGAGACGAGGACAGATGAGGGGAGAAGAAGGGAAGAGACAGAGGGAAGGGGAGAAGACGGCAGATGAGGGGAGGAGAACGGGGAAAGACACAAGGAGAAAAGGGAGACGACTGAGGAGGACAAAAGGAGACGTGTGTGGGGTGCGTGAGATGGGTTTGTGAGAGAGGGCGGTCTGGGCACCATATGGGGTAGAGAGGGTGGCGGAAACTCATGAAGGGGAGGGGAGTGGGGTGGGGTGACAGAGGAGGGGAAGGAGAGAAATGTTAGGGTGTCCTGGGTGAGTGGCGGGGTGAGGGTGAAGAGGGTGAGTGTGTGGAGTTACAGGTATGGGAGTGGCGGGGTGAGGATGTAGAGGACTGAGTGGAGGGGAGAGGGTGTGGAGGGCTGAATGGAGGGATGAGTGTGGTGGGGTGAGTGGAAGGGTGAATAGGGGTGACGAGAGGGGTGAGGGTGTTGGGAAGAGACACCAAATAATTACAACACACTTGGTTCGGGAAGGAGGTAAACATATGTAATGAAACGAGTGAAACTACTAATCTAAAACTGTTATTGTGGGGATTACCTGGGAACACACACACACACACACACACACACACACACACACACACACACACACACACACACACACACACACACACACACACACACACACACACACACACACACACACACACACACACACAAATTTCCCTGTTTCCTCATTTTACAGAAAAATTACAAAGCCGCATAAATCTGAACGACGTCCGTCACCTACCTCGAGTAGTTCCTTCAAAAAGAAAGCGAAAAAAAAAACACTCCAAGGCCGGTCTTCTGGTCTATTCAGTAAGCTCCCTAACACCTTTTCCTAAGTGAATTGTTATGCTTATTACACCTTACTGTCCTAGTCTGCGTTACATAACCCTTCAAACATTGCCATACTCTGCCTAAATAACCTACAAAGGGATATAAACCAGCCATATCCAAAAATAAATCGATAAGGAGGAGGTGTTAGGGAGTTTTCTTAATACTACTCCATCTATTTTATCTCTGCTATCGCTACACAATCTACTCCCGTCACTCCAAACTCCTCCCACCCATACATAACCGGGACAAAAGGTAGTATTAGTGTTAGGATTTCTTTTTGCTCTTTTATTATTATTATTATTATTATTATTATTATTATTATTATTATTTCTTATTCTTTTTTTCTTCTTTTGCGTCTCCGTCACATTTAGGGCACGTCCGTCACCTTCCTCCCTGACGCATCGTACCAATCACCATGCACAGAGAAATATACCACCTGGCACCAAGAAACATACCACCTGGCAGAGAAACACACCATCTGGCACAGAGAAACATACCACCTGGCACAGAGAAACACACCATCTGGCACAAGACACATACCACCTGGCAGAGAAACACACCACCTGGCACAGAAACACACACCACCTGGCACAGAGAAACATACCACCTGGCACAGAGAAACATACCACCTGGCACAGAGAAACATACCACCTGGCCTCTCTCAGCTGGAAAATATTTATAAGGTGAGGATATATGAAACACAAGAGGTGGAATATTAGGCTACCTTGGGTCCCAGACTGTACATTTCATCTCTCTCTCTCTCTCTCTCTCTCTCTCTCTCTCTCTCTCTCTCTCTCTCTCTGTACTTCTTTGCGTATCGTGTCAGCCTCTCTTTTATCCAAACACACAGATCGCTTTCTCTCTCTCTCTCTCTGTACTTCCTTCGTGCCAGCTTCTCTTCTATCCACACAGACAAATCGCTAAGGAAAAGGTGTTAGTGGGCCCAAGAAGAATAACCTCTGAGGCTATGAGTGGTGCAAGAAAGGAGAATGTGAGGCTGTTCAAATATTTCCAGTGTTTTGAACGAAGACCACAATAAAGATAATCATAATAAAAAGGAACGGCTGCAAAAATAAATAAATAACCAACTATATTAATCAATAAATGTCTTAGCTATACAGAACCAGGTAAAGAAATAATAATATAATGTGGGAGAACAGAAAATATAAAAAGTCAGCACAATATTCATCCCTAACGTACAGCAGTGAGATGTGGACCATGATGTAGGGATAGGAGTCAGAGTGAGCGCTGTCGAAGGAAGGTAGTGAAGTTACAAGTGCTTCCGAAGCCCCTGTGAAGTGACCCGAGGCAAGAGATGAAGCAATGAACTGGTGAAGAAAGTGGTGTGATGGTGTGTGATGAAAGCTGATACAGTGAATGGTGATAATGAATGGTGATAGTGAATGGTGTATAGTGATGCATGTGGTGCTGGGGTGGGGTAGGGGCAAATATTAACCCTTTCAATACGATGATTCACTTCTTATTCACCATCTCAAGACGGTTTTTCTCATCTTCAAACACACACAGCAAACAATATCACCTGCCGACTCTCCCACCTGTTAAACTGGGGTGATTAGGGTGGAAAAATAGGAGACAAGAAATAAAAGGTGGTGGTGGACACAATTAGAGCCAGTTCACGATTAGAGCAAGTTTACTTAGGACTGAAACGAGTCTGGAGGGAGGGGACAATACGGTGCTATGACTCAGGAGGAAGAGAGAGAGAAAGAGAGAGAATGAATCGAGAACAGAAGGCATGTACACACACACACACACACACACACACACACACACACACACACACACACACACACTGATAAGGGGGTATAATGCCGGTAGAGAATCACACCAGGTAAGAACAATAGAGGTGACAGGTAAATAAGAGAGGCAGGTAATTCCACCTTAACACCTCTGGAGAGAAAGAGAGAGAGAGAGAGAGAGAGACGAATTACTCAACCTCTTCAGTACTACAACATATTTCTTTCTCTTTAATTCCTGCAGCCACTCTCAATAGACCAAATTTAGACTAAGTATATATAGATTTTAGTTACATGTATATATATGATTTTTTTGCACGTGATGGTAATAGAGAAATAAGCAAGGATGGCAATAGGTAAAAATTCATGTTTCCTGAGAGTCGAGGAGGCTTTACATATTAGTGACAGATACAGATGGAGGTGGTTTTGTAAAGGACACCCCTCACAGGATGCGGCGTCTGTAGTGATGATATATGGATGGACAGTTGAATAGGGAAACAGGTTGATAAATTGAGAGAGAGTCGCTTCTTCGTAATGGTAAAATAGTTGGTGTGTGTGTGTGTGTGTGTGTGTGTGTGTGTGTGTGTGTGTGTGTGTGTGTGTGTGTGTGTGTGTGTGTGTGTGTGTGTGTGAAACGTTAGAAGCTGTTTTCTGTGTATCCCTCTCACACCCACAGACAGACAGACAGATAACAATTAATATGCAAGTCAGGGGAAGTGTGCACCGTTTTATCCTGCGTTGTCATGAGATAAGGACGAAGAGGCGAGTGCGTACTGATGAAACACACACACACACACACACACACACACACTAAGAAGCGACAGTGAGGGATGGACTTGTCTGTGTGTGGGGGGGATGGGGCTTTGGGGAGGAGCAGATGGAGGAGGGAATAAGTCGTCAAAGGGCCTCTTAACCCTCTCAAGGTGGGAACAACTCAGGTATCTATCCCAGGTAAGTACAGGTAAAAGACCCATGTACCCAAAAGAGGATATCTATTGCGGTAAAACTAGGAACTAAAGAGCAGTACAGGTAAGGATAGTAGGAGTCAAAGAAAAAAGAAATGAAACTAGAATATAAGAAGTGAAGGGGTTTGTGGCACTGGTTTGGGGTGCTGGGGGAGAGGGGAGCATCCAGGAGTCTCCCTTCCATGTGAGGGGAGATGCTGAGGGAGGGAGAGGCTGGTGCTGAGGGGAGGGGAAGGTCCTATCTCCCTGCCATGAATGCTGGGCCAGGACTCACACAAACAGGAGGGTCAACTTTTTTTTATTTTTTACCAACTACGGTACAACATGAAACAAAAATTTTAGTGCTGAAGAAAGCGCTCTCTCTCTCTCTCTCTCTCTCTCTCTCTCTCTCTCACACACACACACACACACACACACACACACACACACACACACACACACACACACACACACACACACAAGAGATGAACCAAATCCTGCCTCGTAGTCTGCTCCATATAGCACAATCTTGGAGCTCCTGTTGTTGAGTATTTCGTGTTGAGCTTGAGAGGGCTCCACGTAAGAGAGTCAGCAGTAAATATCACCAGCGTACGAGGTGAATACTCTTGGAGGGCGGCCAGGGAGCGGGGGGAGAGAGAGAGGGGGGCAGCGCTCCCCTCGACAAATTGCAGGATCAGTCTTATCCTTCCACTTCCTTTACCTCCAACTCACAACCCAAGGATTTTCCGCCTCTTCTCTCCGTCCCTCCCTTCCCCTCCCCTCATCTCTCCCCCTCTCCCCTCCCTTGCCTCCCCTTCTCTCCCCTCCCTCCCTCCATACCTACTCTTCCTCCTTCCTCCACACTTCCTGCCTTACTCTTTCTCTCTTGCCTCCTGCCTCCCTCTACACTTGTGCACTACTACACCCACACCTGACACCCACACACCTGACACCCACACACCTGACACTCACACACCTGACACCCACACCTGACACCCAAACACCTGACACCCACACACCTGACACCCACACACCTGACACCCACACACCTGACACTTACACACCTGACACCCCCACACACCTGACACACACACCTGACACCCACACACCTGACACACGTAACCCACAGACAAAAGACAATGCTACGGCTCTATATTTCCTCCCTAGCACTTCTTCGTGACTAGCATCTACTCTAGGGTTACTCTTGACACACCTGGCTTTCAAGACCAAGAGAAGGCAGTTTTAGGTCAAGTTACAGTAAAAATATAGATAGATAGATATAGATGGATAGATAGATAGATAGATCGAGAAGTCTATCCGAAGCTTAAAATTGGCTGGAAATAAAAAGGATAAAAAATAAGTCGCCTACTTGAAGACGTTAAGGCTGCCACCTCAAGAGATTCACTAAGGCATGTGGCAGTATTAGGCCACGTTAGAAAGAGAGAGAGAGAGAGAGAGGAAAGATTAAGAAACATATAATCTGGCTACAGACGGTAAAGCTGCCACTCAAGAAGCTCACAAAGACGATAAAGCTGCCACCTCAAGCAGCTCACTAAGAAGTAAAAAGAAATCAATAAACTATAAGAGGAAACAGTATGATAAGAAACCAATAAATTATACACCATGGGACTGAACGGGTTGATGCTACTGGTCTGATCGGCGGGGTTACTTGGCTGAAAGGTGTACATTCGAAGGGGGCTTCCGGGAATAAAATGAAGGGGTGGGGTGGGGGGTTCTCCAGGCCCCAGGATGCCTATGGGAGGACCAAACAAATCAAGAACGATAAAAACAATACGCACTTTTCTGCAAGGACCTTTTCAAGAATCATATTACCAGCTGCAGAGATACGCAGAAAAATGTAAATATATTTGTAGTGTGTTATGTGGAGTTCCGGGGAAAAAAAAAATACGGTTCCGGATACACCGTGGAGGGTTTTTGGCCCGCGAAAAATAATAATAATAATAATAATATAAATCGTTGACTCTCAAACTCTTGGTGAAAAGGTAGGTTATAGTTGACAGGTGTCGTTTGCAAGGTGGCGAGAGGATAAGTATATGGGGTGGCAAACCTTTAGGAAGAAGAAACGGAAGAAGAAGAAGAAGAGGAAAAAAATAATAATAAGAAGAAGAAGCAGAACAAGAACAACACGAAGAACAAGAACAAGAAGATGAACAAGAAATATCGTTGTTCTGAGCTGGTGGTTCGTGAAAAGCAGTTCAACAAAATATACTCTATCTTTGGGCCAACAGAACCATATATTCATCACATTCGTAAAAGCAAATCGACAGAGGCAAAGAGACGAAGTGAACACAGATCCCGTTTACCATTTACAGAGACACGCAATCAACACACACACACACACACACACACACACACACACGCGCGCACGCACACACACACACACACACACACACACACACACACACACACACACACACACACACACACACACACACTACACCTCTGTGGTTTTATCCGTCCTGGCTTCCTGCTCCTCGCTTTGCCATTACCGGACTGACTCAGGTGACACGGTGAGAGGCTGGGGATAAACGAAGCTAATGAGAGGTGCGACAGGTAACCCCAGGCAGGTGAGAAAAGATGAACAGACCATTAGGGAGTGTCAGGTGAAATGCCAGGTAAACCAGACAATATGAAGGAGGATTAGGTAGTATCAGGTACACAGTATAAGGGAGGATTAGGTCAAGCGTCAGGTGTACAGGATGAGGGAGGATTAGGTCGTGTCAGGTATACAGGATAAGGGATATTAGGTCAAGTGTGAGGTATACAGCATGGGGAGGATTAGGTCAAGTGTCAGGTATACAGCATGAGGATTAGGTCAAGTGTCAGGTATACAGTATAAAGGAGGATTAGGTCGTGTCAGGTATACAGGATAAGGGAGGATTAGGTGTGTCGTTAACTGGAATAATAAGAAAATCGTCTCGTTAACTGAATAAAAAATCGTCTCGTTAATTGGAATAAAAAAATCGTCTCGTTAATTGGAATAAAAAATCGTCTCGTTAATTGGAATAATAAAAATCGTCTCGTTAATTGGAATAAAAAAATCGTCTCGTTAATTGGAATACAAAATCGTCTCGTTAATTGGAATAAAAAATCGTCTCGTTAATTGGAATAATAAAAATCGTCTCGTTAATTAGGACAAAAAATCGTCTCGTTAATTGGAATATAAAAATCGTCTCGTTAATTGGAATATAAAAATCGTCTCGTTAATTGGAATATAAAAATCGTCTCGTTAATTGGAATATAAAAATCGTCTCGTTAATTGGAATATAAAAATCGTCTCATTAATTGGAATATAAAAATCGTCTCGTTAATTGGAATATAAAAATCGTCTCGTTAATTGGACTACTAAACAAGCGAAGACCCAACCACGAGAGGGTTAATTGGTCAGGTCATTAACGAGACGAATTTTAACAAGTTCAGCAGAAAAATAAAATAAATAAATAAATAAATAAATAAAATAAAGTCTTTCTGGCCACTACACTCAGGAATTCGGCCAGCAGTTTGGAAGAAAAAAAATATATACTGATTTTTACTTATTTTTTTCCCTTGCTAATATATGGGAGAGAATTTTGGAACCACTTCACCCCAATGACCTCTTCCTAATCGACTACTGACACTGATTATCTAGTTTACTTTTTACCTTTACTGAAAATTTTGGGGACTGGAGGAGTGAGGTAGTGGTCAAGAAATTTTCAAGAAGTAAGGTCTGGTCTTAAGGTGAATAAAACAGTCTTAGGGCAGCATTAACTCAATCAAATAATCCTGTCACGCGGAAGTAAAGATGACAGGTATTTACGTCCAATAAAGTGATCTTCCTCTGCCTCCTGCTTCACCTTGTTGTAAAAGGTGAAAACACGTGAATGACTTGACTGAAAAACACGTGAATGACTTGACTGAAAAACACCTGAATGACTTTATTGAAGGTGTGAGGGATAAAAAGTGAGATCCTTACTTTTTCTTTTATGTCTTTAGGAGCCCCGGTTACATATCTATCTATCTATCTACCTAGCTATGTATGTATCTATCTATCTACAAATACAAGCCACTTACTACAGTTTTTAAATATGCCTCCCCATCTGCAATTCTTTACATTTAAATTGATGGAGAAAGAGATATGTAGGTAGATATATAAATATGTATGTATGCATGTATGTATATTTATGTAGGCTATGTATGTATGTGTCTGTATGTATGTATGTATGTATGTGTATGTATGTATGTATGTATGTAGGTAGGTAGGTAGGTAGGTAGGTAGGCAGGTAGGTAGGTAGGTAGGTAGGTAGGTAGGTATGTGTCTATATGTATGTATGAATGTAGGTACTGTAGGTAGGTACGTAGGTAGACAGGTAGGTAGGTAGGTATGTTATGTATGTATGTGTTTTGACTGTTGTTTCAATAGCAGCAGACAAACAACAAGCACAAACACACAGTAAAAACATAAAACTAAGCAGAGTTTAAGGAGTGGGGGAGGTGTAGTGGGGGGAAGGTGTAATGGGGGGAGGTGCAGTGAGTGGGGGGAAAGTGTAGTGAGTGGGGGAAGGTGTAGTGAGTGGTGGGGTGGTGTAGTGGAAGGTGTAGTGAGTGGGGGGAGGTGTAGTGAGTGGAGGGAAGGTGTAGTGAGTGGGGGGAAGGTGTAGTAAGTGGGGGAAGGTGTAGTGAGTGGGGGAAGGTGTAGTGAATGGGGGAAGGTGTAGTGAGTGGAGGGAAGGTGTAGTGAGTGGGGGGAAGGTGTAGTAAGTGGGGGAAGGTGTAGTGAGTGGGGGGAAAGTGTAGTGAGTGGGGGAAAGTGTAGTGAGTGGGGGAAAGTGTAGAGTGGGGGAAAGTGTAGTGAGTGGGGGGAAGGTGTAGTGAGTGGGGGGAGGTGTAGTGAGTGGGGAGAGGTGGTGAGTGGGGGGGTAGGTGTAGTGGATAAGGGTGAGGTGGTGTACAAACAGGCCAAGTTCTGAACCTTAACACCGTACCATAAAACCATACCATAAAGGCACCATTACCTCTCTCTCTCTCTCTCTCTCTCTCTCTCTCATTTTCTATTTCCCTCTTTCTTTCTCAGTTTTCTTTGTCACATATGGATATTGATAGATGTATATAATATCCATCCATCCATCCATACATAAAGACACACAGGCAGCTGGAAATAGATAAATAAATAGATAGAAAGGCAGACCTGTTACTGAAGAACCCCGTGAGAGAGTGAACACCATCTTACACCACACCACCACACCGTAACACCACACCACACCATAACACCACACAACACACCACACCATACACCACACCTAACCATACACCACAAAACATCAAACCTACTGTGCTGCTTCCCAAACACACCACGCCACACCTACCACTTCCCCTCACACCACACCGCACCACACACACACCACACCACACAACATTACACAACACAACACTATACCACACCACACCACACTTACTGTACATCTCCTCTTCATACCATATCGCACCACACCAAACCATACCACACCTAACACTTCCCCTGACACCACACCAAACCATACCACACCTAACACTTCCCCTGACACCACACCAAACCATACCACACCTAACACTTCCCCTGACATCACACCACACCATACCACACCTAACACTTCCCCTGACACCACACCACACCATACAACAACTACCACTTCCCGACACCACACCACACTATACCACAGCCACCAATTCCTCTCACACCACATCACACCACCACACATCACCACCACTACCACCACCACCACCACCACCACCACCTTTGCCTCCCCATCATTCCAACTCCTTACCCTAGCCACGACACCCCATCTCCGTGCTGGGTCCCCTCTCATAAAATACCCCCCCCTCCTCTTCCCTCCCCCCCTACCCACGAAAGCCTCCCTTCCCCTCATCTCCCCTCCCCCCTCCCCTCATCTTCCTTCTCTACCTCCCTCCATTACGTAACAGAACTTCCCTACGTCGCTTTTTCTCCCCTCCCGGCTCTTCCCTTCGCTTCCACTCCTCTCTTCCTCCTCTTCCTTTCCTTTCCCTCCTTTTCCTCCCTCCATACATCTTCCCTCCCTCCCTCCCTCCCTCTGCTACGTAAGAATCCCTCCCCTACTCTCATCTTCATTTCCTTCCTCCCTCTTTTCTTTTCTCCATCGCCTCTCTCTCTCTCTCTCTCTCTCTCTCTCTCTTCTTTTCTCCACCCTCTTTCCTCATCTCTCCTTCCCTCCCTTCTCTCCTCCGGAAGTGCTTGGGCAGGGAAGGCGTCTTAAGAAACTAGCAGTGTCTTAACCCGCCCAGTCCCGGCCACTTTTTGACCACTGGTACCCCCCAATCCCGGGCAATTTTTGACCTTTTTTTTTTTTGCTAAAACTTTCGCTTTTGGTGAGAAACATCGAAAATTCATAGAGAAATCGCTCACCTGAGGTTTAAAATACTCATTACAGGTAGGAGAGCCTCCTTACTTTACTGGGTTTTCTATCAGGCTGGCGCCAAAGAAAACGAGTTCTATGGGAGGATAACTATTTCACACCACTCATAAACGGTATTTATTTATTTACTGTTACGAATTTATATGTAGTACAAAAGTATATTGGTTTTCAAGCAGTAATATAGGCATTATAAGCATTGTTTCACTTGCTAATACCTGACCTTTTTTTGCCACATTACCTGATCATCATTTCTAACTGTTTCTTCCTCTAATGCTATGTAAAGTTTGTCCTCCACATTGGCATTGATTGGGGAATCACTCTGGCCCTGAATTTCGTACCGTGGCATGACATGGCTATACTGGCCAGGTCACTGATAACAGGTGAATTGCTGAGAAAAGGGCATGCAGGGGGGGGGAGGAGGTCATGCTGGGTAAGGGATTGTCTCTGCCTGGCATCTTGTTGAGGCAGGTGTCCCGTGTATACGTACCAAAAATGACTCGCGAAAATTGAAAATTGTGGAAATTATGAACCTTGCAATTGCAGGACGTTGAAGTACGTCCTCGGGATTAGCTGTGACAAAACGTGAGGACGTGGAAGTACGTCCTCGGGACGGCACGGGTTAAGAAACTAGCAGGAGCGTCTTAGGAAACTAGCAGAAGCGTCTTAAGAAACTAGAAGCGTCTTAAACTAGCAGAAGCGTCTTAAGAAACTAGCATTGTCTTAAGAAACTAGCAGGAGCGTCTTAAGAAACTAGCAGGAGAGTCTTAAGAAACTAGCAGGATTGTCTTAAGAAACTAGCAGAAGTGTCTTAAGAAACTAGCAGTGTCTTAAGAAACTAGCAGTGTCTTAAGAAACTAGCAGTGTCTTAAGAAATTTGCAGTGACTTAAGAAACTAGCAGCGTCTTAAGAAACTAGGAGTGTCTTAAGAAACTAGCAATGTCTTAAGAAACTAGCAGTCTTAAGAAATTAGCAGTGACTTAAGAAACTAGCAGCGTCTTAAGAAACTAGCAGAAGTGTCTTAAGAAACTAGCAGCGTCTTAAGAAACTAGCAGGAGCGTCTAGCAAGAACCCCAGTCTTCTTGCATCCCCTCCACTCCCTCCCCCATTTTCCCCCTCCCCTCCTCTCCCCTCCCTGCTCTCCCCTCCCCCACATCTTTCTCCCCTTCCCCTCCCTCGAAAAGAACCCGCTATCCTCCCATTCCTCCCCTCCCCTTCATTCCCCCTTCCCTCATTTCTTCTCCCTCCCCCCTGCACTTCTTTCCTCCCCTCCCCTCTCCCCATCATCATTTCCCTCCATTTCTTCTCCCTCCCCCCTGCACTTCTTTCCCTGCCTCCCCTCTCCCCATCATCATTCCCCTCCATTTCTTCTCCCTCCCCTCTGCACTTCTTTCCTCCCCTCCCCTCTCTCCATCATCATTCCCCTCCATTTCTTCTCCCTCCCCCCTGCACTTCTCTCTTCCCCTCCTCTCTCTCCATCATCATTCCCCTCCATTTCTTCTCCCTCCCCTCTGCACTTCTTTCCTCCCCTCCTCTCTCCCCATTATCATTTCCCTCCGTTTCTCCCCCCTCCCCCCTGCCTTTCTTTCCTCCCCTGCCTCCTCCTCAGCCTCCATCTCCCTCACAGGTAGGCTCCGCAAGACACTGGCAAGGGTCAGTCTCTCCCTGCAAGCCTCGTTTTTTTCTCCCTCCCATTCCTCCTCTCCCCATAATTCCCCCTTCCCCCATTTCTTCTCCCTCCTCCCTGCATTTCTTTCCCTCCCTGCCCTCTCCTCGTCCTCCTCCTCCTTCTCCCGGACAGATAGGCTCCGCAAGACACTGGCAGGGGTCGGTCTCCCTGCAAGCCTCATTTACCCGTGTCAACACAACTACCTTACCAGAACAAACACCTGTGGTTGCTTGGGGAGTTCAGTGGCGGAGAGGGCAGGGCAGGGGGAGAGAGAGAGGGATGGGGGGGAGGAAAGGGGAAGGGAGTGGATGGGGGAGAGAGTGGAAAGAAGGCGAGAGAGGGCAGGGGGAGAGAGAGTGCAGGGGGAGAGAGAGGGAAGGAGGAGAGAGCGGGAAAGGGGAGAGAGAGGCAGAGGGAGAGAGAAGAATGGGGAGAGCGAGGGCATGGGGAGAAAGATGGCAGAGGGAGAGTGAGGGCAGGGAGAGAGAGAGGGCAGGGAGAGAGAGGAGCGGGGGAGGGAGAGACAGGGGAGGGCAGGGTGGGTGGGAGTGATGTGTGTGTATGCAGAGGCAGGGGGTAATGAAGTCCAGGTAGGGGGCAGGTGAGGTGTGGGAGGTGGAGAGCGGTGGAGGAGGCGGGGGAGCTCCTTGAGTGAGCTGGGTTGCACTGCTGAAGAGGTGAGCTGAAACAATCTATAAACCTGTGTGACCAAAAGGTTCAGATCTTTTATTCATATCGATTTCCGGAGCTCCATATGCGATTTGATCTTACGACACTTATGATTCTCCTGTGTGCCATTTTTACCGTTTTTAATTGTATTGCATAAATAAAATACAAGAATATATCATGGAAATTAACGCACCAGATACAATAAATACATAAATAGAGTAAAATCAAAAGAAATAACATAAATCGGTAAAATGGAGGTGCTAGGGAGCCTCCTAAACCAACGAGAATACGAACCCAGGATCTAACAGACGCACACAACAATTTTGACATTCGAGAGCAACAATATCAGGAAAACGGCTCGTCTTTACTCATATTACCAATGTATGTATTTCTTCATAATCTTCCTAATTAAGCGTTAAGAAAGATGTAAGTTTATTTTTATCAACAGAATTGCAGTATCGCCACGTGTTAAAAATCCAATCTTTAGAATCACTGCCGTTCTTTCTAGTCTGAAGTAATTACGTCCCCGAAAAGATGAGCTTGTAAACACTCCGTCCTGGACATGTTGGCTACAGCACGAGAAATGTTTGTCTGTCTTCCTCTCTGTCTGTCTGTCTGTTACCAACGTTATGGAAAAACTACTGCATGAAATTCCACACAAATCTGGACAATCACTTAGAACCAGCAGGGCAAAACGTGGTGGTATTTTGGACGAGAAAGGCTAAAGGTTAAGGTCAAACGAAGGGGATGGTGTTGTCTTGGAGGAGGTATGTGTCTGAGAGTACCGGTATCAAGCACCGTGACCCACAAACATATATATAACTGATATATTTTAGTAAGACTATATCATCCAGTTTAGTGAAGGAATTGCCCAAGTTCGTCCAGTCAACAGTTTAATTTTGGATGGTTTTATATTTGCCAGTCTATAAATACGGGTGTAGTTAGACTCTTCAATCCCATGACCTCATTTCCGTTCACCTTAGGACAGACTGCTTGGACTTGAGGGGCTGGACACGGCCAACTTTAACCCGTTCCCTACACACCTTCCCTAAACTGAACGAAATCGTCTGTACGTACAATGAACATACCCCAATAAGATGGCCTCGGTGGGAAAGGGTTAAGAATAGGCTACAAAGATTCATTTACAGCATGTGCTATTATTATTATTATTATTATTATTATTATTATTATTATTATATTATTATTATTATTATTATTATTATTATTATTGTTATTAATATTATTATTATTATTATTATTATTATTATTACTACTACTACCACTATTACTACTACTATTTGTGTTATTATTTCACTGCCATGTCTCCTTCCCTTTCTACCATTTCTTATCTTAAACATGCCATGTAGCGTGACTGAATCCTTCTTTATTTGTAAACGCATTACTGTAAGCTCATTAGTACACGAGCTCTTTATTAACTTTTAGCGTTGTTACATTAATCCGACGGAGAAATTTTTTGCACGAAAACTCTGATAAACACTGACATCTGCAAATACACTACCATTAGTTGGGTTGTGGTGGTGACGAGTTTATGGTAAAATATAATATGGCACCTGATCCTGCAGTTTAATATACAAGTTATTATATGAATATTATTATTACTCTTGTAGTACAGAGAGGAGAATTTGTAACGTAACCCTTGATACCAGTGCAATATTTGAATATGTTCCTTTAAACAGCGTGCGGAGTACACACACACACACACACACACACACACACATATATATATATATATATATATATATATATATATATATATATATATATATATATATATATATATATATATAACACACAAGAGTGCAAGTGTTCTAATGCATGCAGGTAATGAGTGTAAACTTTTCAATTCCGTCTGCAGATGATGCAGCGTTGCTGGAAAATTAAAAATGCAAATTGCAAAGCTTGGAAAAAGAATTTAAAGTTGCGTGAGGAAATGGAAATATGAGAAACGTACAGGAGGGCGAGGCAGGAGCAGGACATTAAGATGTGGAGGATATGAAGGTTGTTAAGTATTTATGCAGTGCTGGGAAGGAACACTGTGCCACTGAGGATGACTTGAACGGCAGGGCTGGGTTAGGAGGGTGAGGTGAGGGGTTATAAAAGCAAGCACTCGAAAATGATACATGAATCAAGGAAGTAAAGAATATTCTACCCAACATTATACTCATTCCAGCTCGGACGTTCAGTGGCGAAACCTGGACTGGGCGCAAGGGACACAGGGGGGAATGAGACAGTGGAAAAGAAGATATTAACCAGCTCGTGGTCGGGACAACTTCAGTATTTGATTCCAGTTTATCCCAGACGATTCACTTAAGTGTCGGGACAACTCTAGTATTTATTCTGGTTAATGAAAGATTATTATTTATCTATTTATCTAGTTATTTATTCATTTGTCTTGAGTGTTAATACTGGTACCCTTCACCCTTTCATGGTCGATACAACTCTTAGCATTGTACAGTATTTAACGCCAAGCATTTTTTTTTTTTTTTTTTTTTTTTTTAAGTCGAGTGAGTCATAGCAGCCCGAGAGGGATACATGTGCCTGAAGAGAGAGAGAGAGAGAGAGAGAGAGAGAGAGAGTGGGTGACTGGAAGATGACAAAATTCTTGACTGAAAATCTTAAGATACACGAAATAAAGATCACGAAGGGTGGCAGGATATTGGAAGGTGTATCCTGTAAGTGTGTGTGACTAGACAAGAATAAGACAAGGATAGCAGTGAAACAGGCTCTCCAGGTGACGGAACAAGGGAGTGGAGTAATATAAGGGATGACGTGTCTTTGAAGGATGAGTTGTTGCTGAGTAGGGATGGGTGACCTCCAGTGGCTGTTTCGTCGGCAAATAGATAGACTGATAGATAGACAGATAGATACACAGATAGATAATGCTCAGTAGGGAGAGGTAACGTCCACTGGCTGTTTCGTCGGCAAATAGATAGACTGATAGACAAACAGATGGAATCATAAATTGATAATGGGATGGGTGACCTCCAGTGGCTGTTTCGTCGGCAAATAGAGACAGATAGATAGATAGATAGACAGATATGATAGATAGACAGATAGACCGATAGACAGATAGATAGATACACAGACAGATAAAATATAATGGATCCTATCAGAGCTATGGAACATAAAACAACACATTTCAAAGCGACAGTATAAGCAAAAAAAACACGCCAATTGTACTGTGCCCAAAGTAATCAGATTATGGAATTATTATTACATGTGTGTGGTGTTTAAAAATATGCATTGTTTATGAATGTTGCGTTTCTGTTGCAAAGCTGATGGATTCGTGTTTTTTATTTACAGTTTTATTTAGTAGTTCAGTGCATAACGAGGCAAAAGCGCATATTTATTACTATTATTATTATTTTTATTATTATTATTATTAGTAGTAGTAGTAGTAGTAGTAGTGGTAGTAGCAGCAGCAGTAGCAGTAGATTATTATTATTATTATTATTATTATTATTATTATTATTATTACTACTACTACTACTACTACCACTATTGCTACTACTATTACTACTACTATTACTACTACTACCACTACTACTACTATCCCAGGGTTCAGTAAGGTCGTCTGGATGTTGCAAGAATTGACCAAAATAGCAGGTCATGGTGGGGAAGGGGTCAGTTGGCAATTCGTGAAATGTGAGTCACGGAAGTAAACAAGACATTATCTGTGCACGAAAATGAAACGAGGTCTTTTGGTGCACGTAAATGAAGCGAGGTTCTTTTGGGGCACGTAAATGAGCGAGGTTCGTTTTGAGCACGTAAATGAGGCGAGGTTCTTTTGGTCAGTGTGTATGCCTGATAAAACCAAGGATATTTATAGGATGCGTGCAGTGAAGTGAATATTTGGACACGTGCATTACACAATATTTAGCTGACACGTGCATTACACAATATTTAGCTGACACGTGCACTACACTGAATATTTACCTGACACGTGCACTACACAATATTTAACTGACACGTGCATTACACAATATTCAGCTGACACGTGCACATCCCCCGGTAATTGGCTGGTGGCGATCGTTCTGCCATTACGAGCGAGGTAAGTTGACCGTAAGAGCACTGAGCACCGTCACCTGTGGAAAAATGACCACTACACCTGTGCTCTCGTCAGCGTTCCCAGGTAAAGCACGGGATTGTTACCTGGCTTTATGGACCATTTTCGAGGTGGCTAAGGACTCGCAACACCTCTTCTTTACCGATTTATTTTACATATTATACCTAAACCACGTCTTTGATGGTATTAAAATCAATATAGACACAGACATACACATTTTTCAGCCATAACATACTAGAGAATATTGAGGTTCACTAAGCAGAATAAATCGCTACGGAAGAGGTGTTAGGAAATCTCAGCACTGCGGCCCTCAGGTTAATGTTGCATCCCAGGAGATAATCCAGTAGTTTATTCGTGTTTAGGGAAAGTGTAATTACTCCCTGCACCAGCTTAATTACTGTACACACACACACACACACACACACACACACATACATACACTTACTTACTTACTTACACACACACACACACACACACACACACACACACACACACACACACACAAACACACATACAAACACACAATTACTTAAAAACACACACATACACTTACTTAAACACACACACACACACACACACACACACACACACAGCACTCCTATCAGGGAAACTTAAACAGAACCCGGAAAAATTACCAATACAAAGCGACCCATTGATGACGAGGGCAACACCTGGCCAGTAATTAATCAACGCTGTATTACCTGCCCGGAAATTCTGCCGTAACGTGATCCCGTAAGCGACTCATTCCTCAGAGGCCCATGACGTGGATTTGACTTTGTTTTTGCCTCCTCAGTGCACTGTCTTCCTTCTTTTTTTTTTTTTTTTTTTTTTTTACTTTATGAAGAGCTTTGGATGTGCATTATCAAAAAAGGTGTTGTTAGCGTGGAAAAAAAAAAATAAATACATGTTGACTAGAATAACTGGATACAGACGTCCTCGTGTTGATGAGGTTGCTATTGATATGGTGCAACGTACAATATTCAGCCTGCACTGTACAAGCCTCTGCAATATCCAATCAGCACTGTACAAGACTGCAATATTCAACCAGCACAATTCAAGACTCTGCAATATTCAACCAGCACTGTGCAAGAGTGCAATATCCATGCAGGGGTGTGCAGGACTCTGCAACGCCAGTATTTGCCAATCAAGTAAATAGCGTGACTGAGGCCAGTGTGACGGTGACGCAACTCTCAGTTATTATGCGTCACCTTTGCCCTGGGACGGTGGTGGCCAAGTGGTTAGAGGGGTGGCCTGCTGTCTGAATGGCCGTGGGTTCGATTCTAGGCTGTGATAGGGAACAATGTGATTACTTATATACAGGGAAATGCTGGGTGGGACAGAGACACAGGTCAGAGCTTCAGTTTTTTGTTTTCTCTGACGCTCTGAAGTGGCGCGAGGAATTCCTTTACTATCAACACAATCCCGACGCTACGCCAATAAAAATCAGTAAAAGTGACCCAAGAGACTCCTTTACTGTCACCAACACCGCGACGTAACTGCAATAAATATGAATAAAGTTATGCATGAGATTCCTTTATTACGGTTATCAAAATCGTGACGTGAGTGGCCAAAAAGCGACTGGAATTGTGAAAACAGAACTACGTTGGGGGTAAGTTAAGCCGTCATTATGTAACCTCACTTTAAGAAATGGGTTAAATCGATTGGATGAAGAGTGTTTAGGTCAAGTGGGTGGTGGGTGGGTGCAGTGGTGTGTGTGGGGGGGGGGAGGGTGTCGTGTGTGTGGGGGGATGTGTGTGTGGGAGGGTGTTGTGTTGTGTTGTGTTGTGTGTGTGTGTGTGTGTGTGTGTGTGTGTGTGTGTGTGTGTGTGTGTGTGTGTGTGTGTGTGTGTGTGTGTGTGTGTGTGTGTGTGTGTGTGTGTGTGTGTGTGTGTGTGTGTGTGTGTGTGTGTGGTAGGGTGACTGTGGGTTGGGGTGGTGTGTAGTGTGGCGTGTAGTGGTATGGTGTGGTGTGGCGTGTAATGGTATGGTGTGGTGTGATGAGTGTGGCGTGTAGTGGTACGGTGTGGTGTGATGAGTGTGGCGAAGTGAGACGAGACTTAATGATGAAGACGTGTGGAAATGATGAGGAAGTGGAGTAGTGAGAGTGTCTATGGTGTGTGTGATGAGGAAGGAGAGTGATGGCTGTTTGCGGTGAATAAGGGTTGAGGAAGGGGTGTGAATGTGTTTGTAGTGTGTAAGTGATGAGCAAGAAGGATGTGAAGTGGTGAGGAACTAGAGAGGATGGGGAGTGAGTGATTAGTGTTTGTGATGTGTAAATGAAGCGAGTGTGTGGTGTGTGTGTGTGGAGAGTGTGGTGTGTCTGTGTGGTGAGTGTTTGTGGTGTGTGGTGAATGAGTGACGTGGTGGGGGTGGAGGTGGGGGCAGTGTGCTGGATCAGGCTGAGTGGAGGTGACAGCAAAAAGACAGTCTCCAGATATCAAACTACCCAAACAGCTCCTATCTAAGACTCTGACCGGCATTCTACATGGCATAGGGAGCTCCGGTGCACCTTTTCCTAAGCGATTTAGTCTGGATATTACGCCTTAATATTATCATGTGTTATTTATGTCTACCAAATGGACGACACCTGGAATCTGGTATATGGATTTTTTTTTTTTTGTCTGTTCATCTAAAAACAAAAAAAATGCTTCACTGACACAGGAGGATACCACGGTGCAATAGACAAAATAAATCGCTCAAGAAAAAGTGTTAAGAAATCTCCAGGGCCACTTAGAATACAGCCCTTAAAGTAACCAGGGTGACAAGGGTGAAGGGAGGCTTTACTTAGGGTGAAATAAGGCGAGTCAGGGGGAAAGACATATGCTGTAAAAATGTTAATATTATAATCTAAGAACATCAAGTCGCCTTGCACGGATACTTAGATACTTATAAACTGATGTAAGTGTCGCCTTGCACTTTGATGGCTACTTAAAACTGATGTAAACGTCGCCTTGTACTGTGACACCTACTTATAAACTGATGTAAGTGTCGCCTTGCTTTGATACTTAGATACTTATAAATTGATGGAAGTGACGATAATGCAATGTTGTGCAATACGGCAGAGTTTGAATGTTTTGTTGCATCTGAAGTATTGTGCTGATTCATGAACCTCTTGTGGGGGGGGGTCTGGAATTAGACAATAAAATGGCGGGGGGGGACCAGAAAAATATTACACAAATCTTCGTCTCTCGTAACAACTCTTCCTTAGCGAGTGATTCTTCAGGCTCCTGTGACCAACTTTCGTTGATTAAATTTCCTGGTGCTGCCTGAAATACCATAGAAAAAATAAACAAATCTTCATCTTTCGCAACAACTCCTCCTTACCGATTTATTCTACATATTACACCCCAGTACCGTTTTCCAATGATGCACACGACGTTGGCATTAAAACCATAAAATAAACATGCATAAAAATGTTCCGAATATACAAAATAAATCGCTACCGAAGAGGTGTTTCGAAGCCTCCTGTACCACCCACAATACAGCTTTCAGACTTCCGCACACCTGGCCAATCACCTGTTCCATCGCCGTCCCCAATTTGCGGAAAACAACTTACGTCATCAACAAACAGGAAGCGAAACCTAGAATACTCGAAACCAACAATATTCGAAACCCACAATATTCGAAACCCACAATATTTGAAACCCACAATATTTGAAACCCACAATATTTGAAACCCACAATATTTGAAACCCACAATACTCTCTCTCACCACGACGAAGCATAATTCAGACACTGCATTTAAAGCGGAAGTTATGACATACAGTATATATATATATTAAATGTCTCTCCACCACCACCAGGACCACGTTATATAATTTCAGCCCAGGATTTTGGACATCACTGCAAAATCAACAAAGTGGTGCAATAATCGTGCAATGATCGTTTATATATCGCCACTTAATTTCCCGATAGAACAGGTGATTTTCGGGGGGGGGGGGCAGTCTGAAAAAAAATCCACTTCCTTATTAATTTTGAGATATAACAGGTGATTTTTTTTTTTTTTTCTTTTTGGGGGTGAAAAAATATGAAAAACTCCACTTCGTCACCTACTTTTGAGATATAACAGGTGAATTTTTTTTCTTTTTGAGTGATAAACATATGAAAAATTCTTCGATGCACGATTCTGAGCACCAATATATTTTTTTCATTTTTTATTCATGTTTACTGGGAGGAATTTGAAGCTACATTAAACCTCATCAGAACTAAAAAAAATGTATGGTGCTCAAAAAAATAAATAAATAAATAAAGAGGCTATCATGCAAAGACCCGTACTTCTGGTTGGTTTCGGGAATTTCCTGACGCCTCTCACTCAGCGATTTATTTTGCACTTTTACTTTAGCCCTCACGTATACTGCTTGCCCAAACGGTGTCCCTATTAAACAGGTATACACAGCATACAGAAGATGAAAAATAAATCGCTACGGATGCGGCATTAAGACCTTTCTCAATGCAACCGGGAATGCTGTTAAGCTGTGTACATTTTAAAACACACACACACACACACACACACACACACACACACACACAAGGAGAGAGAGAGAGAGAGAGAGAGAGAGAGAGAGAGACCGGCAGTGCAATCTCTGTCATCTTTCCCCATTGCGGTCTACGGGTTAGGTCATTTCTCAACAATTATCTGGCATTTGGTCAGGGAGGAGGTGGTCAGGGAGGAGGTGGTCAGGGAGGGTGGCCACAAATTCCTGGTTCAAATTCCAAACTCACACATTCCTAACTCACAAATTCCTAACTCACACATTCCTAACTCACAAATTCCAAACTCACACATTCCTAACTCACAAATTCCTAACTCACACATTCCTAACTCACAAATTCCAAACTCACACATTCCTAACTCACACATTCCTAACTCACACATTCCTAACTCACAAATTCCTAACTCACAAACACACAACTCACAAACACATAACTCACAAACACATAACTCACAAACACACAACTCACAAACACATAACTCACAAACACACAACTCACAAACACATAACTCACAAACGCACAACTCACAAACACATAACTCACAAACACACAACTCACAATCACATAACTCACAAACACACAACTCACAAACACATAACTCACAAACACATAACTCACAAACACACAACTCACAAACACATAACTCACAAACACACAACTCACAAACACATAACTCACAAACACACAACTCACAAACACATAACTCACAAACACATAACTCACAAACACATACCTCACAAACACACAACTCACAAACACATAACTCACAAACACATAACTCACAAACACACAACTCACAAACACATAACTCACAAACACATAACTCACAAACACATAACTCACAAACACATACCTCACAAACACATAACTCACAAACACATAACTCACAAACACATAACTCACAAACACATAACTCACAAATACATAACTCACAAACACATAACTCACAAATTCATAACTCACAAATTCCTAACTCACAAATTAATAACTCAAATTAATAATGCTGTCAGTGATATGTGAGCCGTGTCGCCCTGAAATATAGTTAAATCATTCACTCTTAAAGAGACACAGACACCACTGCACCTTGTCACTGCTGATCACTGCAATGTTGAAAAAGAAAGAAAGAAAGAATGAAGGAAGAAAGAATCACTGTGCTACAAAAGATACCAATTATGTATTGTTAAAAAAAAAAATCCATCCATCATCCACTCCTACATTTCCCCATGAGAAGCGTAGGAGCCCGGGGCTAGGCAGTTGGCCCCGACATTTTAGATGAGAGTGACCAGCCTCACTCATCCCTGAGTGGCATTACATGAGCAATCAACCCCAACCATCCCTTGGATATAAACCTTCACCAGCTCAATCCGACTGGAGCGCAATAATTACCGGTACCCACTAAACCACCAGGCGCCAAAATCTGGTTATATGGTTACCACCCAGCGTAGTAAATGGTTTCCTGGTGTACAGGAAACCACTTGGCTTGTCACTCAGTGTAGAGTCACCCACAGGCAGAAGGAATAGGAAAGAATGAAGGAAAGAAAGACAGAAGAGGGAGTGTAAAGTTATCCTAGGCAGAAGGACAAGGAGAGAATGAAGGAAAGGAAGACAGAAGAGGATGGAAGGAAAGAAGGATGGAGGAGAGGAAAGGGCAGACACCCGACAGCACCACTACATTGAGTGAGTGGATGGTGAGCGTCCCCACGTACCACAAAAATAATTTCATATTTTCTTCGTCCTCTCTCTCTCTCTCTCTCTCTCTCTCTCTCTCTCTCTCTGAACCCATAGTTACATACATGAAAGTGAACGTGTGTGTGAGACATACCCATGAACTGAGTGGTCTATCTATCTATCTATCTATCTACTGGCAGACGCCTTAATCCCGTAAGGGGTGGCCATAAACCAATCGCCTCCATGTCCCCCCTGTCCCCTGCCATTACGTATCCCTCCTCCAAACACACACACACCCTCTCTCATATACCTCTCCACTGGATCCCTGCACCTCATCCCCAGTCTCCCCCTCTCCCCCCTCCACCTCACTCACATACACTCCTCGTTAGTCTCCCACTGGGTGCCATGAGAGTAAGCACATATCACCATTAACCTTCCAAAACCACAGGAAACAGGTCAATTCTAATTAAGCCGACAGGTAATCAATTCCAAAGGTAAAGTAATGAATATATACACAACACCCATAATATTCCCTCTTCCCACTTTCCCCTTCCCCATTCACGTCTACCCCTGCCCTATCCCTCCTCCTCTTCGTACTTCCATCATCCCCTCTTCCCCTCCCCTTCCCTCTTTCCCTCCTCCCCTTACCCCTGTCCCCCTCCCTTCTTCCCCTTCCCAATTCCCATCTAGCCCTTCCTTATCTCTCCTCCTCTCCCTCTTCCCCTTCCCCTCCTCCCCTTACCCCTGTCCCCCTCCCTCCTTCTTCCCAATTCCCATCTATCCCCTCCCTTACCCCTCCTCCCCGTCCCTCACTCCCTCCTCCCTTTCTTCTGTCTTCTTCCCTTCCCCATTCCCATCTACCCCTCCCTTACCCCTCCTCCCTTTATCTCTATCCCCCTCCCTCCTCCCCAATCCATCTACCCCTCCCCTCACCCTCCCCTCTCCCTCTTCCCCTTACCTCTGCCCTTCCCTCCCTCACCCCACACACCCTCAGTAACTAAGTGCTCTCTCTGCCGCAACTTTGCCACTTACGTAAAATTATATACAACACGCGAGCTTGCCTGATTCAGTGGGCCTTGAAAATCGCAGAGATATGGAGAACAGCAACGAGCAAAGCGAGAGGAAATTTTGGGGTAATCTTAGTTCGAACTTTTATCACATTAAAAAAAAAAAAAGGAAAAAAATATGAAAGAAAAAAATCAGTATAGGGAAGAGTAGATTAGTATTATGGTTGCTAGAATTTGCTCTCTCTCTCTCTCTCTCTCTCTCTCTCTCTCTCTCTCTCTCTCTCTCTCTCAGCTTCAAAATACACTAAAATAACCAATAATGATAAAAATAAAGTCAATATAAAGTGTCTGAAAGACTGCACATTTACTTCACACCAACACCGTAAGGCAAAAGGTATATTACAGGTGTGTGCTTTGGCTGCAATATTTTTCTATCACGGCACTTTATATATTGTTACATAGCCTATGATTTCATCATCCTTTGTGTAATTTTAACGCTCAGTATGCTGCATGTTTGATCACGAGCGTGTTCTGCCTCAGTTCCCCCCTTCTACCGTTATAGTAGAGTAAGTCGTCCTTTCTGTTATTCAGTGCGGGATTGTCGACCGTTTGTCCCCATCGCTTCATTTGCGCGTCCTTATTACAAGTTGTATCAGGCTCTGCTGGCCCCTATATAATGAGCTCAGTCTCTGCATCATGGCCACTTAGATCTGCTCCTCATTTTGTTCACATCTCTGTCCTCCCCTGTACAGATATTATTATTGTGAGTGCTCAAGAAATCTCCAACCATCTAGCAGCTGTGTGTAATTTGAGTATAACTGTTGTTGCATTTTTTCTTGTACTGTATAGCATAAGTTTAATTTGTAGGCCTAGTGAAGTTTTTGTAATTCGTGTGGGGTTCTTTATGTCAGTCATTTTTTATAATAGTTTGTATCTGTAATTATTTATCTGGCATTCACTGAGTATTATCTGGTATCTCATTTTATCAGGGCTGACTTAGATAAATTTACTCTTGCTAATTTCGTGTTAATAGAGGCTATTGCAGTTAACCATATATTTAACCTGTTTATTTGCCATTACATTATCTTTATGAGTCCTGAATGTTTTGTTGTTAGTTTAAGCATTAAACTTTAACTTGTAATTTTACCTAACTCTTTTGTTTTGAACCTGGAACTTTACGGGACAGTAGTGATTTTTAGCATTCTCACTGAAAGTGTACGTTATCTTTCTCTGTTCCGTAACAATATATATATATATTTTTTTTTTATCCTTCAGTCTCTCTCTCTCTCTCACACACACACACACACACACACACACACACACTGATACTCTTCCTTCACTCCTTCACGCATACTTAGTCCCTGTATCTCTTGATCCACTGACTGCCGAGACGAATATTTATTTCACAAGGCAGACACCGTTACCACTAAGCCGTCCCCGCAAAACACGAGACTGACAGGTAAAAAACAAGGTGAGGTGCAATATTAGGACCACCTTGTATGGTATAGAGTGCGCATGCCTATAGTAATTTCACTCTAACTTGGCCTAGATTTTCGTCCCTTTGCTGTCTTATTTCACGTAGCTCAGTGGCAGAAAATATTGTGGCTCTACAACCTTTCCATGGCACTTCTTCGTGACTAGCATCCTATTCTAACCTTCATCTAAAGCTATGGTACTTCTTCATGACTAGCATCCTATTCTAACCTTGATATTAAGCTATGGCACTTCTTCATGACTTGCATCCTATTCTAACTTTACTCTATTCCTATGGTACTTCTTCGTGACTAGCATCCTATTCTAACCTTACTCTATTCCTATGGTACTTCTTCGTGACTAGCATCCTATTCTAACCTTACTCTATTCCTATGGTACTTCTTCGTGACTAGCATCCTATTCTAACCTTACTCTATTCCTATGGTACTTCTTCGTGACTAGCATCCTATTCTAACCTTAATCTATTCCTACGGCACTTTTTCGTGACTAGCACCCTATTCTAACCCTGATCTATAGTTATGGCGCTTCTTCATGACTAGCATCCTATTGTAACCATAGTCTATTGCTATAACTCTGCATATAACACGGAGACAGGGCAGTTTTGGGGCAAGTTAAAAAAAAAAGAAAAAAAAAGAGTATAGTGAGAGGCGACGGTGGGTAAAATAGCGTCTGGCTCCCCATCAAGGCGGCTGTTGGCTGCACTGAACTGGAAGAAAAACTCAACTGCCCCCACGACATGATTACAGGCTGGCGGAGGAGTGCAGCCAGAGATGGGGCTCCTTTAACAGTGTGTGCTGTGTGCTCCAGTGGTTCAATATTAAGGGGTACAACCAGCGATGCAGCTAGTGATGGTACAGTTAATGGTACAGCCAGCGGTACAGCAGAAGCCCCTGGTACAATTGGGAACAAAAGCTGTGCTACGTATGTTCAACTCTACGGATTTTCCATACCCCTGCTGGCTAATATTGCTATGCTGACAAAACAATACTATGTTTCCTTGTCCATGGATTTTTTTTATTTTTTTTAATATGATGCGCCAGGAAGGAAAATTCTGGACATGCTTTAAGTGTGAAATGGACGCAGGTAAACAGGCGATATTTTATACCTGATACAGAGAGACAGGTAAAGAAATACAATACCTTTACTGAATATAGGAGACGCCCACTTGCACATAGCCCGCCCATTAGCCCAGTCCCTAGCCCACCCCCTAGCCCAGCATCTAGCCCATCTACTAGTCCCGGTTACCTGTGAATCAGCCTGGGCGTTAATTAGCCAAAGTCCCACCTGTAGCGTAAACCATCCTCCCACGCATCACCTGTCCAATGATCGCCAGGTAATGTTGGCATTATTTAAGAACACCATAGTTTGTCTGTCCAACCTCCACTCACTCACTGAAGGATTAATATTTATCAAGGAAAAGAACAAGAGAGAGAGAGAGAGAGAGAGAGAGAGAGTGTGTGTGTGTGTGTGTGTGTGTGTGTGTGTGTGTGTGTGTGTGTGATTACGATTCGCATACCAAGGCAGAGAACAACTGTATCACTTTATTAGGTGTGTGTGTGTGTGTGTGTGTGTGTGTGTGTGTGTGTGTGTGTGTGTGTGTGTGTGTGTGTGTGTAAATCCTTCCTATAATCTATATCTATAATTCCGCCATCAGCTTTAGCGTAAAATAAATCGCCAGGCAGAAAATATCACTCACTGACTCAATTTATATACACATAATATGCTAATTCCAGTAAGTAATTCTCCCCGATAAGTTAATATTAATATCCCCATAAAGTATTCATTATTAACTACTTTATTTTTAGTTATTCTTAGTTATTCTAGTTACATCCTGACGATATTAAAGTCAGAAAAAGGGTTCTCGTATTGAAGGGGTTTATGAAGACTGTCTGAACCCCACCCCAGGAGAGTTCTTTCCGGCTGTCTTCCTCTGTCTGTCTTTCCTCCTGTCTTCCTCTGTCTGTCTCTCCTATTGTCTTCCTCTGTCTGTATTTCCTGCTGTCTTCCTCTATCTCTTTCCTACTGTCTTCCTCTATCTCTTTCCTCCTGTCTTCCTCTGTCTGTCTTTCCTGCTGCCTATGATCTCCAGTCTTTTCAACGCAGTGTGTCCAGGCATCTCGAAATGAACGCATCTTGAAACTGGCTCTGTTATTTTGTTCTTATATTTTCTTGGAGGGAAGAATCTTGCGGGCTCCTGGCCTTTGGTTCCTTCTTCCTTCAAAGAGAGAGAGAGAGAGAGAGAGAGAGAGAGAGGGAGACAAGCCCATTCAAAATTACGAAAAATAATCTTGATGGTGTCTGGCCTTTTCGTTCCTTCTTCCTTGCATAAAGAAAAAAGAACAGTCCATTGAATAAGAGAGTTAATATAAATACAAAAAAAAAAAGTCCATTCAATAAGAGGGTTAATATAAATACAAAATTATGATAAATACAAAGCCAAGTGAATGATAAATGGGGAAGCTTGGAGGACATAGGGGCGGCCGTCACAGGAGTTAGAGGCGCGTGAAAGAAGGTTACCATAAAGATGAAATATTCCGTCCATACGTCACGTCAAATAATCTGGAACTACCGAGCCATGAAGCTATCTGGGGAGGGCATCAGACGGCTTGTTCCGTGTCCAAAACTCCCGGGGTCAGGTCAACCTGGGTCGAATGTCCAAAACTGCCGGGGTCAGGTCAGGTAGGGTCGATGTCCAAAACTGCCGGGATCAGGTCAGGTAAGGTCGTATGTCCAAAATTACCGGGGTCAGGTCAGGTAGGGTCAATATCCAAAACTACCGGGGTCAGGTCAGGTAGGGTCGATGTCCAAAACTACCGGGGTCAGGTCAACCAGGGTCACTGTTACTATCTGACGGAACTGGGTCATTTCTATACCTTGAACACTAAGTCGGGGCTAAGTGAAATTCGATTACCTTTACTCACAAGGGAGGGATGCGTCTCCTTGGTTACTAGTCGAATCAGCTCTACATTCTGACTACACCTGGCATCAACTAAGCTGGCAGGGGGTTATGGATCACCGTCAGGTTAAAAACAATGGCGCTACGGTAGTTTACGAGATTATTTTCCACGACAATAACAAGCGCTGATAGACCGTGAAAGAAATAATGATAGATAAACTTTACGCCTCTTTACGTAAACTTAAACCCATCGCTTTTCACGATAATTTCAGGCCTCTCCATATCCTTGCTGACTGCACTCTGAGATGTGGGATGCAGGCTGAACTAAATACAATAACCACATGCGTTACATAAATATTCGGAACAATGGGCTTATCTTTCCTTGTGTGATTTCAGTTTTTAAAAGATCCTTAATGTCACCATCACCACCACCACCACTATCACCACCACCACCACTACAAGCAACACTACCACAACTACCATCAACAACACCAAGGAAAACAAAACCAGGTATTTAGAGAGTCACCTGGTCTATGTTGCAAGGTAAGTGTATATCATTACCACACCGTCTCCACCTGTCAGGCTGTAGTGTGTGTGTGTGTGTGTGTGTGTGTGTGTGTGTGTGTGTGTGTGTGTGTGTGTGTGTGTGTGTGTGTGTGTGTGTGTGTGTGTGTGTGTGTGTGTGTGTGTGTGTGTGTGTGTATCTGGCGGGGTGACAACACAGACGTCCGAGAGAGCATTTATAAACTAAGCTCATCTTCTGTGTAAAATTATTCCTTATACGTTTGATTCTTTATATCTGATTCTTTATGTTTGATTCTTTATGTCTGAATCTTTATGTTT
>NC_137052.1:18292757-18310257 GCF_032717465.1 Coenobita brevimanus | reverse complement strand
CAAAAAACCAAAAAATCGGTGAAAAAGAATCCGCAGACCTAAAATAAATGGTGAAACAAATGATTATGTGACAAAAAAATAAATAATGTTTACTCAGACATCTTGATCGCAAAAATTGGATGAGATCTTTAATGAATACGACTCCAGTTAAGAACTTTCATAAATACGGCTTCAGTATACCCAGGAATATCCATTTACTGATTCCTTATTTGTGAGAGCAGCGATGAGAGCTTTAGTAAATATAGCCAAAGTTTAGATCTTTTATAAATGCGACTTAATACGAAGCAATATATACATGACCTCAGCTACGCTCTTTTATATATACGACTCAAGTTAGGCTCCTTTATAAATACGACTCCAGTAAGGCTCCTTAATAAATACGACTCCAGTTAGGCTCCTTTATAAATACGACTCCAGTTAGGCTCCTTTATAAATACGACTCCAGTTAGGCTCCTTTATAAATATGGCCAGGAACATCTTACTGAATCCCCCATTTTAAAACCCTACATAAGACCTTTTATAAATACGACCCAAGTTAAGACCTTTCATAAATAAGACAATGTTAATCCAGCCGTGTGGTGGAAGTCTGACTAGAACGAAAAATACCTTATGTGGCGGCGACCATCATCCACTCACTTGATGTAGTGCTGCCTACTTCTTCCTTCACCTTCATCATTCATTTCCTGTCTTCCCTCCTCTCTTCATCTTTCCCTCATCTTTCCTGTTACTTTTTATTACTCTTCTTTCCTTTTCAGGTGGCTTTACATTGACTGACAAGCCTAATAGTTTCCTGTAAGCCAGGAAACCACTTACAACGTTGGGTGGTAACCATATAACCATCCCAAACGTGTTCACTACGTGTCACCAAGTGGGATGGCGGAGGGTTAGTGCCCCTCCCCGTAAAACAACCAACTCAAAGACAAACGGCCACCCATTCTGGGCCTGTGGCGTCTGGCTATAGACAGGCAGATAGATAGATACATAGAGAGAGAGAGAGAGAGAGAGAGAGAGAGATGGATATAGACAGATGGATAGACACAGACAAACAGACAGACAGATAGATAGGTTGATAAATAGACATAGAGTTAAAGGACTAAACTAAAGAATGTTTATAAACAAAGTACTGGGACTGTCAACACGGATAAGGCACAACAAACACAACACAACACACGCAACACTCAACACACGCAACACTCAACACACACAACACTCAACACACGCAACACTCAACACACGCAACACTCAACACACGCAACACTCAACACACACAACACTCAACACACGCAACACTCAACACACACAACACTCAACACACACAACACTCAACACACAAAACACTCAACACACAAAACACTCAACACACAAAACACTCAACACACGCAACACTCAACACACACGCAACACTCACAACGCTCAACACACACGCAACACTCAACACACACAACACTCAACACACACAACACTCAACACATACAACACTCAACACAACACACAACACTCAACACACAACACACAACACTCAACACACTCAACACACACAACACTCAACACACTCAACACACACAACACTCAACACAACACACAACACTCAACACACACAACACTCAACACAACACACAACACTCAACACACACAACACACACAACACACAACACTCAACACACACAACACTCAACACAACACACAACACTCCTCACACGCAACAACACTCAACACACACAACACTCAACACAACACAACACACGACACTCCTCACACGCAACAACACTCAACACACACAACACTCAACACAACACAACACACAATACTCCTCACACGCAACAACACTCAACACACACAACACTCCTCACAAGCAACACTCAACAACAAACACAACACAACACTCCTCACACGCAACAACACTCAACACACACAACACTCCTCACACGCAACACTCAATAACAAACACAACACAACACACGCAACACTCACCACACGCAACACACAACAACACTCAACACACGCCACACTCAACACACACGCAACGCTCAACACACGCAACGCTCAGCACACGCAAAACTCAACACACGCAACACACAACACACGCAACACTCAACACTCCACAAACTACTGCAGGATGAGATAATGACACTGTGCATAAATTAACATTAAGTTGGAGTTTTGCCTTAGTGTTGTCCCGGCAGTAAAGGAAGAGTGACCCTGACAGAGCCGCAGCACCATTTATTTATCTATTTATTTATTTATTTATTTATTTATTCATTCATTTATTTATTTATTTAATTATTTTACACTGAAGCCTGTCCTCAGCAGTGTTGCCAAGGTCGGTCTCAGGTACACCGCTAGAGCACTTGGCAACACTGCATCTCATACCTCTTCAGACCCCAGGACTTAGAGAGAGAGAGAGAGAGAGAGAGAGAGAGAGAGAGAGGACACGCCTGGTAGTCAGTCACGGGGCACAGAGCATCACTGTTCACTGTTATCAACGCGTGAAGACAAGATTTACACATGCATGCACAGACCAGGCCTTCAAAAACGATAAAGTAAATAAGTGACTCACAGGACTATATGTGACTCACAGGACTCTATGTGTCTCACAGGACTTTAAATATACGTGACTCACAGGACTCCATAAGTGACTCGCAGGATTATACGTGACTCACAGGACTTTAAATATACGTGACTCACGCACTTTAAATATACGTGACTCACTGGACTTTAAATATACGTGACTCACTGGACTTTAAATATACGTGACTCACAGGACTTTAAATACACGTGACTCACAAGACTTTAAATACACGTGACTCACTGGACTTTAAATGTGACTCACAGGACTTTAAATACACGGGACTCACAGGACTTTAAATGTGACTCACAGGACTTTAAGTACACGTGACTCACAGGACTTTATCGCTGCAAAATCTCCCAAAGTCTAAGGAGTAGAAACAGAAACTTTCGAATCTCCATCAGTGTTTACTATACTCAGTTCCCTTTAACTTGGCCTAAATTTGCCATTCCTCCACACTGAATGCTGAGATATAACCACAAGCACTAGAATATAGCGCCTGTCACGAAGAAGTGCTATGGAAAGGATGCAGGGCCGTAGTATTGTATTATTCTGCCACTGAGCTACGTGAAAAAAGCTTTAGAAAGACGAAAATCTGGTCCAAGTTAAGATGAATGCAATGTACAACTGTTCAACCTAAAAAATAAAAAATAAAAAAAATAAAAAAGATCCTTCATGCCTTTCAGCTTAGATAAAGGCCATATGTGGAGGGTCGATTTGACTAGTAACCAAGGAGACTCATTGCTACCTCATTACTAAACCTCCATCAATTTTCCTTCAACCATAACTTAGTATTAAAGGTGAGAATTGCCCAGTTCCGTCATGTAAACACAATTTGGCTACTATTTTACGTTGACTATACCTACCCTACCATCCTACCCTGTGCTTAAACGTAACACCAAAACACACACTGCTTTCTCTGTACATTTTTAACCCCTTTCCCCCTCCCTCCCTCCCTCCCTCGCTACCCCAATGCTATGTCTCAACTCCACTATGGCGACTACCCACGGCCTGTGTGTGTGTGTGTGTGTGTGTGTGTGTGTGTGTGTGTGTGTGTGTAACAGATAGACACATGGACAGATGGACAAATGTACAGATACGCAAACAGACAGATAGATAGATAGAAAATTGACGTGGATAATACACAATATAAACTACATATAAATTGGTCCTAATTATAATTTATCCTTAACGACATTAGTAATTATACCTCCGTTGTGGCTGAGACTTGGCCCATTTTGAGAGAGAGAGAGAGAGAGAGAGAGAGAGAGAGAGAGAGAGGGAAGGGGGCTGCATTCTGTACTCAAAATTAACCCACGAATAACAACTAAAATTTTCCACATTATCCCAAGCTTCATTTTTGCTCCCTCTATTTTTTTTTTTTTTTTTTTTTTGGGGGGGGGGGGGTCTCTGGCTGTGAAGGGTTTGGACACCAGCATCATTAACCTCGTTGACTATGCAGGGTCTTCAAAAAGTTGTTAAAAAAAAAAAAAGTTGGGAGGCAAGGTGTTAATGAAGAAGAAGGAGGGCCTGCACACACACACACACACACACACACACACACACACACACACACACACACACACACACACACACACACACACACACTCTGGAGGGGTGAGGCGTGCAACCGCTAGTCGACGTCGGTGTGTGTGTGTGTGTGTGTGTGTGTGTGTGTGTGTGTGTGTGTGTGTGTGTGTGTGTGTGTGTGTGTGTGTGTGTGTGTGCAAATAAAATAACCCAGCCATTTTATCAGAATTTGGCCAAACTTGGGGAAGGTGTTCGCGCAGAGCCATGGAAGTGACCTACTGTAAAAAAAAAAAAAAAAAGTGACCAAAATCAAAGACGTAGGTAACATTCTGAGCTAGCAGAGAGTTTTTAATCGATTCAAACAAAAACTGATTAAGGTGTTGATTGTAATGAAACAACGCGAATATTGGAGTGTGAGATCAAAGAAGTGTGTGGCAATCATAGGGGCATTTGTCTTCTTAGTATAACAGGAAAAGTGTATGGTAGGATACTTATTGACAGAGTTAGAGAAAGAACAGAGAAATTAGTTGGGGAAGAACAGGGAGGCTTTAGGAAGGGAAGAGGTTGTGTAGATCAGATATTCATTCTTAGATCTTTAGTGGAAAAGTTTCTAGAGAAGGGAAAGAAGTTGTATGTGGCTTTCATGGATTTGGAGAAAACATATGACAGGGTGGATAGACAAGGATTGTGGAAAGTGTTAAGAATATATGGAGTAGATGGGAAGTTGTTGAATGCTGTGAAGAGTATGTACGATGGTGCGAAGGCTGCAGTGCGTGTGGATGGTGAACTAAGTGAATTTTTCTCTTTGATAGAGGTCGAAACAGGGATGTGTCATGTCTCCATGGTTGTTAAATCTGTACATGGTTGGGGTCATAAAAGAGGTACAAGGTAGGGTACTGGATGTTGGAGTGGCCCTGGTGAGAGAGGGTAATGTTTGGAAACTCCCTGTACTGTTGTTTGCAGATGATACTGTGTTGTTGAGTGAAGACGAAGGGGAGCTGCAGGGCTTGGTGGATGAGTCTGGGAGAGTGTGTAAGAAACGGAATCTAAAGGTGAATGTAGGGAAGAGAAAAGTGATGGTCTTTGATAGAGGTGAAGTCAGTGAATGTACAGTGAGGTTGGATGGTGAGGAATTGGAAAATGTGAGTACGTTTAAGTACTTGGGTAGTGTGATGAGTAAGGATGGAGGTTTGGAGGGTGAAGTGCTTGAAAGGGTACAGCAGGGAAGAAAGGTTGCTGGTTCTTTGAAATCAGTGATAAAAAACAGGGAAGTAAGCATGGAAGTGAGAAAGTTACTGCATGAGATTATTGTGATACCAACTCTAACGTATGGAAGTGAAGCTTGGACGTTGCTGGAAGGACACAAGTCAAGAGTGAGAGCAGTGGAAATGAGTTATTTAAGAGGAGCCTGTGGAGTCACATGGAGAGATAGGCTGAGAAATGAGGATATAAAGGAGCGTTGTGGTGTGGATGTGGATGTGATAGGA
The DNA here is from genome assembly GCF_032717465.1 of Coenobita brevimanus. Taxonomy (NCBI): domain Eukaryota; kingdom Metazoa; phylum Arthropoda; class Malacostraca; order Decapoda; family Coenobitidae; genus Coenobita; species Coenobita brevimanus. The sequence continues at coordinate 18,304,674 of NC_137052.1, read as the reverse complement.
AGCGTTAGGAAGAATACACTGAGGTGGTTTGGCCATGTGGAGAGGATGGAGGGTGAAAGACTGACGAAGAGAGTGTATGTGAGTGAGGTGGAGGGGGGAAGAGGGAGGGGGAGGCCGAGGATGAGATGGAGGGATGGGGTGGAGAGGTATATGAGAGAGGGGGGTGTGAGTTGGGAGCAGGGCAGTGAAGTGGCGAGGGACAGGGCGACGTGGAGGCGATTTGTTTGTGGCCACCCCGAATGGGATTGAGGCGTCTGGCAATAAATAGATAGATAGAGATCAAAGAGTCTCAGGACAATATCACAAGACAATGCCACAGAACGACCCGCAGAACGGCTGACAGAATGATCCAGAGAACAACCTAGAGAACGATCCAGAGAACGACCCACAAAACGATTCAGAGAACGACCCACAAAACGATCCAGAGAACGACCCAGAGAACAACCCAGAGAACCCTGAGAACGATTCGAAGAACGATCTAAAGAACGACCCAGATAACCCAGAGAACGACCCGGAGAAAGGCGCAGAGAACGACCCAGAGAGCCAATCAGTGAACGACGCATAATAATAATAATAATAATAATAATAATAATAATAATAACAGGAAGAAAATTAAAAAAAAACACATCTGTACTTCAGGGCTGAGGCTCCAAGAAAATCACACGAAGAAAAACTCAATCAAAAGAAGACGAAGTTACGACAAGAGTGGCAAAAAAAAAAAAAAAAAAAGATTGACCCCTTCCATCTCGACAAAGGGGGTGATCAAGATAAAGAGATACGAGGAGGAAGATAATGAAGAGGTGGAAGGCATCGTTTATCAGACACAAACACCCGTTATAATAAATCATAAATATAACCAAGCCCCGTCATAGCGCTGTACAGAGAGAGAGAGAGAGAGAGAAAAAATACACGCGGTAAGTTGTGGCGCCGTAACTTAGGCGGGAAATAATCTGCGGCGCCTTAATTGCAGTGTGCCAGAGAGAGAGAGAGGAGCAAGGGGACCCATTTATAGGAACTAATATTTTCTACCCGAGACTGTAATATATTCCATAATAACCGGAATTTCACAGAGAGTCATTTCCCTTGTCACTCTTGTAATTAGCCTCATCTTCCTGTCTCCTCATGTCGCGGGATTTATAAAGAGTCTCGGCCACTTTCCACTTAAGCAATCCTCCTGAATAGCTAATTACAGGTGTTACAAGACCATTTTTCGTGATGGTTTTCGATTAGTCTGGCAGATGGATGGCTAAAGATAAATGTATACCCAGTCTTATCACCTGTATGAATAAAAATAAATGTATACCCAATTATATCAGCTGTGTGAATGAAGATAACGGTATACCCAATTTATCTCATCAACCACTCAAGGCACAGATGGGCTACACATACGATGCACGCTCAAAAAAAAAGTAATTCCAGGAGCGTGATGAAGCCTTGTCAGTGTCAGGCGCTAAGTTATTTACGGGATATAATTACGTGAGGGTAAGAACGCAGGTGACACGCAACGCAACACACCGAAAGAGCCTGGGATATTTACGCCATCCCATAAAATTGACGGGAATCCATCACCCTCGCCACCATCCTCCTACACCCCCCACACCCTGTCTCACCCCACCCCCTCCACTCCCCTCACTCTTACCACACCCCCGTCTCAACCCCATCCACTTCTCTCCTTTCTTACCACACCCCCGTCTCACCCCCTCCACCGCCAACCTCCACTCCTACCACACCCCCGTCTCAACCCCATCCACTTCCCTCCTTTCTTACCACACCCCCGTCTCAACCCCTCCACTCCCCACCTCCACTCCTACCACACCCCCGTCTCACCTCCTCCACTCCCCTCCTCAATTCCTATCACATCCCCGTCTCACCCTATCCACTCCTATCGCACCCCCGTCTCATCCCCTCCTCCACTCCTATCACATCCCCGTCTCACCCCCTCCACTCCTATCACACCCCCGTCTCACCCCCTCCTCCACTCCTATCACATCCCCGTCTCACCCCCTCCACTCCTATCACACCCCCGTCTCATCCCCTCCTCCACTCCTATCACATCCCCGTCGCACCCCCTCCACTCCTATCACACCCCCGTCTCACCCCCTCCTCCACTCCTATCACATCCCCGTCTCACCCCCTCCACTCCTATCACCCCCCCGTCTCATCCCCTCCTCCACTCCTATCACATCCCCGTCTCACCCCCTCCACTCCCCTCCTCTTACCACACCCCCAGTCTCACCCCCTCCACTCCCCTCTTCCACTCTTACCACACCCCCGTCTCACCCCCTCCTCCACTCCTATCACCCCCCCGTCTCACCCCATCCACTCCCCTCCTCCACTCCTATCACCCCCCCGTCTCACCCCATCCACTCCCCTCCTCAACTCCTATCACATCGCGTCTCACCCCCTCCACTCCCCACCTCCACTCCTACCACACCCCCGTCTCACCCCATCCACTCCCCACCTCCACTCCTACCACACCCCCGTCTCACCCCCTCCACTCCCCACCTCCACTCCTACCACACCCCCGTCTCACCCCCTCCACTCCCCACCTCCACTCTTACCACACTCCCGTCTCACCCCCTCCACCGCCAACCTCCACTCCTAGCACACCCCCGTCTCACCCCCAAATCTAACCTCTCTAGTTTGAACCCACTAATGCCATGAACAAACAGGTCTAGAGAAAAAAAAAAAAAAAAAAAGGAAAATGATGTTAATGGCCAGGTAAACTACTGGTAAAAAAAATTAATTCCTTCACTGATGGGCAGGTAGACAGGTAAAAAAAAAATAATCATTCCTTCATCTAACCCTTTAACAGCGTAGTACTTCTCACCTGAATTAAATTACATGAAAATAAAAATAAAAATGAAATCTCACAAAGTCCATAGATAAACACTTCAATTATATATCAATTATATTTATTTACTTATTAATCTGCTTCTTTATTTTTATTGGTGTGGATCTTGAGTCAGCAGTGCAGGTGGTGGTGGTGGGTCATTTTATACTGCCAAGATAACTATACTCCTTTTACTCTAACCTGGCCTAAAATTGCCACGTCTACATCTTGAAAGCCGAGTTGCAACGACAAGTTAACACTAGAATATTCTGCTAGTCACGAAGAAGTGCTCTGGAAAGGTCATGGCGCCCTGTCGTTTTCCGCCACTGAGCAAAACGAAATAAACAGCAACAGGACGAAAATCTAAGCCAAGTTAAGATGAAAGGAGCATAGTTCCTAGCAGGGTAGCGGCCTCTCCTCCCCTCAGGCCTGCGTCATGCTCCACTGGTTCCCCATGAGGCTGGTGGGGTTAGATGGAATGCACACACACACACACACACACACACACACACACACACACACACACACACACACTCTTTTTTTTAATATAGGTGCCATCACGTCAAAGCATAATGTTTTTCCCCTCAGCTCAGAAAAGAATAAAAACACCTTAACCCTTTCGCTACGATGCCGTCCCTTTACACCTGTTCTTATCACCACTACACAATATTACCCAGGTGTTTCGACAGGTAAGCTAGTTTACACATACAGGTAGAAAGTGATTATTTTGAGTACATTTACTTTTTTCCTCCTTTTCTTCTTCTTCTTCTTCTTCCTTTTTCTTCTGCTTCTTCCTCCTTCTTCATCCTCATCATCTTCTTCTTTTTCTTTTCTTCTTCTCTTCCTCCTTCTTCTTCCTCTACTTCTTCTTCTTCCTTCTCTTATTCTTCATCTTCCATTTTTTACTTCTTCCTTCATCATCATCTTCTTCTTCATTTTCTTTTCTTCTTTTTCTCCTCCTGCTTCTTCCTTTTCTTCCTGTTTCTTCTCGTCCTACTTCTTCCTTTTTCTTCTTTTAGCTTGTCCTTATTCTCCCCTTTTATCTTTTACGCAAAGAAGAAAATATTTACGTCTTCCATTACACCTGTGCTTTCGGCGAAACACCTGACTTTTAGCTACTGCTGCTGTGTACCTTTATTTATTTATTTATTTATTTATTTAGCTGACACACACGGCGTCATAATTATTTTTTCACACTGACCCCTGGCATTATAATTTTCGTGGACATGGAAGCAAATTATCTATATTAAAAAAATCATGACCTCTCTCTCTCTCTCTCTCTCTCTCGTAAGATTTCTTGTTCATAGTCTTTATTTTACTCTTTCTTTTCCAACTCCCGTCAGATGTTTTTATTAAGCTTGTAGTCACTGGAGCCTGAGAGTGTTAATACCTGTTTATATTCGTGCTAACAACGCTCTCTCTCTTCATCCGACGCTCTCTCTATTTCATCCAACTCTCTCTCTTTTCATCCAACTCTCTCTCTCTTTCATCTAACGCTCTCTCTCTTTCATCTAACGCTCTCTCTGTTACATCCAACGCTCTCTCTATTACATCTAACGCTCTCTCTCTCTCTCTCTCTCTCTCTCTCTCTCTCTCTCTGTTTCACCTAACATCGATTATTTGACAAAGCTGATACTGAGTCTTGGGAACTAGGAAATATACAGCAAACATCTAATCCAAACACCCTCTACCCGTCCTAAAATTACCCTGTACAAACCAAGGCTAATTTAAGCTAACGGGTTAATTACACGGCCATATCACCATAATCCGGGGTTAATGAGGGCAATTAGGGGGCTATTGCTTCATTACCTACATATGGAGCTTAATTACCTACGTTCTATATAATCCAATTAACCTTTGCTGCTACCTGACGATGCTTTAATGATGGCCCACACATCTTTATATATCTGATTCTCAGGTGACTTGATTATTGATTCTTCAGGTGACTTGATTATTGATTCTTCAGGTGAGTCATTTCCTTCCCTCTATCGCTTCAACCTGAGTGGACAATTCAAGTGTTCCTTCCCTCTGCTTGATGCACAGTTTGTAAAATGGGATGAGGTTCCTAAATTAACTGTCTACTGAAAAGGGATTCAGTGTTATACGTCTACACACTCTCACACACACACACACACACACACACACACACACACACACACACACACACACAAACACACACAGAAACTGTCTACAGAAAAGTAACTCAGTGTTGTACGTTTACTTTACACACACACACACACACAAAATAAAGACCGATACAGACTGACAGATATAAAACAATTCAATCATGCTGTCTGTCGTACCTAGCATGTCCCTACCAGCAGTGTGGATTTATGGACAAAACTCTAGTTGCGTCCGAAGCCTCATGTCACTTTAAACCCGGTGGACCGCAGGCTGAGGATGACCAACCGCAATACACCCTCATTTCTTGGGAGCTGGGGGACCAGTAGATCCACCCAGTTATATCAGTGCCACCACGTGAAGGCGTCCCTCTCCATCACCCGTGCCAAAACAAAACTGCTGTACTGTTTGGCTGTGTCGTTGTCCCAGGCCCTGAATCTGTTGTCCCAGACCCTGTATTTGTTGTCCCAGGCCCTGTATTTGTTGTCCCAGGCCTTGTATTTGTTGTCCCAGGCCCTGTATTTGTTGTCCCAGGCCCTGTATTTGTTGTCCCAAGCCTTGTATTTGTTGTCCCAAGCCCTGTATTTCTTGTCCCAGGCCCTGTATTTGTCCCAGGCCCTGTATTTGTCCCAGGCCCTGTATTTGTTGTCTCAGGCCCAGAATCTGTTGTCCCAGGCCTTGTACCCGTTGTCCCAGGCCCTGTATCTGTTGTCCCAGGCCTTGTACCCGTTGTCCCAGGCCTTGTACCCGTTGTCCCAGGCCCTGTATCTGTTGTACCAGGCCTTGTATTTGTCCCAAGCCCTGTACTTGTTGTCCCAGAGCCCCGTGCCTGTCCCTCCCTCCCTCTGCTTTGTAATACTGAACAGGAAGGGTGTTGCCTGGGAAATGTACACAATAAATCCTCTACCTCTACCAATCGGGGGGGTTTCGGATGCAAGAGCACGTCCAGGAGCGGCTCTGTCCACCTGTCCCTCACTAACGATTATGGGAGGCCAGGTGTTCCTCTCCCGTAGATTTTAGTGACTAGCGAAACAACACCACATAAACTCAACTACCCACGCCACACCATACCACCACACCACACCATACCATACCACACCACACAAAGCCATACCATACCAGCCTCTCACATTACGCCATACCACCCTCTCACACCACACTACACCACCCTCTCACACCACACCATATCACCCGCTCACGTCACGCCACACTACACCATACGATCCTCTCACACCACACATCATATCAACCTCTCATACCACACCATACCACAACACACCATACCACCCTCTCACACCACACCACACCACAACACACCATACCACCCTCTCACACCACACCAAGGATATTAAGTGAAAGGCCCTGAAGCTCCCGCATCAAGGACTTTTGTCTCTGTAACAGCTACTCTTCACGTCACTGTAAATATTGTCCTTCTGGAGATGCACTGAGTTTATGTTTTCTGCAGGGAGGAGGAGGAGAAGGAGGAGGAGGAGGAACACACGCACCGGTTTCATCCATCTCACGTTCAGGGATCCAAGGAAGTACCGTATACAGTGCGTCATGGCAGAAGAAAATTATTATTAGTAGTAGTAGTAGCAGTAGTAGTAGTAGTAGTAGTAGTAGTAGTTGTTGTTGTTGTTCCAGGTTCATTCTGGAGTGAGGGAATAACTGAGGAACGTTTGCATAACCAGGCAGTGGAGCAGCCGGGTTATATCAGTGCCACCACACGAAGGCGTCCCTCTCCTGCAGGTGTGGCTCTACAGGTAACTGCTTGAGGGGAGGTGCAGGTGTGGCTCTACAGGTAATGAGCAAAATAAATCACTTAGGAAAAGGTGTTAGGGAGCTTCCTAAACAGACAAGAATACGGGCCACGGACAGTAAGGTGTAATGGGCAAAATAAATCACTTAGGAAAAGGTGTTAGGAACGAGAATACAGGACAGAGAGAGAAAGGCAGAAGACGGACGAAGATGATTTGGGATGACTTGAACCAGACTCGTAAAGAGAGAGAGAGAGAGAGAGAGAGAGAGAGAGAGAGAGAGAGAGAGAGATCCTGGGCATGTGTATCTCACCGCCAAAGTTTTCGTCAAGTGCAGGGAGAGGCCTGACCGGAAGGCTGAGGGGAAGGGAAGAAGATTACCTGAGGAGCGTCCCGGCTGGAGAAGAAAGAGAAAGAAAGAAAAGAAACAAATACACAAAATGAAATAGAAAAACAAAAACACATTACAAAAGGAGAGAAAAGAAGAAGGAAAAAGGACTCGAAAAAAGAAAGCAAAGAAAAAAGAAAGAAAAGAAAAAGTAAACACATTAACAAAGAAAAACAAAGAAACGGAAAAAGACAAAGTAAAAACGAAAAGATAAAAAATATAAAAATTAAAAAAAGCAAAAAGCAAAAAGCAAAGAAATTAAGAAAGAAAAAATACGAAAAGAAACAAGTAAAAAGATTTAAAAAAAAAAAAAAAAAAAAGACAGGCACAAAAAGGTAACAAAAGAAAATGTAAAAAACTTAAAATAACGAAAAAGAAAGCAAAGAAAGGGAAAAAAAAGAATGCAAAGAAAAAAGGAAGAGTAAGAAAGAAAATAAGAAAAATAAAAAGAAAAAAGAAAGCAAAGAAACAAAGGCAAAGGATAGGAAATGCAAAAACGTGACAAAAAAGATGGTTCCGAATCATAAAGGCCTGACTAAAAGTTCTTGGGAGAAAAGAAAAGAAAGAAAAGAGAAAAGGAAGGGAAAAGGAAAGGAAAAGAACTTACGACCAAAGAAAGGTGTCTCAAAATCTTACTCTAAAAGATTGAGGAAATGATCTTAGAAATAACAGAGACGAAAATTATGAGGGTGTGGTGTGGCAGTCGTACTTTGGGCTGAGAGAGAGAGAGAGAGAGAGAGCTGCATTCTGTACTCAATAATAACCCAATAACGCAATAAACCATGAAATAAAATTAAGCTGAGAGAGAGAGAGAGAGAGAGAGAGAGATGCATTCTATACTCAATAACCCAATAACGCAATAAATCATGAAATTACATTAAGTTGAGAGAGAGAGAGACAGACAGACAGACAGACAGAGACAGAGACAGAGACAGACAGACAGACAGAGACAGACAGACAGAGAGAGACAGAGAGAGAAAGTAGACTATCTTCCTCACGTCTGACCAATACTTAGCGGAAAAATCGAAAGCATCTGAAACACACATTGTAAACGATACGGGTTTTCACTGTGCTTCGCCAGGTGTAAATTTCCTTCAGGTGGGACGGGGAAGGTGGTTGGGTCTCTGCACACGGCGACAGAGGCGAAGGAGTCTGTCTGGTGTCCTTTACCTGTACGGAGGTCAAAGGTCAAGATAGAAGGGATCGTAATAGCAGACGTGAAAAAAATTATAGATGGAGGTGAGGAAACAGCACTGGCATCGTGGAAGGTGGAATGAGGGACAGGAAAGTTTGAGAGAAGACGTTGTATGAAGAATCATCAAAAAAGATATTCTAGTAACAAACAGGAGGTAAATACAAACAAATAAATAAATACAAATAAAGTATAATTGTTGGAGAGGGTTCTGGCTATATAACAGAGGAGATATAACGAAAATATAAAGATCATATAACGAGGATATATATATATAGCCGTAAGCCGTATAACAAGAAAATATACTACAAATACAACGATACATATTAGGAACATAACCAGCGTATACACCCCTCATGTAACGATGATACATACTGGTATAAAGAGATACATACCACATATAACGATACACGGGAGCCATATAACAAAATTCACACGAACCATATAACGAAATCCATACGTATAACGAAATATATACCAGTCACATAACGAAATACATACCTTATAACGAAATTCATGCAATATACCGAAATTCACACCAGCCATATACCGAAATGCACACCCCATAACGAAATTCACACCAGCCATATAACGAAATACATACCATACAACGAAATACACGCGAACCATACAACGAGAAGTCATACAAGCCATACAACGAGGCCTTTCTGTGCCCGCGTTAAGCTGGGGCACAAGAGAGGTGAGGATGGGTCACGGTGGGGAGGGCAGGGGTCACGAGTTCAGTTATTTGACCCCCCTCCCCCTTCCCAAGACCCCCCTCCCCCATCCCCCCCCCCGATGCCAGAACAAAGGAGGTGCAGCGTGGGAACAGTGCCCCCCCCTCCCTCCCTCCCTCCCCCAATCACCCCCTCCCTTTCTCCCAGGTTCCAAGCGCATATAAACGTGAACCCAGTGGACTGCAGGCTGACATTTACCTCCTCCACCATCCTTCTTTCGAGGGATAGATAGGAAGCTGAGGGGCATTTATACAACCAGGATGAAGAGCCCACCTGTTCACCTCTTCGTCAGGTGTTCCTAATTCCTTCAGGTAAATTGACTTGGATATAAAGTACCGTTTTGTATAATGTATAAAATGCCAATTGATTTTGTCTTTATTGCGTCATGTACCTGTGTGTGTGTGTGTGTGTGTGTGTGTGTGTGTGTGTGTGTGTGTGTGTGTGTGTGTGTGTGTGTGTGTGTGTGTGTGTGGAATAATACAAACATCATCTTACCTGTCACCGCTACACCTTCCTCCACCTGCACTCACCTGAAACAGAAAAAAATAATAATTTACCTGTAACTTAGCATTACCCAAAGGTATAATAATAACAGGGGACGATTAATTTATGAATGTGGATGTGGAGAGACGGGTGTGGATGTGTGGAAAGATGGCTGTCGATGTGGAGAGGTGGATGTGGAAAGATGGATGTCGATGTGGAGAGGGAGTAAAGGGAGGAGAGAGAGAGAGAGAGAGTATCTGGGTACGAAGAAGTTACAAAAAAAGCCTAACAAGAGACAATATTAACCACGATAAAAGAGCAAGGTAATAAGGTATAACCAGGTGTGTCATTTTAATCCGGGTACAACGATGATTTACCTCATCTTAGGGGACATTTTTCTACCTGTACGGGATAAATCTAGTAGTCATTAACCTCTTCACTACCAGGACTCACCCGTAAACAGAATAAATTTGTGTAGAGGAAGTAAAAATAATGCAATCGTGTTGGTAGTAAAGGTGGGCTGCCATAACAACAGCAATGTATCAGGAGGAGGCAACCTGAGACAAAGGAAAATATATGACAACTACTATCCCTCACCCCTCACCCTCACCCTTCCCCTCACCTATCCCCTCACCCCCACCACCTCACCCCACCCTTACCCTCACACACCCCCTTCCTCTCACCATCTTACCCTTACCCTCTCCCCCATCCTTCACCCCACTCCTCTCTCATAACCCCTCATCCCACCCCTCCCATTCACCCCCTTCCCCTCACCCTCACCCCTTCCTCCCCACCTTCCATCTTCCTTATGCATTAAAGAAAGAACCCAAGACTTAAAACCTACAAAACTTCTTCCTTCCCCCAGAGTCAAAAACCAACACTAAATTCAAAACGCGTTCACTTGGAGACGCCTGGACACACTAAGAGATTGGAATTTATAGGCTGTGTGTGTGTGTGTGTGTGTGTGTGTGTGTGTGTGTGTGTGTGTGTGTGTGTGTGTGTGTGTGTGTGTGTGTGTGTGTGTGTGTGTGTGTGTGTGTGTGTGTGTGTGTGTGTGTGGGCGTCAAAGTTGGGGTCCTTCACACACACACACACACACACACACACACACACACACACACTCAATACAAAAGTTGCCATGGCCCGGGTCTGCCCTGGACTAGCCCACTGCATCAATACTGTCTCTGTCTGTCTGTCTGTCTGTCTGAATGTCTGTCTGTCTCGTTTCTCTGCCTCTGCATGTCTGTCTCTCTGTCTGTCTCCTTGTCTGTCTTTTCTCTCTGCATGTCTGTCTGTCTCCCTCTCTCTCAATCTGTCTTTACATGCCTGTCTGTCTTTCTGTCTCTCTCGTTTCCCTGCCTCTGTGTCTCTATCTCCCTCTCCGCCAGTCTGTCTCTTCAGCTGTCTGTTTGTCTCTCCACAGCGTATCGGAGCTCCTCTCTCTCTCTCTCTCTCTCTCTCTCTCTCTCTCTCTCTCTCTCTCTCTCTCTCTCTCTCTCTCTCTCTCTCTCACAACTTCTTCCTCACAGCTTGCACTTATTCCAGCGGCCTCAATAATTACAGAACTTAAGTGTCAAAGTTTCATAATATTTCAGCCACTTTAGTCACCCCTTCAAATACTTTACTTTTCACTTTACTTCACCTTTCACTTCACTTTTCATTTTACTTAGCCTATGTTGCTAGTTATACATGTTGCAAGTCCTTAGTCTGTTGCACTGAAGAACATGATATTGCAGACAGGGTCGGTGATTTATTTTTTAAATAAAAAAATAAAAAATCAGTTATATTTGTATTTATCTGATTTATTAGATTTTTTATTTATTTGATTTTTCTGTTTATTATACAGCTAATATTTCAAAAGCAGTATACTGAATACTGTACACTTCATGTCCTGTCCATCCACTGATGGTTCAGGCTGAAAGCCACTGCCCAGAATCCAGATTCATACCTGTTCAAGTCCTGTCTGTACACTACTGGTTAAGGCCGAGTTGCCAGTGGTAATCATGACAGCATATTCCAAAGCTGATTATATTACCACACAGACAAATCTTAAGCTGAAATTATTATGACATGGCCTAAAATGACCAAGCATAGCCTACCTAGTCTTACGGCTTTGGTATTTTATATATGGCTCATTATTTCAGATGTACAAATAATTTCAATACTTACACAAATGTAAAAATATTTTTTTTTGTCATACAATGTAGCAATTTCTAATGGTGCCAGTCTCCAAAATCTGCTAACTTAAGGCTTAAGTATCTGAATAAATGAATGCCAACACAAAGTTATACACAACTTTTATAAACCTTCAGATTCTATTTTTGTTAACATTTAGAAAAAATATAAAAAACATAAAAAATAAATGATTTTTTTTAGAAAGAAAATCAATGATTTAATCACATGATT
>NC_137052.1:18280257-18287757 GCF_032717465.1 Coenobita brevimanus | reverse complement strand
GTCAAAGTTCAATTCTTATCTAATGAACACCTGACCTGACCTGGATCAAACTTGGCGCATACACAGAGTGCTCGGGTGGGAATAAGTCACTTGAGTTTAGTGCTAATCAATCAAAGGTCAAGGTCAAGAGGAAAGGTCAAAGTTCAGGCAAGGTGTGGGTGGTAATTCTGATCTGGTCCCTAATGCTGCGATTTCTTGTAATTTGGCGTGCACATCCTAAGACTTCTGCTTAATTTCTGGGATATTTAAAGCTTTTTACATCGCCAAATACTACATATAACGCCAAATACTACAGATAACGCTAAATACTACTGATAACGCTAAATACTACTGATAACGCCAAATGCTAAAGATAACGCCAAATACTACAGAAAAAGCCAAATATCCTTATAACGCCAAATACTACTGATAACGCCAAGTACTACTAATAACGTCAAATACTACACATAACGCCAAATACTACACATAACGCCAAATACTACACATAACGTCAAATACTACACATAACGCCAAATACTACACATAACGCCAAATACTACACATAACGCCAAATACTACACATAACGCCAAATACTACTAATAACGCCAAATACTACTAAAAACGCCAAATACTACTAATAACGCCAAATACTACTAATAACGCCAAATACTACTAATAACGCCAAATACTACTAATAACGCCATATACTACTAAAAACGCCAAATACTACTAATAACGCCAAATACTACTAATAACGCCAAATACTACTAATAACGCCAAATACTACTAATAACGCCAAATACTACTGATAACGCCAAATACTACTGATAACGCCAAATAGGTACTACTAATAACGCCAAATACTACTGATAACGCCAAATACTACTGATAACGCCAAATAGGTACTACTAATAACGCCAAATACTACACATAACGCCAAATACTACACATAACGCCAAATACTACTAATAACGCCAAATACTACTAATAACGCCAAATACTACTAATAACGCCAAATACTACTAATAACGCCAAATACTACTGATAACGCCAAATACTACTAATAACGCCAAATACTACTGATAACGCCAAATACTACTAATAACGCCAAATACTACTGATAACGCCAAATACTACTGATAACGCCAAATAGGTACTACTAATAACGCCAAATACTACTGATAACGCCGCGAATATAAAGGTTCGGTTACAGGATGGAGGCCCGTGAAAGCAAATCCATTTAAGTGGATTACCTTCCGTGCTTTAACCAGCTCAGCACGTAATGTGTGAGAGAGAGAGAGAGAGAGTGTGTGTGTGTGTGTGTGTGTGTGTGTGTGTGTGTGTGTGTGTGTGTGTGTGTGTGTGTGTGTGTGTGTGTGTGTGTGTGTGTGTGCGATTAACTTCGATACTGGCCACTCTCACTCTCTCTCTCTCTCTCTCTCTCTCTCTCTCTCTCTCTCCAGATCACCAAATATAAACAGACAGAGACAGACAACACATTTCCACTTGCTCCTAGAGGTCATTTGCCCTTCACTCTCACAGGTAAATATCGTCTTACCTGTAATTACTCCTTAATGAGGTTATTAATGGGTGTTATTGAGGAAATGAAGGTTATTGAACTGACTGGGTAATGAAGGTGCAAAAGTGATGAAGGTGATGTTGCTTGTGTGTATATTAGCTCCCTGGTGATCGGTAGGAGGAGGAGGAGGAGGAGAAGAAAGACAAAGAAGAGGAGGAGGAAGACGAGGAGGAGGAGGAGGAAGACGAGGAAGAGGAGGAGGAAAAGAAGAAACTAAAAAAAATATATATATATATCTCCGAAACCGAATAAAGAGTATAAAATATCAGACAGATGCGGGATCATCAGGGCCGTAATATGGGGCGTCGCTAAAGTCTACGGGGGTGAATCGCCATGTGTTCGAAAAATATTAGGGTGTGACTGACTGAATGAGCCGTATATATTTGGTGGTTGCAAGAATATATTAAACCCCAGATCATCACAGGTCAGGGGTCAACTTAGGTCAGGCGGGTGAAGTTCTAGTCCCAGGTCATCATAGGTCAGAGGTCAACTTAGGTCATGCAGGTGAAAATCCCAGGTCATCACAGGTCAGAGGTCAACTTAGGTCATGCAAGTTATAATCACAGGTCATCATAGGTCAGAGGACAACTTAGGTTATCCAAGTTATAATCCTAGGTCATCATAGGTCAGGTCAACTTAGGTCATGCAAGTTATAATCCCAGGTCATCACAGGGCAGAGGTCAACTTAGGTCATGCAAGTTATAATCCCAGGTCATCACAGGGCAGAGGTCAACTTAGGTCATGCAAATTATAATCCCAGGTCATCACAGGTCAGGGGTCAACTTAGGTTATGCAGGTGAAGTTATAATCAGTTAGGCAGGCAGCGGCATCTGACTCACTCCCGGTGTGAAGTTAGCAGAAGTTGGGCCAGGTGGAGGTGAGGCAGGAAGCTAATTATAATTCTCGCAGGAAGTGGAAGGAATCAGGCTGAGATTTGTGCATTATCCACCTCTGAAGCGGCCATTACTATACTCCTCTCACTAAAACTTGGCCTAAAACTACCACTGTTATTCTCCTCTGATTATAACTTGGCCTAAAATTCCCAGTTATACTCCTCTCACTATAACTTGGCCTAAAACTGCCACTGTTATACTCCTCTCACTATAACTTGGCCAAAAGTTTCCACTGTTATCTGTGTGTGTGTGTGTGTGTGTGTGTGTGTGTGTGTGTGTGTGTGTGTGTGTGTGTGTGTGTGTGTGTGTGTGTGTGTGTGTGTGTGTGTGTGTGTGTGTGTGTGCCACCAAAGGAACCCAGACAGGCTGTGTACGTGCGGGAACACATACACGTACACGCACTTAAGTGTCGGCCCCTAGGCTTGGACGCAGATGAAAGCCAGGCGAGCACACTAAACACTAAACCACCTGAGGCTCCAGTGAGTGAGGTGCAAGAGGGCAGTGATTATAATGGCGCGAAATCTAACTTCTCAGGCCCATGACTTTCTTATTTTTTATGTCTCTACGTAACTTTATTTAATTCAGTAAAGATCTCCATTCGCGACAGGGTTATTAGAGGCTGTATTTAACCCCTGCTGTTCCAAATTTACCCCAAACTGAGCGAAATCATGTGGGAAGGACAAGAAATTATGGAAAACACGACATAAGATCCAAGGACTTTACCGCTTCCATCTGAGAACTTTTTATTTTCAAATTGCCAACTCAAAATATTTCTAATCATTTTTGGAGAGACGTAAGGAAATAAAGGGATGAAAAACAGCCTTCATTAACTCTTTAGATTACATAGGTTTTTCTTAAGATAAATAAAATCGTCTTGAAGAAGCGTGACTATAACTATCTATCTATTGCCAGACGCCCTAATCCCGCAAGAGGTGGCCACAATCAAATCGCCTTCATGTCGCCCTGTCTCACACCATTTCACTGCCCTGCTCCCAGCTCACACACCCCTCTCTCATATACCTCTCCACTCCATCAATCCACCTCATCCTCGGCCTCCCCCTCCCTCTATAACCACCAATAAAATACGTGGTGAAATAATCTGCAAATGGACGAAAAATCTGGGCCAAGTTAAGGTGACAGTACTATACAATTATTTTTCATTGTTAAAATCTGTCTCTGAGGGTGCAGTGGTTGATTCTGCTTATGGTAAGATACAGGATCGGTTACTAGCCACGCTGTACGGATTGGGCTATCACTGCATACACACACACACACACACACACACACACACACACACACACACACACACACACACACATACAAACATTCTACAAACACACACTCACAAACACCTCTACACACACACACACACACACACACACAAACAAACACCTCTACACACAAAAAAACACATCAACAAACATACACACACACAAATAAACACCTTAACACACATACACACACAAACAAACACCTCTACACACACAAACATACAAAAACAAATACCTCAACACATACACACACAAATAAACACCTCTACACACACAAACATACAAAAACAAACACCTCAACACACATACATACAAAAACTAACACCTCAACCCACATACACACACAAACACAAACACCTCTACACACACACACACACACACACACACACACACACACACACGCACACAGCCCCACCATGTCCACACAAACTGGCATTTAGGGAGGGTCACAGCCTGGCCACGTACACACACAATATCGCTCTGTGCCTCACCCTGTTAATAATAATGCGTTAAATAATACATCCACCCCAGACTGCATCGCCTTTACCGGAACAGCCATTTGCTATTGTGTTTTATTTACTCTGTGGCCACCAGGATGTGTGTGTGTGTGTGTGTGTGTGTGTGTGTGTGTGTGTGTGTGTGTGTGTGTGTGTGTGTGGAGAGAGAGGTGAACATTCTCTCTCTCTCTCTCTCTCTCCACACACACACACACACACACACACACACACACACACACACACACACACACACACACACACACACGTCTTCAAATACTTCAATTAGTTTTTAGGTGAACATAAGGAACGGGTTGATGATGATGATGATGATAATGACAAAAGTAATGATGATGATGATAATGATGATGACGATAACGACAATGCAAACAGACAAAAAAAAAGTCTGACACGTCGTACAGAAAGGGTTGGAGTTAAGCTGGAGAAAGTTTATAAATATGGAAGGAAAGCTGGAAAAAGTTTGTAAATATGGAAGGAAAGCTGGAGAAAGTTTGTAAATATGGAAGGAAAGCTTGAGAAAGTTTGTAAATATGGAAGGAAAGCTCGATAAAGTTTGTAAATATGGAAGGAAAGCTCAATAAAGTTTATAAATATGGAAGCAAGCTGGAGAAAGTTTGTGAATATGGAAGGAAAGCTGGAGAAAGTTTATAAATACGGAGTAAGCTGGATAAAGTTTATAAATACGGAAAGTAAGCTGGATAACGTTTATAACTATGGAAGGAAGGCTGATGAAAGTTTATAAATATGCAAAAGAAAGCTAGAGGAAGTTTATAAATATGCAAAAGAGCTTGAGAAACTTTATATATATGTAAAAGAATGTTTGAGAAAGTTTATAAATATGCAAAAGAGCTTGAGAAAATTATATATTTATAAGAATGTTTGAGAAAGTTTATAAATATGTAAACAGAGCTGGAGAAAGTTTGTAAATACGTAAACAGAGCTGGAGAAAGTTTATAAATATGACAGCATCGTCTCAGTATAATGGAGAGGCAGCTGAGGCAAAGAGGCGAAGCTGGGGTGTCAGGTGGGTGGGGAGAGGGGAGGAGAAGAGGGAGGGAAGGAAGGAGAGGAGGGACAGAAGATCATGAGGGGAAGAAGTAAGAAGTGGAGAGGAGAGGGAAGGAGAGGAGGGAAAGAAGATAATGAGGAGAGGAGAGGAGAGGAGAGAAGGAAGGGAGGGAGAGGAGAGAGAGAAAATAATGAGGAGAAGGAGTGAGGAAAGTAAAGGAGAGGAGGAAGGGAGAGAAGGGATAGAAAACAAAGAGGAGGAGGAGTAAGGAGAGGAGAGGAGGGATAGAAGACAAAGAGGAGGAGTAAGGAGAGGAGAGGAGAGGAGAGGAGAGGAGAGGAGGGAGGGAGGGAGAGGAGGGATAGAAGACAAATAGGAGAAGGAGTAAGGAGAGGAAAGTACAAAAGAGGAGAGAGTAAGGAGGGAAGTAGAGGAGGGATAGAAGATGAGGAGGAGTAAGGAGAGGAACGGAGGAGTTGGAAAAGGATAGACAGAAGGAGAGAGATAAGGACTGGGGAGACGTGAGGCGATAGGACAGATAGCTGGCAGAGGGAAGGGGAAGATGAGGGATGGTTAGAAGGGACGGGGAGGGGGGAGACAAGAGGACGGGAGAGAAGAAGAATGAAGGGGTAGGAAAGGGGAAGGAGAGGGGAAGGAATGGGACGGGGTAGGAGAGAGAGGGATGACGAGGGAGTGGATGGGTAGGGATGGATGAAGAGGAGAAGACGAGGAAAGACGAGGAGGAGGATGGAAAGGGAAAGGAGGGATAGGAAGAGGAAGACAAGAGAGGGTGGGGAAGGAGAGGGAAGAGAAAGGGAAGAGGGGAAGAGGAAGGCACGAGGAAGACAAGAGGAAGAGGTAAAGAAATGGGATGCTGGGGGAGGTAAACAAGGCAACAAGTCCAACACAAACACTAACAGAACTACACTCTAACACCATTGTCTCTTACACCCCCTGTCCCATCTTTACTAAACCTCTTCTCCCCAAGAGCAAGAAGAGTGGGGAAGGGAAGGCTAAGGATGGGAGGGGAAGGGGGAAGGACTTGAGAGGGGAGGTGGGGAGGGTAGAGAAGGGAGGGGGGGAGGGACGGCAGGTGGTGTGGATAACGATGCAAAAAGAAAAAAAAAAAATGAACTTGCCTCCTCACACCAGCCATATTAAAACCAAGACTAGGCCAAGATCTACACCTGTACGCCTGAGCACCTTAAATATCACAACTTTCTGGCCAAAAATAAAGAGATTGTGTCTTTTTAATCCTCAATATTGCACAGTTGGGGGAAAAAAATAATCCACTTTTACTCAGCCACTTTCCAATCAAAACAGATGAGTCCCATGAATAACGCCGAGCCAAAAGAAACTACGTAATTTTTGGCGAGTTTAACCCAAAGTTTGAGCATTAGTTTCTTTTTCTGATATACTGTATGGCATCACTGAGACTGCATTTATATATTAATTTATCTTTTATTTTTTATTCGTTATCTGGAGGCTTTGATGATTTATGAATAATGTGGTGGGTTTTTTTTCTCCCGATGTGCTGTTGTTGATTGTCATTTTTATTTCTTCTCTCTCTCTCTTTTACTTTCTGTGTCTATCAGTACATGGTGGGAGTTAGGGCTGGGTTGGTGATGATGATGATGATGATGATGATGACGATAATTATGATAAGGAAGAGGAGGTGGAGAGTGGTGATGATGATGATGATAAGGAGGATGAGGACAGCGGTGATGATGATAATGATGATGACAGTGATGATAATGCTGCTGCAGCTACTGAAGATGATGATGATGAAGATGAGGATGATGATAATTTACCATCACGTAAAAAACAAAGTAATGAAGTATATGAAAATCTGTACATTATTTAATACATGCGGAGCGTCTCTCTCTCTCTCTCTCTCTCTCTCTCCCTCTCGCTGTACCCAGTTAACTTCATGCATGGTACGGTACCTTCTCATGGGTTATAACACCTACGTAACTCTTGTAACTTCTTGAAACCCTGCCTGTCCCCCCCCCCTTCTCTCTCTCTCTCTCTCTCTCTCTCTCTCTCTCTCTCTCTCTCTCTCTCTCTCTCTCGTTGATCACATCCACCATCACCACCATATCCTCACCACAGCACACAACACTATGGCAACACACTGCAACTCACACAACGGTGCATGTTATACTCAAAATGTAAACACGCCTTTAAATATACCCACACGTCATACCGCACCTAAATTATACGGATATATTCAAAGAGATCTGTGTCGAAAAA
>NC_137052.1:18195257-18275257 GCF_032717465.1 Coenobita brevimanus | reverse complement strand
GGGGAAGCAGACCCAGTTATCACAATCATACACTCATCCCCGCTTCATAAAACTCCAAGGGCGCCTCTGTGCCTTAAACCAGCGTGAGATGAAAGAAAGAACACACTTGACTTAAGATTATGTCCTGTATCCCTATGCCGAAAGGAGTCTCTCTTGGCACCTCTTCCTTAGCGACTTATTTTGTATTTTAGAGGTTAATATACTGCTGTTTGTTATACATTTTGTATCATACCAATACGCATGGAATAAAAGTATAAGTATCCCTATTATTTCCGCATCTAGTATTTTCATATAGTTTTGTATGCTATGAATGCCATCTTTATAATGGAAAACACGAAGCGGTGCCAAGGCACGCAAACCCGTCCCCGGCAGTCATTTTAGTGTTGAAGTGTAAACACAACAGGATATCTAGTCAAAGATGTCACATATCAAATTTGAAGTAAATCGGGTGAAAACTGACGATTTTATGCCCATTTGAAATTTTAGGTCCGACCCACCTGACACTGACCCCCCTACCGCTAACTGGGGGGTGACCCCCCTGATGTAATGAGGAATGTTATAGGATGCAGATTTGAAAGATGCACCTTTAGGTTTTGGTTTCATGTCGATATGACGAATGTAAAAGCAGTTATGGAGAGAAAAAAAAAAATTGGGCCTACAGCCTGGGCCTTGGTCCAATTTGGCCCAAAATTTAATCAGGTGATCAGGTCATAGCCCATCATCCCTGTAATTTTAGTCAAAATCGCACCAGTAGTTTTCGCGTAAAGTTGTTAACAGACAGACAGACAAACAGAAGCAGACAAACCGAGTGAAAACAATGCCCGCCCCACGAGCCCCGGTGTAATAAATTAGAGAGGATCAGGCTCTAAAGTGCAATTTAAGTCGCTTAGGAGAAAGTCCTAAGAATACGTGCTCTCCTCCCGTTAAACAGGTGTATTGTTTCTTTGTGAGGCAATTACCTTGATCTATGCACCTCGTTGCCAGGATGTTGCAGTGTCCTTATGAATAATTTGATACATGTTGCAACTCCAGGGACCCCGTCGCATGCCAACGGAAAAAGAAAATACATTGTGCTACCAGGGTCCGAATTCTCCCTTGCACCTCTTCCGTAGCGATTTAGGCCTATTCTTATGTAGGTTATTTATGCAGAGTGTGGAGATGTTTGATGGATCTGTGTTATCCATCTGCGTAACACAGAATAGCACAATAGGTATAATAAGCATAATAAATCGCTTGGGAAAAGGTGTTAGGGAGCTTCCTTAACCTACGAGAATAAGGGCCCAGTTCACGTTTATTTTACCTCATATTTATAAACATTCTCAGGCTGCTATAACTCACTCCCACAGCTGACTAATATCGCCTGACGTTAGCAGGGAGAGAATACTAGAGTTGTCCCGTCCGTGAAAGGGTTACTGGTGGCTGTTTTAACACTCCCGGGCTCCGACTCACTCTCAGCCAAATAAAAGCTTCGAAAGGTAACAGGAATAGAATTTTTTTAATGCAAGAAAGAAGGAACCAAAGGCCAGGAACCCGCAAAATTATTCCAAGAAAAAACAAGAACAAGTCTAGAGTTGTGGAGGGCATGAGAGGGCTATTGGTGGCAAGATCTACATTAACACACTCTTTAACTCACTCTCAGCTGAATCAAATCGTCTAGCGTTACCTGGAATAGTACAGGTAAACACACCTGTCCCAATCATGAGTCTTAATTAAGGTGTGTCTCGCAGCAAAATCGTCCGCCGTAAAATGGACTCGTAATCAAGATCTTTATTGAGAGAGAGAGAGAGAGAGAGAGAGAGAGAGAGAGAGAGAGAGAGGTTCATATGAGGTAGTTTTAATATCTTCGGTGCTCTAATTTCTCTAGAAGGAAAATCGCCTAACGTCTATCTATCTATCTGTAACCAGGCGCCTTAATCCCGTAAGGGGTGGCCACAAACACATCGCCTCCATGTCGCCCTGTCCCCTGCCGTTTCGCTGCCCTCCCTTCTAGCTTACACCCCCCTCCCTCATATACCTCTCCAACTTATCCCTCCATCTCATCCTCCGCCTCCCCCTCCCTCTGCCCCCCTTCCCCGTAGATTACACCCCCCTCTCTCATATAACTCTCCGCTGCATCCCTCCATCTCATCCTCCGCCTCCCCCTCCCTCTCCCCTCCTCCACCTCACTCACATACACTCTCCTCGTTAGTCTCTCTCTCCCCATCCTCACCACATGGCCAAACCACCTCACAGTATTTTTCCCAACGCTTTCTACCACATCCACATCCACACCACACCGCCAACAGTATGACAAAATAAATCGCAAAGTAAATTATTCTAACCTTGGCATCCAGAGTGCTTAACATGCTCATTCCTCAACTTTTTTTTATCTATGAAAAAAGGAACCCAAGGCCACGGTACAGGGTAAATTACTGTCAAATCTGTGTCTCTAAGTTCATATCAGGTCCAGTGCAGGAGAGTGACAGCCAGAATTCCCCTTCCCCTATGCTGGCCATGTACGACTGAGTAAAGGATGATGTAGTTAGTGCGGTATTTCAGAGCTAGTGTTGTAATGGCTCTGTGTGTGTGTGTGTGTGTGTGTGTGTGTGTGTGTGTGTGTGTGTGTGTGTGTGTGTGTGTGTGTGTGTGTGTGTGTGTGTGTGTGTGTGTGTGTGTGTGTGTGTGTGTGTGATCAGTAGCACAAACACGGTGTCAACAATTGCAAACACATGAAGGGACAAACTACCTTCACCCACTACAAATCCACCACTGTCTGGAATTGAAACTTAGACTTGAGGTACGCACATCACGAAACGGGTACGCAAGCAACCGGATCACCGAGGCTCCAGTAAAGAGTAATTTCTTGGATGCGGGAGTGTGTCTGGGAAAGGCTCTGTCCGTCTGTTTCTCACAATATTTTTCAGACGTGAAGTGTGTTGGTTTTAAGGGCTTTAGCAAATCACACATCATACCACCTCTTACACCACACCACACAACACACCATACAACCCACTTACATTACACCACACAACACACCATACCACCCTCTTACATTACACCACATAACACACCATACCACCCACTTACATTACTCGTACACCACACAACACACCATACCACCCACTTACATTACACCACATAACACACCATACCACCCACTTACATTACACCACACAACACACCATACCACCCACTTACATTACTCGTACACCACACAACACACCATACCACCCACTTACATTACACCACATAACACACCATACCACCCACTTACATTACACCACACAACACACCATACCACCCACTTACATTACACCACATAACACACCATACCACCCACTTACATTACACCACACAACACACCATACCACCCACTTACATTACACCACATAACACACCATACCACCAACGTACATTACTCGTACACCACACAACACACCATACCACCCACTTACATTACACCACACAACACACCATACCACCCACTTACATTACACCACACAACACACCATACCACCTCTTACACCACACCACACAACACACCATACCACCCACTTACATTACACCACACAACACACCATACCACCAACGTTTTTCGTGTCAAGGAAAGGAAAGGAGTCGTAAGGGTAAATGCACAGGTTCAATTAGGTTCTACGCAACATGAGAACTGCACCTGGGGGTTCGGGGAGGGGAAGCAGTCCCCATCCTCGGCTCCAAGATAAATATCCCCTGTTTTCCTCAATCTGTACTTCCCGCTGCTGATGGCTTCTCTCAACGACGTGTGTTCAGGCATCTCAAAATGACCTGATCTTGAAATTGGCTCGCCTTTGTTTATTTTTCACTAGACAGGTCAATTTTACATCCACAGCTTTTTTTTAACGTCCAGGACACACACACACACACTTCTTGAAACTCTGACGACAATAAAAGGCTTACAGGTGACCACTTAGGATGCAGGTGACCTCTGTAATGAGAAGTAAGGTCAACACCCCAACTATAACAGGTCACTTATAGGTCACAACTGATTACTTATTAGGGCACTGAACTGTCTGGTGAAGCATTAAAGACAGCAACATTGGGCGGCGGTGAAAAAATGTCTGGGTAAATGGCTTTGTGCATGGTGTTAATGGTCACTGTTTGTCTTGTTACTGGGACTCTGGCTAATTTTTGTTCCATCAATTACACTCATTTGCTGGCGCGCGCACACACACACACACACACACACACACACACACACACACACACACACACACACACACACTCAAACCCCTCCCACACACAAACCCCCTACACACAAACCCCTCCACACACACACTCAAACCATTCCCACACACACACTGGCGCAACACGAATATATATCTACATACAAAAAAAAAAAAAAAAAAAGTCAAAGCACCATGAAGAATACAAACCCTTCAACAAAACGACGATTTCAGTCTTTAATTCTCTACACAGACGATTTTATTTATCACAGGAGAAAGGTGTGGAAGTATTGGTGCCAGAATCAGTGCTTTTACCCCACCTGCACCATAACAGCTTGTGTATTAAATTCCTGTTTTCTATCTATCTATCTACTGCCAGACGCCTTAATCCCGTAAGGGGTAGCCACAAACAAATCGCCTCCATGTCGCCCTGTCCCCTGCCATTTCACTGCCCTGGTCCCAGCTCACATCCCCCTCTCTTATATACCTCTCCACTCCATCCCTCCATCTCATCCTTGGCCTCCCTCTCTCTCTCTCCCCTCCTCCACCTCACTCACATATACTCTTGTTTCCGCCACACCATTATATTCCAATATGAGGACACGAGTGGTAATGGAGGAGGGAAAGGGAAATTGTCCTCTTTCCACATTTACTTGGCCCAAAACTGCCATATCCGTATCCTGAATTTTGGTCTGTTTCAAGAGATTAACACTAGAATACAGTGCTAGTAACGAAGAAGTGCTCTGGACAGGTTGCAGAGAAGTAAGCTAGTATTATCCCATTCTTCTACTGAGCTGTAACAAGGGAAATTAAAATACAATGCTAGTCACGAAGAAGTGCTATGCAAATGTACTAGATCCGTAGTACCGCCATGTCAATGACCTGTAACGACAAGATATTAACTATAACTATAGAAGATGGTGCTAGTCACGAAGAAGTGCAAAGAAAATAATGTAGAGCCATAGTACTGTCCACGTCTGTCATACAACCTAACAATGAACACAATAATTCTAGTCACGAAGAAGTGCTATGGCGTGAATCAGAGCCGCAGCACAGTCTTATTCTGCCATAAAGCTGCAATAAATGTTAAAAAACTGGGCCAAGTTAAGGTGAAGGAATTGTTGTAGTGATGTGTGTGTGTGTGTGTGTGTGTGTGTGTGTGTGTGTGTGTGTGTGTGTGTGTGTGTGTGTGTGTGTTACCTGTTATTACGCCAGGTGTGAGGCGTTCCGGCCCCGTGACAAGCCAGGTAATTATACAGTCGAATGTCCATCACTTCCGGACACCTGAGATACATGTGGTTGATTTTAAAATGTTCTACAGGTGAGTGAGTCGCTGTTGGATCGTAATTAATACCAGGTGCAGAGTGTGGAGGGGGGGGGGAAGGATAGCTAAAGCAGGCAGTAAGAGGAAGGGAAGGGAAGGCAATGAAGGAAGAGCGGAAGGGAAGGGAGGGAAATGAAGGAAGAGAGGAAGGGAAGGAAAATGGGCTAAGGGAAGGAGGGAGCCAGTGGAAGGGAAAATGATAATAATGATGATGATGAAAAGGAAACAGAGCAAAGAATATGATACACTTAGGCTTGTACTCTTTCTCCCCCTCCTCCTCCTCCTCCTCCTCCTCTTCTTCCTCCTCCTCCTCCTCCTCATGGCCTAGAAATGCAGGAAGAGAAAAGTTTGGGAGATTTCAGCAAGTGTGAATGTTGTTTTTATATTCCAGGTGAAGACGGTGAGGATGGAAGGGAGACGCTGGTAATACTGAGAATATCGCATACCCAGACACGTGCTGAGAATACCGCATACCCAGACACGTGCTGAGAATACCGCATACCCAGACACGTGCTGAGAATATCGCATACCCAGACACGTGCTGAGAATACCGCATACCCAGACACGTGCTGAGAATATCGCATACCCAGACACGTGCTGAGAATATCGCATACCCAGACACGTGCTGAGAATATCGCATACCCAGACACGTGCTGAGAATATCGCATACCCAGACACGTGCTGAGAATATCGCATACCCAGATACGTGCTGAGAATATCGCATACCCAGACACGTGCTGAGAATATCGCATACCCAAACACGTGCTGAGAATATCGCATACCCAGACACGTGCTGAGAATATCGCATACCCAGACACGTGCTGAGAATACCGCATACCCAGACACGTGCTGTGAATATCGCATACCCAGACACGTGCTGAGAATATCGCATACCCAGACACGTGCTGTGAATATCGCATACCCAGACACGTGCTGAGAATACCGCATACCCAGACACGTGCTGTGAATATCGCATACCCAGACACGTGCTGAGAATATCGCATACCCAGACACGTGCTGAGAATATCGCATACCAAGACACGTGCTGAGAATATCGCATACCAGGACACGTGCTGAGAATATCGCATACCCAAACACGTGCTGAGAATATCGCATACCCAGGCATGTGCTGAGAATATCGCATACCCAGACACGTGCTGAGAATATGCATACCCTGACACGTGCTGAGAATATCGCGTACCCAGACACGTGATATTCCCTTTGGGGGGGTGCATCCCTTCCAGCTCTCGTAAGTGGATGATGATGATGATGATGATGAGGATGATGATGATGATGATGATGATGAGGATGATGATGATGATAATGAGGAGGAGGAGGAGGAAGAGGAAGACGAGGAGGAGGAGAGGATGATGATGATATTGATGATGAGGAGGAGGAGCAGGAGGAAGAGGAGGAGGAAAGGATGACGACAATGATGATACTGAGGAAGAGGAGAAGGAGAAGGAGAAGGAGAAGGAGGAGGAGAGGATGATGATGATGATGATGATGATGATGATGATGATGATGATGGTGATGATGATGATGATGTACACCAACACATGACATCTCCCCCTGCTGCTTATGCCCTCCATGTTGAGAGACAGGAAGAGCAAAGTTGCAGAATTGAAACAAGGGAGAAAGTTTGTGTTAGAATATTCTGCCTTGCCCTGATGATGATGATGATGATGATGATGATGATGAACAGGAGGAGAAGGAGCAGAAGAGGATGACGATTATGATGATGATGAGGAGGAGGAGAAGGTGGAAGAGATGATGATGATGATGAAAGTGATGATGATGATGATGATGATGAAAGTGATGATGATGATGATGATGATGATGAAAGTGATGATGATAATGATAATGATAATGATGATGTACTTCACCATGATGATGACTGACATAACACCGCTCCCCCCCCCCCCGCTTCCCCCTGCCTCTTCCGGCCCCCTGGTGGACGGAAGAAGGAAGTTGTGCAGGTTTGTGGGAGAGGAAGAAAGTTTTCCGTATTACATTTTGCTGCTTACAGTGATGATGATGATGATGAAGAAAAGGAGGGCAAGGAACAAGAGGAGAATGAGGAAGAGGAGGAGAAGTCGATGATGATGATCGCGCTAGGAAGGAAGTACAACGACAGTTATGGTGCACTACAACGAATCTGGCATTACTTTTACTACTACCACTACTACTATTACTATTACTACTGTGGTACTGCTACTACTACTAGCCTATACCTCTCTCTCTCTCTCTCTCCTTCCCAGCCCGTCTCAGTGCATCTTTGTGTGTGTGTGTGTGTGTGTGTGTGTGTGTGTGTGTGTGTGTGTGTGTGTGTGTGTGTGTGTGTGTGTCTCTCTCTCTCTCTCTCTCTCTCTCCAGCCAGCCTCAGTGCGTCTTGCGTGGCCGTCTTAGGAAGCAACTTAAGAAGCAGTGAAGGAGTGTGCTGCCGTGCCCTCTCCTGGATTAAGTTTCTCTCTTCAACTTCTTTACAAACTCAAATCAACTGCGAATTTCAATCTTGCAATGTTGACCCACGAGAAGCAAGATCTTATTGACAAGTTCTTACGGCCGCGTCTTGGCAATGCACGGTACAGATTTGCGTATTCTTTTGTATGCATTGTAAAAAAAAAAAATGATTACTCTTCATACATACATATATAGGCTACATACATAAATACATACATTCGCACATACATATATACATACATACAAACATACAGCATATATACATAATATTAATACCCGGTACATAAATTCATACATAAACACATACATACACCCATACATATATTTGAAAACATGATTACTGTTCCTACATACATATACATACATACGTACATATACACATACATACATTCATAAACATCAGACTGCACATACATACATACATACACTCCAAAAAATATTTACTGTATTGTTTATATATCTGTGACGAAGTGGTGGAAGGCGTTATGTGGTAAAATTTTCCGGCCTCCAACCTCAATTCTTCCATCATCTAGCTTATTAACACCACAAATCACTTTATATACCAATTAGTCCTTCATTACCCAATCAGGTCAGTAGGGTCCCTGGGCTAGGCTAATTAATCCACGCAATTAGGGCCAAAAGGACTGGTTACTCGCTCACCTTTTTTTTTTTTAAGGAAGAAAGAACCAAAGGCCTGTCCTCACGATTGTTCCCTCCAAGAAAAACTAAAAACAAAATAACAGAGACCCAATTCCCTTAGTTTTTTATTTTTTATGCAAGGAAGAAGAACCAAAGGCCTGCCCTCAAGACTGTTCCAAGACAAACTAAAAACAAAATAAGAGCGAGATTCAAGAGCCATCACACGATCATTTAACCCCAACCTACCCTTGGACTTAAACTCTTATCGGCCACATCCATTTGGGGAGTCGTAGCCCACTAGACCACCAGGCGTCACAAACAAGAATATTAAGCTGCTGTTCGGAGTGCAATAATTCACTCCGACATGAGGTGCAGAGATAGACATACGTGGCTGTGGCGGAGTCCTGGGTTCGCATTCTCGTCGGTTAAGCTCCCTAACACCTGTTCCTTAGCGATTTATTTTCTCGGATATTCCTGGTTAATGTCAATGTGTACGATATTTATATACATACATACATATATAAACACATACATACATATACCCATACATATTTCAAAACATGATATTGGAAGGATATATGTAACACACAAGAGGGCAGTGTGGTGTAAAAATAAATAAATAGCCTAAATAAATAAATCACTTAAGAAATGATGTTACGGAGCCCCCTTGACTGACGAGAACAGAGGCCCTGGTTGTGTCAAGTGTGCCGTGCAAGTATGGTGTATCAAGTTTTGTGTGTCAAGTATGGTGTGTCAATTATGGCGTGTCAATTATGGCGTATGGTGTTTCAAGTATGGTGTGTCAAGTGTGGCGTGTTAAGTATGGAGTGTCAAGTATGGCGTGTCAAGTATGGCGTGTCAAGTATGGTGTGTCAAATATGCCGTGTCAAGTATGGCGTGTCAAGTATGGCGTGTCAAGTGTGGCGTGTCAAGTATGGTGTGTCAGTGGTGCCTTTGGATATCACAGCATCACACTAGATGGATGGGGGTGTACATTTAGGGCACACAGCACAACACAGCTACACACGGATACACCCAGGGTCTTGCATACACCCAGCCACACACACACACACACACACACACACACACACACACACACACACACACACACACACACACACACCACACCCAGCCATTCTTTATTCTTGCAAGGAGTTTGTCTTCACCCCTTCACCCAGACGCCACAAATCCAGATCATTTCAATCTTTCTTTTTTGTTTTCTGCCTCCCATGCCAATCTCCTAACCCACCTCCCTTCCCCCCTCTCATTCCTGGGGGACGAAGAGAGAGAGAGAGAGAGAGAGAGAGAGAGGCAGAAGGCAGACAGACAGACAGAGATGAATGGATGCAAAATACAATGCTTGGGGGTCATTTTTAATAAAACTTTCACTGAACTCAAACCAATAAACAGAGACAGACAGACAGACACAGATAGATAAGCAGACAGACAGACAGACAGATAGATAGATAGGCAGACAGACTTACAAACGGACGGACAGATATATAGATAGATTGAGACAGGCAGACAGAGACAGACAGATAGACAGACAGATATAGAGAGACAGACAGATAACAAACAGATAAATAGACAGACAGAAAGATAGATTAGACAAACAGATAGATAGAAAGATAAACAGATAGAACACAGGTTACTTACTGTCAGTCGATTTTTATATGCGTCTTCTTTCACCTTAACACTCACCTGAAAAGAAAGACAAAGAAAACGAATTATTACCTGATGTTTCCCAATGAACGCAATCTTGAATGTGGCTCTCTTGTCTATTGTTTTTTTTCTTGGAAGGAACGGTTTGCGGGCTCCTGGCCTTTGGTTCCTTCTTTCTTGCATAAATAAAATAAAATAAAATCACTAAAATTAAGGTACTATAGAGAGGAAAAACAAAAAAAAAATAAAAATAAAGCGGTTGTGAGATGTCTTGAGGAACTTAAGGTGTTTTCAAGTTAGTCTCTTCAGTCCAATGACATGTTATTTCCACTTTATTCTTGTTAGAGGCGATTCACACACACACACACACACACACACACAATGCAAATCACAAACACACACACACACACACACACACACAATGCAAATCACAAACACACACACACACACACACACACACAATGCAAATCACAAACACACACACACACACACACTCTCTCTCTCTCTCTCTCTCTCTCAGTCACCATGCAGGTCAGGTCCCTAGCAATTTGGTATAATTGGGTGTACTGCTGGATCCTGCTACTACTCCTGCTGCTCCTACTACTACTCCCTCTGCTCTTACTACTACTCCCTCTGCTCCTACTACTACTCCTACTACTACTCCCTCTGCTCCTTCTACCACTCCTACTACTACTCCCTCTGCTCCTACTACCACTCCTACTGCTCCTACTACTACTCCCTCTGCTCCTACTACTACTCCCTCTGCTCCTACTACCACTCCTACTGCTCCTACTACTACTCCCTCTGCTCCTACTACTACTCCTTCTGCTCCTACTACTACTCCCTTTGCTCCTACTACTGCTCCTACTACTACTCCCTCTGCTCCTACTACTACTCCCTCTGCTCCTACTACTACTCCTACTACCACTCCTACTGCTCCTACTACCACTCCTACTGCTCCTACTACTACTCCCTTTGCTCCTACTACTGCTCCTACTACTACTCCCTCTGCTCCTACTACTACTCCTACTACTACTCCCTCTGCTCCTACTACTACTCCCTCTGCTCCTACTACTACTCCCTCTGCTCCTACTACTACTCCCTCTGCTCCTACTACTACTCCCTCTGCTCCTACTACTACTCCTACTACCACTCCTACTGCTCCTACTACTACTCCCTTTGCTCCTACTACTGCTCCTACTACTACTCCCTCTGCTCCTACTACTACTCCTACTACTACTCCCTCTGCTCCTACTACTACTCCTACTCCCTCTGCTCCTACTACCACTCCTACTGCTCCTACTACTACTCCCTCTGCTCCTACTACTACTCCCTCTGTTCCTACTACTACTCCCTCTGCTCCTACTACTACTCCCTCTGCTCCTACTACTACTCCCTCTGCTCCTACTACTACTCCCTCTGCTCCTACTACTACTCCCTCTGCTCCTACTACTACTCCCTCTGCTCCTACTACTACTCCCTCTGCTCCTACTACTACTCCCTCTGCTCCTACTACTGCTCTTACTACTACTCCCTCTGCTCCTACTACCACTCCTACTGCTCCTACTACTACCACGCCCTCTGCTCCTACTATTACCACGCCCTCTCCTCCTACTACCACTCCTACTGCTCCTACTACTACTCCCTCTGCTCCTACTACTATTCCCTCTGCTCCTACTACTACTCCCTCTGCTCCTACTACCACTCCTACTGCTCCTACTACTACCACTCCTACTGCTCCTACTACTACCACGCCCTCTCCTCCTCCTACCATTCCTACTGCTCCTACTACTACCACGCCCTCTCCTCCTTCTACCACTCCTACTGCTCCTACTACTACCACTCCTACTGCTCCTACTACTACCACGCCCTCTGCTCCTACTACTACCACGCCCTCTGCTCCTAGTACTCCTGCTGCTCCTACTACTTTCAGCAGACACAGAACTGCTTATAATGGAACCAACGTGACCGCCATACCCCCACACCGCATTAAACCCCCCCAATAACCCCTTCATTACGAGGGGTCATACCATTAGCCCCTTCACTACGACGGGTCACACCTTGAACAGCACTACGGGTGGCAGAGTAGGCCTCGTAACACATCTTTCTTAGCGATTTATTTTGAACGTCTTAATCTTTGAACACGGTAACGATGCTTCTTCTGTACACTTGATCATTCCTTGGGTGTACACCACAGGGGGGTGGGGGTAAAACGCCCCCTCCCCCTACTTTTCTGCTTGATGATGATGATGATGATGATGATACTATTGGTGATAATGATGCTGATGATGACAATGGTGATAATGATATTACACTTCATTCCACGGTGGCCTTCTCTTCTCTCTAAGCACCCTAGCACCTCTTCCATGGCGATTCATTCTTGGATATGGCTGGTTAATATCCTTTTTGTATGCTGTTTACGCAGAGTATGGCCATGTTGGAAAGATTTATACAGCACAAAATATGACAGTAAAGTGTAATAAGCAAACTAAATCGCTTAGGGAAAGGTGTTAGGGAGCTTCCTTAACCATCGGGAATAGAAAGGCAGATCCCCCTTTTTATTTATTTATTTATTTATTTATTTTTTTGGGGGGACTAATGTGAAAACCATGATAACACAAAACTCGGCTCTTCACTGTACCTCACTGCAGCACGCTCTGTAACGCGGGATGCAGGCTAACAACAGTAGTTACACCTGTTCCACAAATGACTGAGAGAAACTGGAGGCTTGCATCAATCTTTCCCTTCTCTGTTACAAAAATATAGTCTAAGTAAACATCCTTTATCATTAGAATTTCCACTATGTAGCGAGAGCCATTGTAAACATCTGTAAATATTTTTTTTTCTACTGTCCTCGATAATTGTGTTCTTAGATTTTTTTTTATTCCAGGTCACTTTAGGCTTCTCTCCTTCCTTCCTTCCCTCCCTCCTTCCCCCTCATCTCACCTGAAGCTTTCCATTCCACTCATCTTCACTCATACGCGTCACTTCCATGTTCACTGATCTTTGTTCTTTCCTCAGCATTTCCTTCACTGTTCATTGCCCTTTCCTCAGCATTTCCTTCACTGATCTTTGTTCTTCTTTCAGCATTTCCTTCACTGATCTTTGCTCTTTCCTCAGCATTTCCTTCACTGATCTTTGTTCTTCTTTCAGCATTTCCTTCACTGATCTTTGCTCTTTCCTCAGCATTTCCTTCACTGATCTTTGTTCTTTCCTCAGCATTTCCTTCACTGATCTTTGTTCCTTCCTCAGCATTTCCTTCACTGATCTTTGCTTCGTCTTGTGCATTTTCTTCCTCTTTCCTGTTCCTTTCATCCCGGTAACCAACTCTTCCCTTCATGCAAATAATTCACCTTAGTTTGCTATTCATGATCCTTACACTTTCTTCCTCCTTTTCTTCTTCTTCTGCATTTCCCTCTTCATTTTCTTCTCTCGTCTCAGTAGCTAAATTTCACCCTCGCACATTACCCTCATTCTGATATTTATTCTCTCTCTCTCTCTCTCTCTCTCTCTCTCTCTCTCTCTCTCTCTCTCTCTTCTTCTTCTTCTTCTTCTTCTTCTTCATCATCTTCTACTACTACTACCACAACTACTACTTCTTCCTCTTCTTCAATTTGTTATTCAATCTTCCTCGTTATTATTATTATTATTATTATTATTCAATCTTCCTCGCCCTTCCTTCTTCTTCTTCATCACCATCATCATCATCATCTTGTTCTTCATCATTATCTTAATCATCCTCGATTCTTCTTCCTCTTCTTCTTCTTCTCCTTCATTTTCATAATCAATCATCTTCGACCTGTCTTCTTCTTCCTCTTCTTCTTCTATTCAATTATCCTCAACCTTTCTCCTTCTTCATTTCCTTCTTCGTCTTTATTTCCTTAACCTTCACCTTCTTAATCAATCACCCTCGCTCCTTCTTCACGTCCTTCTTTCGTCCCAGAGCCACATTATCCCTCTCACAAATGATCTCCTCCATATCTGCAGAGGAGCACCGATTTTTACTCATTATACACCCTCTCCTCTTCGCCATCTTGTCAGCGCCCTTTTTACCGCGTCCGCATCCCGGTTACATATTCATAAACATTCTCAGGCTTAAGGTGTCTCGGATACGTTATTTTATTTCCATATGCATAATCATTCTCAAGTCATGTGTAGGATGTTTAAAAGCTTACGGTGTGTATGTTTATACGTTTATATATAATTTCCATATTCATAAACATGCTCAAGCTTAGGATATAGTTACACTCTACACTTACTTCCGTATACATCAACATTCTCAAGTTTAAGTTATTTATAAGATATCACGTTAATACTTACTTCATTATTCACAAACTTTCTCAGGCGTTAGTTGTGTTTATAAGACCTTTTTTTAATAACACACAATACACTTACACAGGTAAAAACACGTCACATAATTATAACAGTGATATATACAAAGAAGGAAGTATACTCATGAAAAGTCTTAAATGCTATGGAGATCTGTGTATTGTCATTCGGCTGAGATCCTTTGTGAATACGGCTTGACCTGTTGGCTCTCCCTATTACCGCACTTTTTGACCTCTCTCTCTCTCTCTCTCTCTCCTTATTACAGCACTTTTTGACCTCTCTCTCTCTCTCTCTCTCTCTCTCTCTCTCTCACACACACACACACACACAGATACATACACATACCGGGTATACATAAACCCATACACAAAGATATACACATACACACACAAGCACGGACACACAAAAACACACACAGATACAGACATATACACATACACAGAGAACAGGCACAGACATAGGGCAAGGGACAACAAACACATGCACACAAAGACACGCACACAGACACAAACAAAGACAAAAACAGACACAGACACACACAGACACAAACACACACAGACATAGAAACAAACAGGAATAATGACACTGACACATGAACAGACACACACACACACACACACACACACACACACACACACACACACAGGGACCATATAAGTGACATCACGGGACTGCCTCTTCCGCCCCTGAGTAGCATCCCTCCTTACCTCCTCACTCATCGCTTTCTCACAAGGATCCTCTTCTTTTTCTTTACACAGAGCAATTTCTTAACCCTCTCACGGTCTGACCAACTCTAGGGGAGGTATTCTCGTAGGGTTAGGAAGCTCCTTAACACCTTTTCCTTACCGGTTTATTCCTGCTTCTGCTTCGTGGCTATATTCCTGTATGTTATTCATGCAATTTCTTCTTCTTTTTTTTTCATGCAAGGAAGAAGGAACCAAAGGCCAGATGTAAGAAGTTAAAACAAAAGGGTATTAAATGAGTTTGGAAAATAAATCGCTAAGGAAAAAGTGTTAGGGAGCCTCCTGAATCTATGAGAACAGGGGCCTAGAAATAAATCGCTAAGGAAGAGGTGTTGGGGAGCCTCCTGAACGTACGAGAATAGGGCCTAGAAATAAATCGCTAAGGAAGAGGTGTTACGGAGCCTCCTGAACGTACGAGAACAGGGCCTAGAAATAAATCGCTATGGAAGTGTTACGAAGCCAAGCACTGTATCCCAGCTAAGGTCACAGTATTTAATTTAGGCGAGTGAATATGAGCCTAGGAGTGTTAATACTGCCACCACTAACCCTCTCATGACGAGGAAAACTCTAGTACGTACTCTATGTCAGGTAAAACCCAGGCGATAATTCTCTCTCTCTCTCTCTCTCTCTCTCTCTCTCTCTGCTTCAACTAAATCTTGCCTCCTCTCTCTCTCTCTCTCTCTCTCTCTCCATTAGCACTTTTTCCTCCCATTCAGCTATAGTTTATACATCCTCCCTTCTCCCTTACTATCCTGCATAGTACCTTACCTGGTTTTTGTCCTCTCTCTCTCTCTCTCTCTCTCTCTCTCTCTCTCTCTCTCTCTCTCTCTCTCTCTCATCTTCCCTGCTACAAGGAAGAACAAGCTCGAAACATAACCAATTTTACGCGTCCTCTGATATCCCTTCCCTTCCTAAATCCATGAACGTTTCCACATCAGCTCCTTTTATCGATGGTGTACGTCTGTCCTCTCAATCAATCTGCCATCCATTTCCTTCGCTACTTCTAACTGCAGCGATCAAGCCTTTCAATTCCCGCTACACGTCTTAAACACGTCTACATCTTGTCTAAATGCGAAAAAGAAAGAAAAAGAAAAAAGGTAACACTGTCGATGTGTGAAGTGTGTTGTTATCTTTCAGTGATGGTCTTTATTCCTTCAGTTTGTGAGAGAGAGAGAGAGAGAGAGAGAGAGAGAGAGAGAGAGAGAGGGGGGGGGTACTAGTGTGAAATTATGAACATTTTCCTTTCCCTTTTAACCCTGCCGTTTTTTCTTTAGTTTCATTAAATTATTTCAAAAACAGAATTAGTTTTATGAGTCTATAAATGGCATGACAAAAAAAGGCAGTACCGGTGCTGTGAAAATAAGAATACCAGTAATACTTTGCTATCTCATCACTATTTTTTCCCGCATGTTCAGTCATCAAAATATTACAGAATTAAGTCATATCTAAATGGTACAACAACAATGACAATCCCGTGAAAATATGAACCGTAATTTTCGCCTTTCTTTCAATCCAGGTGTTTTTTTGCGTCGCTTCCCCAGGTGGGTTACGCGTCGCCCCTCCCGCCCCCGACCGTAAATTCCACGCGGGATTTATCTGCGGCGTGGATCTGCAGGGGCGGCGAGAGAGAGAGAGGGAAAAACTGGAGAGGATCTTGGCAGTCGACCCTAAATGAGAGCCATACCCGGACCAGCTCAGCAACCACTACACGACACTAACCCTACTACACTACACTGTAACCCCACTACCCTATACTGTAATCCTACTACACTACACTCCAACCCCACTACACTACACCCTAATACACTAACTGTTTACCACACCACACCACATCACACCACGAAAAAGTAATTATACACTCCATCACTCCACTTCCTATTCACTGCCCACCTCAACACCACACCACACCACACTACTTATTGCCCACCACACCACACCACTGTCACGCCCCACTTCATCACACGACACAACACTCACTACCCACCCTGCCCTACCACACCACTTACTGCTCACTCTGCCATACCACATCAGCCCACACCACACCACACCACATCCCACCTTACCCCTCCCTCTCTCACTCAACTCTTACTTCTTATTTCTTTCCTCTTCCCCTTCATATTTCCTCAATTTCCCTCCCACTGCCTCTCTCTCTTTTCTCTTGCTCAAAAATATTTCTCATATACACCTACGCTCTCTCTCTCTCTCTCTCTCTCTCTCTCTCTCTCTTTCTGACCTCCAGTCTTTCAAAAGGAATGTGTCCAGCCACCTCGAAAGGAAACCATCTTGATTCTCGTTTCCTTCATATTTGACTTTCTTTTCAAAGGGTAAGTTTTGAGGGCATTCAGCCTCTGATTCCTTCGTTCTGTACACACACACACACACCACACACACACACACACACACACACATACACACACACACACACACACACATACACACACACACACACACACACAACCTTTTGCTTCACACATACACTCTTTTCTTCTCACCCAAATGCTCCCCTCTCACATCTACTCCTCTTCTCACTCTTAACCCCCCCCCCCTCTCTCTCTCTCTCTCTCTCTCTCTCTCTCTCACACACACACACACACACACACACACACACACACACACACACACACACACAGTCACTGCTCTCCTTCTCACACACATTTTCTCTCACATAGCCATTCCGTCCCTGCGTCTCTCATTCCACCCACCCACTCATCCCTCCTGTCTCACTCTGCCTCCCTTTCCTACCCCTCCACACACACACACACACACACACACACACACACACACACACACACACACACTTTCACTCGCTTCTCTCTCATTCTCTCATACCTACTTCACTCTCTCTCTCTTTATCACACACACACACACAAACACAAACACACACACTCACACACACACACACATTTTTCTTCCTCTCTCTCTCTCGTCTTTCACATCTACCCTCCAACCCCCCTCCCCACCCACACACCCTGTCCCTTTGTCTGTCTCCCCTCTCTCTTCCCTTTCCCCTTACACTTTTCACTCACTCTTTTTCCTCTCACCCTCTCACTCCTCTCTCACTTTTCTCTCATACTCTCACTCCTCTCTCACTTTCCACCCTTTCAAAACACCCATTTCTCTTCCTCTCACATAACCATACCGTTCCTCACACCCACGCACCCACCCTGTCTCTCTCTCTCACACGGTCACCTTTTGACTCTCACACACCCACTCCCCTTTCCTTCTCTCCCTCTCTCTCATCAACACACACTTCTTCCTCTCACATAATAATTCAGTTCCTCACCCTACCCATCCACTCTGTCCCTGCTTCGTCACCCTGTCCCTCTGCCCTCCCTTGCTTGTCCCTGCCTCGTCACCGTGCCTATCCCTGCCCCATCACCCTGCCTATCCCTGCGTCACCCTGCCTATCCCTGCCTCAACACCCTACCCTCGTAAACTTAGAAGGCTCCCAAGTCTGCCCCTCTCAGAACAAAGACCTTCCACCAGGGTACACACACGACTCGCCTTTGATGGGTTTTGCGCTTTTTCCTCTGCCTGTGTTGATATTTTCCCCCCATTTCCTCTTACAATACACTCTATATAACACCTGCATGCTCTATAAAGCCGCTATTTTGATGATACTGGTGTAGTACAATTATATCTATCTACTTACTTAGAGCCAGACGCCTTGATCCCATTGATGGTAACTACAGAGTGCCTCCATCTTGATCCGCATTTAAGCTGCCCTCCCTCCAACTCTCACCACCCTCATTCACGTACCCCTCCACCTTACCCCTCCCCCTTCCCCCTCGGTCTTCCTCTGCTCATTCTCACCACAAGGCCAAACTATCTTAAAGTACCACTGCTATTCCTTGGACATTTCGCTACTGTCTGAGGACCACTGGATGACTACGGTGTTTGTACAGGGCCATGGTTCCCACACTCTGACCCACTTCACCCCTCCCCCCCTTCTCTCTCTCTCTCTCTCTCCAAGACCATTTCACAAAGCTCCCCTCATCTGCCCCCTCCCCCTCCCCACGTATACCCCTCTCCCCACGCCCTACCACCCCTCCTCCACTCCACACTCGAGACAGTAAACACACAGACACACACACACACACACACACACACACACACAGGACTCCCCCTCCCCCTGCACTGCTCCTGTCCGGCTTATCACACGCCTTGTCTGTTTGTCGCTTCGAATATCAGGATATTTACAACGCCCTTGTTGACTCTTCTGATCAAACACACACACACACACACACACACACACACACACACACACACACACACACAAGCAATTACGTGACTACTGTATGGTCCATTCGTACCGATGACAGACTTTCACACAAACACAAACAATACAGATTCTACATTTCGTATCTATTCCTCTCACAACTGATGCCACATTCTAGTTCGTACTTGGTCAGCATCAAGAAGGGTTAATTCTGGCCATCACTCTCCCTCTCCAGAAATAATACCTTGAAGTAAAAATTTATGTGATTCCATGATAAGCAACCTACCAAAAACCGCGTAAAAAATAAGGTAAATAAGGCAGGAAATAAGGAAATGTAAATGCATCTTCATATTCTCAGACATCACACTCTGGTAGGACATAGGGACCTGGATCTGCAAAGCGATGGTTGCGTGTTGTAGTCTGAGGGAATGTTTGCTGGGTGTTTTCCTTGTCAGTCACGTGGACCCAAGACATTAATTGGCACAAAATAAACAGCTTAGAGAAAAATACAGGGAGTGTCACGAGATAAGCAAGAAACCTCACTTTTTTACCACTACTACTACTACTACTACTACTACTACTTCCACGACTACTACTACTACGGAATTACAACTACTGATAACCTTATGAGGGAAAATGACCTTCCTCAAAATTTCCTCATAAAATCACCATAACTTTGCCTCCTTTACGGTTGAGATTTGGACCCATTTTGATTTAGAGTTTTTCCCTAATTAGTCAAAAAAAAAAGTCATGATTTTTTTTTGGGGGAGGAGAGGAAGCCGTATAAAAAAAAATGGAAATACAGGCTGGCCACTCCTGTCTGTGTGGCATCCATCACTAATACTGACATGGACGTACGGTGACTTACAAGCAGCATGGTACACACACACACACACACACACACACACACACTCACACTAAGTCTCCACTTCTTCCCTCATCTGTGATTTCATACACACACACACACACACACACACACACACACACACACACACACACACACACACACACACACACACACACTTCCTTTTCATGTGTTCAGTCCAGTTCATTCTTCCACTTCCTCACCCATTCGTGCACATAAGAGAAATCAGCTTCAGGGTCGTGTATGCAGCCAAGGTCGTCCTCCTCTTGCAGTCGTTCTCAGGGTCGTATTTTCGCTGCCACAGGAGGCTTCGTAACATCTCTCCCATAGCGATTTATTTTGGCCCAGTGCAATTTAACACTTCCTGAAGGCAGTATGAACTAACCAGGAAATACGTAATCGGTCTGAAGGGATTAATTGGTACTATAGCTTCACTGGGACGTATTTTTGTGGAAATTTCTTAACACCCTTTCCTTAGCGATTTATTTTACACATTACACCTCAATATCCATCCATGTGTTATGTCGGTATTCCTGGGGCATAATTAGTACCGTACAGAAGAGAGCGTTAAGGTGTGTTAATGAAAACTAAATCGCTGAGGAGCAAGGAATACGGTGTCACAGCAGCATCGGCGCCTGAGAGAGACTACGCCAGACTGTCAAACAAGGGAACAAGCGGTCACTGCCAGGCTAACGACCACTACGGGGCAATCCAGCCATTTCGACCTGTTCACGACCCGACTCAAGCGTCATCACAGAAACAGGCGTCTCGTAAAGTGATTGGCCTTCGGGGTGGTGTGGTGTGGTGTGGTGTGGTGTGGTGATGGTGTGGTGCTGGTGATGCTGATATTGATGGTAGTGATGGTGGTGGTGATGGTGGGAGAGGCGATGACTGCCGGTGATTCGTGGCGGTGGTGGTGGTGGTGACTTGTGGTGATGGTGATGATAATGATGATGATAACGAGTCACTACCAACGTGGGTGACTGACGTTAACTAGTAAATGACTGACTGAGACGATGCTGTTTACCAAGATACATATTAAGACGATGACCTGGATGGCAATGATAATGGTGGTGACTCTCTCTCTCTCTCTCTCTCTCTCTCTCTCTCTCTCTCTCTCTCTCTCTCTCTCTCTCTCTCTCTCAGGTTTTACAGCCCGTTCCTTGAGACCCAGCAGCTCTCATACGCACTATGCACCTCCACATATCACCACTTCGGCGCTAACACCCACCGTCCATCCTGAATACATACTAGGGGGAATTTTTAAGTGTCTGTGGGTGTTATGGTAGATCAGTAGTCTACTTAAACGAAATTCAGATCCACAAACTCTTCCCTGCCCCAGCCGGGATTCGAACCCGGGTCCCATTTGGAAAGCAGGCCACCACGCAACAGACTCGGCGTTAATGATGTTAGTTGTGATGATGGTGGTGATTATAAGTGGCGGTAGTGATGATCTTTGTACTGTGAAAAGATGGTTAATGCCTAAAAGTCTATCTATCTATCTATTGCCAGACACCATAATCCCTTAAGGGTGGCCATTTGACTTTGTAACTGGAATAAATGGCAGCCTATTATTGGGTTTTTACTTAATATAGCTTTTGTGGTGATGGTGATAGTGAGTGTGATGGAGAGGTGGTGATGGTGATAGTGTGATGGAGAGGTGGTGGTGGTGATAGTGTGATGGAGAGGCGGTGGTGGTGATAATATGATAGAGAGATGGTGGTGATAGTGTGATGGAGAGGTGGTGATGGAGATAGTGAGTGTGATGGAGAGGTGGTGATGGTGATAGTGAGTGTGATGGAGAGGTGATGGTGACAGTGTGATGGAGAGGTGGCGATGGTGATACTGTGATGGAGAGGTGGTGATGGTGATAGTGTGATGGAGAGGTGGTGATGGTGATAGTGAGTGTGATGGAGAGGTGGTGTTGGTGATGGTGAGTGTGATGGAGAGGTGGTGATGGTGATAGTGAGTGTGATGGAGAGGTGGTGTTGGTGATGGTGAGTGTGATGGAGAGGTGTTGGTGAGTGTGATGGAGAGGTGGTGATGGTGATAGTGTGATGGAGGTGGTGATGGTGATAGTGTGATGGAGAGGTGGTGATGGTGATAGTGTGATGGAGAGGTGGTGATGGTGATGGTGTGATGGAGAGGTGGTGATGGTGATAGTGTGATGGAGAGGTGATGATGGTGATGGTGTGATGGAGAGGTGGTGATGGTGATAGTGAGTGTGATGGAGAGGTGGTGTTGGTGATGGTGAGTGTGATGGAGAGATGGTGATGGTGATAGTGTGATGGAGAGGTGGTGATGGTGATAGTGAGTGTGATGGAGAGGTGATGGTGACAGTGTGATGGAGAGGTGGTGATGGTGATAGTGTGATGGAGAGGTGGTGATGGTGATAGTGTGATGGAGAGGTGGTGATGGTGATAGTGAGTGTGATGGAGAGGTGGTGTTGGTGATGGTGAGTGTGATGGAGAGGTGGTGATGGTGATAGTGAGTGTGATGGAGAGGTGGTGTTGGTGATGGTGAGTGTGATGGAGAGGTGTTGGTGAGTGTGATGGAGAGGTGGTGATGGTGATAGTGTGATGGAGGTGGTGATGGTGATAGTGTGATGGAGAGGTGGTGATGGTGATAGTGTGATGGAGAGGTGGTGATGGTGATGGTGTGATGGAGAGGTGGTGATGGTGATAGTGTGATGGAGAGGTGGTGATGGTGATGGTGTGATGGAGAGGTGGTGATGGTGATAGTGAGTGTGATGGAGAGGTGGTGTTGGTGACGGTGAGTGTGATGGAGAGATGGTGATGGTGATAGTGTGATGGAGAGGTGGTGATGGTGATAGTGAGTATGATGGAGAGATGGTGATGGTGAGTGTGATGGAGGTGGCGATGGTGATAGTGTGATGGAGAGGTGGTGATGGTGATAATGTGATGGAGAGGCGGTGATGGTGTTGGTGAGTGTGATGGAGAGGTGTTCGTGAGTGTGATGGAGAGGTGGTGATGGTGATAGTGAGTGTGATGGAGAGGTGATGATGGTGATTGTGATGGAGGTGGTGATGGTGATAGTATGATGGAGAGGTGGTGATGATGATAGTGTGATGGAGAGGTGGTGATGGTAACTGTGAGTGTGATGGTGATAGTGTGATGGAGAGGTGGTGATGGTGATACTATGATGTAGAGATGGTGATGGTGATTGTTAGTGCAATGGAGTGGTGGTGGTGATAGTGTCATGGAGAGGTGGTGATGGTGTGATGGAGAGGTGGTGATGGTGATAGTGAGTGTGATGGAGAGGCGGTGATGGTGATAGTGAGTGTGATGGAGAGGTGGTGATGGTGATAGTGAGTGTGAAGAGGTGGTGATGGTGATAGCTGAGTGTGATGGAGAGGTGGTGATGGTGATAGTGAGTGTGATGGAGAGGTGGTGATGGTGATAGTGTGATGAAGATTGTCAATACTGGCTACCGACTGGCCTCACATAATACAGTTAGGGTAAAAAATGATGACATATGCAGCGTGGGTGTTGATGCGTGCTATGTGGCAATTGCAAAACGTTGCCTAATGAAACGTTTGCAATCATACAGCCCGAGATAAAAGTTGGCCTAGTGTTTCATCGCTTCTGCTTCTCACTTCCT
Source organism: Coenobita brevimanus (assembly GCF_032717465.1). Taxonomy (NCBI): domain Eukaryota; kingdom Metazoa; phylum Arthropoda; class Malacostraca; order Decapoda; family Coenobitidae; genus Coenobita; species Coenobita brevimanus. The sequence continues at coordinate 18,251,211 of NC_137052.1, read as the reverse complement.
CTGCAAAGTAATATTCCTAAGCTGAGAGAGGACTGATATGTTTTTCTACCCAGATACGGTACAAAAATTCATCTAATGTTTCATCCCTTTTTCCTCTCATTTTCCTCTGCTGACTAATATTCCTAAGCTGAGAAAGGCTAGGTATATTTTTCAATCCTATCTATCTATCTATCTATTGCCAGACGCCTCAGTCCCGTTTGGGGTGGCCACAAACAAATCGCCTCCAAGTCGCCCTGTCCCCACTGATACAAAAATTCATCCTATGTTTCACCTCTTTTTCCTCTCATTTTCCTCTGCTGACTAATATTCCTAAGCTGAGAGAGGCTAGGTATGTTTCTCTACCTCTGATACGCTGCTTCAGGGAGGGAAGTAACGTACATGCCCTACATTGTTAAGCAGAGGCAGTGGAAGAGTAGGGGAATGTGTGTCAGAATTTCACGGTCCCAAGCCCTCTGCCCCACGGGATGTCACAGGATTCTGCTGCCCACGTATTTTTGGACATGAACTAAATATACAGCTTATACAGGACGGGAGAATTTTATAGTGCAAGCCGGAAATATATGTACAGTGAATGGCTTGTGGTTCTCAATATACCGGTACCATAAGTCCATCTCAACTTGGTGTGGACTTTCTTCCTTTTGTAGCCTATTACACGTTGCTCTTTTGTGTGTGTGTGTGTGTGTGTGTGTGTGTGTGTGTGTGTGTGTGTGTGTGTGTGTGTGTGTGTGTGTGTGTGTGTGTGCAAGGAAGAAGGTACCAAAGGCCAGAAGCCCGCAAGATTGTTCCTTCCAAGTAAAAACAAAAAACAAGATAACAGGGAGCCAATTTCAAGATCCGTTCATATCAATACTAAGACTACATCCGTTCCATCACTTCTTCGTGACTAGCACCACGTACAAGTCAATCGAGGGAACTGGACAGGGTGCGGACATGAAAACAAATGAGGGGACATACTACAGATGGTAAGGAAGAGCTAGTATTGGGCCTCTTAAACTCAAAGGACATACTAACATACTAGATCTGGCAAGGAAGATGTGGTGTTGATCCTTCTCTGACAGACGATCAAACCACCTAAATAACACGGGGTTTAGGTGTATGCTCCTAAGATTGACGAGCATACTGTCTTAAAAATACGGGTGTAAGTGTATGCCCAGTCACGGTGGTATGGGTAGCGTCCAGGTGTACCGTATGCATCCTCACGCCATCCGTCTTACCTGAGCTGATGCCTACCAGGTGAGTGACGTGCTTGGCCCCACTGCACCTGACCCTGCCTCATCATGCAATGCTTCAGGCACCTGTACCTTCCTAGTCTCCTTTATATCTATCTATCTATCTATCTATCTATCTATCTACCTACCCACTTATCTATCTAACTTTTTGCCTGCCTACCTACCTACCTGTCTAACTCTCTACTTACCAACCTACCTTACTATGATCCAATCAATCTATCTAACTCTACCTACCAACCTACCTACCTATCTAACTTTCTACCTACCTACCCTACTATTAGCCTACCTATCTATCTACCTAACTACCTACCTACCTATCTATCAATCAAAACAATAAAGAACTAGAGTAGAAATAATTATGTGATACCACTTTAGTAAATGTGTAACTAACAGTGTAAATCAGTAAAATGTAATAGGCTATATAGATGCGTGATGGCTTTGTAATAAATAAATAAAAAATTGTTAAATATAAATGTAACTGGCAGAAGGGAAATAAACAGATTTGATGTAATTGAGGAAATACAGATACAGAAGTGACTAATGGAAAAGACTGATGGTATTATGGAGAAGCGAAACTGTGTGTGTGTGTGTGTGTGTGTGTGTGTGTGTGTGTGTGTGTGTGTGTGTGTGTGTGTGTGTGTGTGTGTGTGTGTGTGTGCTGCTTCCACCACCACATCCACCCTCCTCCCTCTCTCTCTCTCTCTCTCTCTCTCTCTCTCTCTCCACCCCAACAACGTATGGCGGACACAACCATGCAATAAAGGACTACATTCTCTCTCTCTCTCTCTCTCTCTCTCTCTCTCTCTCTCTCTCTCTCTCTCTCTCTCTCCCTCAATTTAATCTCACACACACTCCATTTTTTCGCTCCCTCTAATTTACTGCTGCATTCCTGTTTGCACACACACACACACACACACACACACACACACACACACACACACACACACACACACATACACAGGGAAAGAGAGAGAGAGAGAGAGTGAGAGAGAATTTTCTAAGGCCACTATGATTCACACTTTCTTAAGTCACTGATCCTATTCATAAACATTCTTAAGACGATGCTGTATATAAGACTCTTCATAATTTCACCTTCACACATACACCTATCAAAACACTTCAAAAGAAGGAAGCGGTGCCAGGTACAGCAAACCCGTCCCCGGCAGTCATTTTAGTACTGACGTATAAACACAACAGGATATCTAGTCAAAGATGTCACATACCAAATTTGGAGTAAATCGGGTGAAAATTGACGATTTTATGCCCATGTGAAATTTTAGGCCCGACCCACCTGACACTGACCCTCCTACTGCTAACTGGGGGGTGACCCCCCCTGATGTAATGAAGCATGTTATAGGATGCAGATTTGAAATATGCACCTTTAGGTTTTGGTTTCATATCGATATGACGAATTGGAAAGGAGTTATGGCGTAAAAATGATTTTTTTTTTTTTACATTTTTGGGCCCTACAGCCTGGGCCTTGACCCAATTTGGCCCAAAATTTGATCAGGTAATCAGAAGGTCATAGCCCATCATCCCTGTAATTTTAGTCATAATCGCACCAGTAGTTTTCACGTAAAGTCATTAACAAACAGACAGAAAGACAAACAGACAGACAAACCAAGAGAAAACAATCCCCATCCCCGAGCCCCCCCGGGGCGGGGACGGGTAATCTAAGTCAATATCATTGTGGGAAATACGACAAAGCAAAATTACAAATGAGAATGCTTAATTGCTCTGGCGACCTTCAGTAATTATCACAGAAGCTAAGAAAGTTTATACATACGGATGCTAAAAAGGCTGAGGTCAGAACACAAGTGAGCCTAATTGATATATGGCCAGATTACACAGGGACACAGGCTGCTGGTGTGCTGCTGCTGGTGGTGAGTCCATGTTTTTCTGGGGTGTATGTATGTATGTATACGTGTATATATATATATATATATATATATATATATATATATATATATATATATATATCATCATCAACCGTTTGAGTATCCACTGCAGGACCGGCCTATCTCTACCAAGTGGCTTAGGCTGTCTAGTAGAGATTGTATGTAGGGTTAGAAGTGCTTGTAAGTGTAGCCTAACTGTAGTGTTGGAGTGGCTTTGGATGCATGTGTAGTCTGTGAATCAAGTGTAATCGGCCCGCGCAAGCCGACTGGGTGCAAGCATACTTTATAGTATGAGACACTAGTTCAACCACAGCATCCCTTGCGTCCGCCAAAGTAGTATGTGGCCAAAAGAACTCTCTCAAAGTTTATTACCCTGGCGGGGCGCGAACCCTCGTCCATCAGTGTACGAAAAATATATATATATATATATATCCATCATCCAATCCTACATTGCCCCATGAGGAGTGTAGAAGCCCGGGGCTAGGCAGTTGGTCTCGACATTTAAGATGAGAGTGACCAGCCTCACTCATCCCTGAGTGGCATTACATGAGCAATAAACCCCAACCACCCCTTGGATATAAACCTTCACCGGCTCAATCCGACTGGAGTGCAATAATTACCCACTAAATCACCAGATGCCAAAATTTGGTTATATGGTTATTACCCAGCATAGTAAATGGTTTCCTGGTGTACAGGAAACCATTTGGCTTGTCACTCAGTGAACAGTCACCCACATGCAGAAGGAAAAGGAAAGAATGAAGGAAACAAAGACAGAAGAGGGAGTGTAAAGTCACCCGTAGGCAGAAGGACAAGGAAAGAATGAAGGAAAGAAAGACAGAAGAGGATGGAAGGAAAGAAGGATGGAAGAGAGGAAAGGGCAGACACCCGAAAGCAGCACTACATCGAGTGAGTGGATGGTGAGCGTCCCCACCTACCACAAATATATATATATATATATATATATATATATATATATATATATATATATATATATATATATATGTACAGGGCATGTATGCATGTACTTATGTACGTAGCGTATGTATGTATCATCACTTCTTGTACCTAGATCAAACAGTTCATAATCCAGCTGAAATTAGCCGAAGATGAAAGAGTTAACACCTATCGGTCACACGTGGCTCATTTATCAGACAATTAAGCTATGTTGAATCCCAGCCTTGCCCGAGAATGCGACACGCAACAGTTTCAACATCCAGGTCCCCATTTGTAATGCTAGGACACAGGAAAACGACATTTGCCTACGAGTCTGACCGGCGCGAAAACTGAACGCGAGGTACGCCGTAACACCTTTTCCTTAGCGATTTATTTACCGTGTTACACCTTAGCGTCCTCTTGTGTTATTGATGCAAAGTAGGTCGATGAAAAACGATATAAACTTGCTATCTCTCCATCTTAACTACAGACTTGAAGAAATTAATTAACGCTACAACATGGCGCTAGTCACGAAGAAGTGCTAGAGAAAAAAAGAGAGTCAGTGTCTTCTGCCACTGAGCTACGTGAAATGAGCTGCCAAAGGACGAAAACCTGGGACAAGTTAAAGTGAAAGGAGTATAGGGATGTCTCAGGGATCAGTAAAATCGTCTTCTTTAAACCCTTTCACTACAAGACGCGTCCTCTGAACAGAAGAAAATTGTCAAGCAGAAAGTAGAATATAAAAAAAAAAATGAATACAAGGAGTCATTTGTACACCTTTAACTCACAAAAAATGTACCGAGACGCGGGCGCACACACACACACACACACACACACACACACACACACACACACACACACACACACACACACACACACACAGGAGTAGACTGTAGCACCAGTCGAGCAGGGCAGTACTCCCGGGGTGGATGGAAAGCTGATGACAGGGAGTGCTGGAGCTCCCGTTTCATCAGCCCTCAGGACTAGTTCCTGACCATCCCCCTTTGCTGAACTTTTTCAGTGTCTCAGTTACACAGAGAGTAGGCCAGCATGCTCTCCAGTACAAATTTCTCTATCTGTATTCACCAAACTACATGCCCAGTACACACTACACTTCCTATTCAAAATTTACCAAAATGGCGTCGTCTTATCAAGCCTCGGAGTCCCCAGGGGGGGGGACCATAAATGCCCCCACCATCTGCCCGTCTCCCGGTGACGATTCAAGGTGCCTGGAACCACGGTCTGACTCTCTTCTTCTTCGTTTCTGCAACATTCGCGGCCTTTCCTCTAACTTTTGCTCTGTTGAGCACCACCTCTCCTCCTCTAAACCTCACCTTCTTTTTCTAACGGAGACTCAGCTGTCTGAGGCAACTGACAGCAAACCCTTTTCTGTATCCTCCTACTTTCTCTATACTCATTTCAAAGCCAAAGGTGGCTGTTGTGTATATATACGCAACGACTTATCTTGCTCTCGTGTTCCTGAACTTGATTCTTCTGAATTCTCCACACTCTGTCTTCGGCTTTCCTGTCATTCTCTGACTAAATATATCTGTGCTGTTTACTTATCCCCTAATTCTACTGACTATCAAAAATTCTTCGATTATCTTACTTCTACGATGGAACACATTCTATCCATTTCTCCTTTCTCTGAAATCTCCATTCTTGGAGATTTCAATGTTCACCACCACCTTTGGCTCTCCTCTCCTTTCACGGATCCACCTGGTGAACAAGCCTACATCTTTTCTATCCTTAATGACCTAGAGCAGCTTGTACAGCACCCTACCCGTATCCCTGACCGCCTTGGAGAGAGCTCCAACATACTTGACCTCTTCCTCACAACTAATCCTTCTGCTTACTCTGTTAATCTTTTCTCTCCGTTGGGCTCCTCCGATCACAACCTTATTACCTTAACCTGTCCTATCACTCCGGTACGGCCTGTGGACCCTCCAGAGAAACGTCGTCTGTGGCATTTTGGAGCCGCGGACTGGGAGGCCCTCAGGCAGTACTTCTTTGATTTTCCCTGGAATGATTATTGCTTCCATGGCCGGGAGCCATCTGAGTGTGCCTTGCACATTACAGAGGTTATTCTCTTGGGCATGGAAGCATACATTCCTTTCTCATATCCTTTGACTAATGCAAGAAAGCCTTCGTTTAATCACGCTTGTTCTAATGCTGTCCGCAACAAGGAGAGGGCCTACAAAAGGTACCGGAGCCAACCCACCCCTGAATCACATCATCTTTACGTTTCTGCCCGGAATCGTGCTAAGTCTGTTCTTCGCTCTACTAAAAATAATTTCATCCATACTAAATGCTCTCAACTCTCCGACTCGAATTCTTCCCGCTCCTTCTGGCATCTTGCCAAAAATCGTTCTAACAACTTTACCTCATCATCCTTCCCTCCTCTTTTCTACTCTGATGGTTCTGTAGCTATTTCTTCTACTGATAAAGCAGATCTCTTCGCACAGACTTTCTCCTCCAATTCTACCTTAGACGATTCCGGTGCTGTTCCTCCATCACTTCCCCCCTCTGACTTCCTCATGGCTGACATTAAAATTTCTTCAGTTGATGTATTTTCTGCCATTACTGGCCTCAGTACTAACAAGGCATATGGGCCTGATGGGGTCCCTCCTGTTGTTCTCAAGAACTGTGCTTCTGTGCTTACACCCTGCCTAGGCAAACTCTTTCGCCTTTGTCTGTCAACTTGTACCTTTCCTTCTTGCTGGAAGTTTGCTCTGATTCAGCCAGTCCCAAAGATGGGTGACCACTCCCAACCCTCCAACTATCGTCCAATTGCTTTAACGTCCTGTATTTCAAAAGTTTTCGAGTCAATTCTTAATAGAAAAATTTTAAGGCATCTTTCCTATCACAACCTTCTTTCCGATCGTCAGTATGGGTTCCGTCAGGGACGCTCCACTGGCGATCTTCTCACCTACCTTTCAGACTCCTGGTCATCCTCCTTTCCGGACTTTGGCGAAAGCTTTGCCATTGCACTTGACATCTCAAAGGCTTTCGATCGAGTCTGGCATAAATCTTTAATTTCCAAACTGCCCTCCTACGGTTTCTATCCTTCTATCTGTGCCTTCATCGCTAGCTTCCTTTCTGGTCGTTCTATAGCCGCTGTTGTAGACGGCCATCGTTCTTCTCCTAGATCTATCAACAGTGGTGTTCCTCAGGGCTCTGTCCTATCACCAACTCTCTTCCTTTTATTCATCAATGATCTTCTAAGCTGTACATCTAACCCTATCCACTCATACGCTGATGACTCCACCCTTCACCTTTCCATTCGGTTCCCGCAACGCCCATCTCAACAGTTACTTCAACAAGCAAGGGATGAGGCTGTGGCACACCTAATGTCTGATTTGGCTCGTATCTCTGACTGGGGTAAAAATAATATGGTTGTTTTTAATGCATCTAAGACTCAATTCTTACACCTATCAACCCGACAAAATCTTCCACAGGTATACCCACTAATGTTTAATAATATTCAGCTTAATCCTGCATCATCCTTGAACATGCTTGGGGTTTCATTTACTCGGGACTTATCTTGGAAAGATCATATTACATCTCTTGTAAAATCTGCTTCCAAGAGATTGGGTGTGCTAAGCCGACTCCGCTCTTTCTTTACCCCTGCACAATTGTTGACTATACAGGGGTTTTATCCGCCCCTGTGTGGAGTACAACTCTCATGTGTGGGGAGGCTCCCCACATACAGCTCTTCTCAATAGGGTGGAGTCAAAGGCTTTTCGTCTCATTAACTCTCCTCCTCTTACTGACTCCCTTCACCTCTGTCTCTTCGCCGCACTGTTGCATCTTTATCTCTTTTCTATCGCTACTTTAATGGTCACTGCTCCTCTGAACTGTCTGCTTGCATTCCTCCACCTCTACGACGGGCACGTAGCACCCGTCTGGCAGCAAACTCTCATCCTTTTTCTGTCCAACTCTCTAATGCAAGAGTTAACCGTTACTCCCAGTCTTTCATTTATGCAACAGGTCAGCTCTGGAACTGTCTCCCTCTGTCTGTATTTCCTGCTGCCTATGACCTCCAGTCTTTCAAACGCAGTGTGTCCAGGCATCTCAAAATGATCGGATCTTGAATTTAGCTCTCTATTGTATTTTGTTTTTCTCTTGGAGGGAACTGTTACTGCGGGCTCATGGCCTTTGGTTCCTTCTTCCTCGCATAAAAAAAAAAAAACACACACACACCAACACACCCACCCATCCATACACCCACACACACACACGAAAATAACTCCTGAAACAGGGACAATGAAGGAAAAACCATCTCATGTCAAAGTGAACAACATCAAGAAATGCCACGAAAAAAAAGTAAGAAACCTGTAGCGGATGTAGTTACGAATTACATCCCTCTCCATGAAGCACAAAATCCGACTCAAGAAGATGAATGTTGAGACAAATTAAGGAGAGGAGGAAACAGCTTTAAAAAGGAAGAAAATGATCTTGAAATGGTAAGAAAGTAATAAGAAGGAAGGTTTTTGGCTGATGTAGTTAGGGGTCAGTCTCTCTCGCACCAGAAACTCCATTGTGGCGAGAAATATAATCCGAGACAGACACGTGATTGGTGACGTCATAGGTAATCAGGGTGACGTCACAAGTAATCAGGGTGTGACGTCATAGGTAATCTAGGTGTGACGTCATAAGTAGTCAAGGTGTGACGTCATAAGTAATCAAGGCGTGACGTCATAAGTATCATAAGTAATCAAGGTGTGACGTCATATGTAATCAAGGTGTGACGTCATAAGTAATCAAGGTGTGACGTCATAAGTAATCAAGGTGTGACGTCATATGTAATCAAGGTGTGACGTCATAATCAGGGTGTGACGTCATAAGTAATCAGGGTGACGTCATAAGTAATCATGGTGACGTCATAAGTAATCAGGGTGTGACGTCACCAGTAATCAGGGTGTGACGTCACCAGTAATCAGGGTGTGACGTCATAAATAATCAGGGTGTGACGTCACAAGTAATCAGGGTGTGACGAAAATAATCAGGGTGACTTCATAAGTAATCAGGGTGACGTCATAAGTAATCAGGGTGTGACGTCGCAAGTAATCAAGGTGTTTCTCGGGTCGTTAGCCACCGCCTTACCTCCACCCATCACTGCCTTAAAATATTTCACTCCAGTCTCCCCCCACCAACATTTTCCTTCCCGCCTCTAATGCTTCGCTCGTATGCTTCACTGGTTAACTACGGGTTCGCTGATGTTCAGGATTCATTTTGGAATTTACGAATGACGGTGAGGTGATGTCGGACGCCTGGTGGTCTGCTGGGTATGGTCTGGAAGCGTTTATATACATGATACGGTATTTTTTTTTTTAATGCAAGGAAGAAGGAACCAAAGGCCTGAAGCCCGTAAGATTGCTTCCTCCAAGTAAAAAACAATAACAAGATAACAGAGAGCCAAATTAAAGAAATGGCTGGGTCTTAATACTCTTGGAATGTCACTCAGGAGCGAGTGAGGCTGGTCTGCTCCATCTTAAATACCGGGACTGCAAAAGTAGAATTGTGTGCTAAACAGATGGGGGACAGGTATGTTGTGTGGTGCTAATTACATCACCAATACAGGTACGTTGTGTGATGCCAGTGTTATCACCAATCCTCAGTTATATACTTCCTTTTCCCCCGAAAGGTGGATGGTGGACTGCAAAGATGAGAAACTTGAGCCACAGATCCACAGATGATCCTAAAACCACAACAACAACAACAGCAATAACAACAACAACAACAACAACAACAACCAACAACTACAACAACAACAGTGATGATGTATATACCAATTTACTTCTTCCCAGTTACTGATGATTGTATCCAGCTTAGCAGAGACTTGGAATTGGGTAGAGTAATACACCTTTCCTTACCTGCCTCAGTGTCACAAAATCCTCTCAGGTGAAGGAAAATAGTCTGGGAGAAGCAATAATAACACGCCAAATAAATCCCCGGGGTGAAGAGGTTAAGCAAAATTTACTAATTGCACAGAAAGTCTGAAGGTTATGCTGGAGAGGGACGCCTTCACGTGGTGGCACAGATATAACTGAACGGATCCACTGCCCGGTTTCACAAACGTCCCTCAGGTCCCTCCCTATCCCCCGAAAGTAGGATAGTAGACCACAGGAAGGCAACTCCAGCCCGCAGTCCACTGGGTTCGCGTTTCAAATGAACATGCGGCACCAACAATAACCACAACAACAACAACGAGGTCTGAGGTATAACGCGTGGAGGGCCAAGTGTCTCTTCACTGTCTCACAATCCTCTCCTCTGTCTCACAATACTTTAATAACGTAAGTACATTGTGCCATTAACGAACACAAATGTATACCAACCACGCTATGCAAGATAAACTTTAAGGTGATGGCAGTGACGAGATTACAATTCCTTTTGCTGTTGTTTCTCCAGGTTCATTTGCAACGTTAACCCAGTGGACTGCAGGCTTACTAGTTGCCTTTCTGCCACAATCCACCATCATACTTTCAGGGGATAGGGAAGTAGCAGAGGGACGTATGTAACCAGGCAGTTCATCCGCCTCTCTAAATCGGTGCCACCACTTGAAGGCATGTCCAGCACCGAGGTAATAATTGGAAGGTTTATCAATCAATAGGCAATTTTTCAAACGTCCTTCACTGCCATATTAAGCCTCACACAACTGTTATCGCCAATTTTGGTGTTCCCCGATAAAATAGATACGACTTTGTTAATAACTACTGGGCACCTAAAAATTTGTGCTTGTTATAAAAGTACTTAACAAACAGTTGGACGATACTGGCATACCACAGGCAACTCAGTCACGGGTAAAAACACTGGTAAATATGACACACACACACACACACACACACACACACACACATGTTGGCATTAATATGTTATGACATACGTGATACAGACATTAAAATATGGGTACTGACATGAGTAACACACAATAAGTCATGTCTGAGGAGTACAAGGAAAGTCAAACACATACTCGGGCTAAGAATGTCTAAGTATCACAAACTCTGTAAGCCAGACAATACAGGTATATCATGAACACGCAGTAAAACCAACCTGAGCCAGTTATCTGACGTCATGGAAAACTACCTGTGGAAAGGTACCAGACCAAGACACACCTATGCACTGGTCGGAATATAAAGGCTGGGAAATTGGAGAGGAAGGGAGAGAAGGGGTTTGAGTAGGATAGTCAGGTGGCTCGCCGTCACGTTACGTTACATTGCGTTACATTATCAAGTCTTCATATAACTTTGCACACTATAGCCTTGTAACCCAAAGATGTGACTGTAACTCGCCTCACTTAAGATAAAAGAATACATCAGAGAGAGAGAGAGAGAGAGAGAGAGATCCCTTTTTCTCTACTCGACGACGCACCATTTTACTCGCAGCGGCCCACACCCTCCACTGGTGATAAAGATGCAGCCATCCATCACGATACACCTACAGTCTCTCTCCATCTACTCTCACCCCTCGGCTACGTTCATCGATACACACACACACACACACACACACACAAATAAAGGAGCTGATTTGTTGACGTTTACGGCTTTCATTTATATACCTGTAAGGACATCAAATACTTAACCCCTTTGGTGCGGTGACGTCTTTTTCGTTCCATTTTTTGCTGGCTGTAGACGATTTTTTTATTTTTTTATTTTTTTTATTATTCACTTTCATTGAACTGGAGGGTTAGTGCCAGCCATCAATAACCCCGACAGTGGGACAGGCGTTGACAAAGTTGAATACAATACCCGGTACGTGATTAGCTAGCCACCCATCCGCCATCCATATCTTTACCGTCCCATTAGCAGCGTAGGGGTCTGTGGCTAGGCTCCTCATTCCAGATATCTTGAGTGACCTGTCGTCCTTCCATGAGTGTCATTATGTGGCCAATAAACCCAAACCACATTATGGAACTTAATCCTTCCCACGTTCGGCTGGAGTGCCAACACCCACTAGACCACCAGGCGTCCAACTGCTGGCTATATGGCTACCTCCCAGTAATAATTAATGTTTGTCCTTTGTATGTGAAGATGACCATGATTTCAGCTGTCGGTTGGTGGAGGAGTGCGGTGCGTCCTAAGATGGCTGATTAGACCTATCCGCACCCTCAAGTCTCCTCCCCATGTCGGGCACACCTGGGTAGCTGCAGCAGTTGTAGTACTGAAAGCTCTGGCCCTGCACACAACACGTTTCCTCTCAGTGTCAGAAGTTGGTCCCGCCTCTGCTGCCTTGGATCTTGTTTTGGTCCTGCTGCGCCAAAAAGAACGTTTCTCTGCCAAGAACCCCCAGGTGTCAACAACAATGCCGCGTGCCTTCAGGGACACTTTCAGGCAGTCCCTGCAGCGTTTGTTTTGTCCCCCAACAGAGCACTTGCCCTCACAGTGTTCGTCCTACAGGAGCTGTTACGGATGGCTGCTGTCTGTAATTCGTACTATATGTCCTGCCCACCTGACTTGCGCCTTGAGGAGACGGGTTTGGACGCTTGGAATAGTGACACGTTTTAGGACTTCTGTGTCAGGAACTTTGTTCTGCCACTTTATGTGCAGAAGTCTGCGAGGACAGCTCATAAGGAAGTGGTTGAGCTGCTTGGCGTGCCTGCTGTACACCGTCCATGCCTCGCAAGCACACAGGAGGGAGGTGAGTACTACAGCATGGTATACTTTCAGCTTGGTGGCAAGGCTGATTCCCCTTCGCCCCCAGACATTCACTTGGAGTCTGCCAAATGTAGTGCTTGCTTTGGAGATCCTGTTGTTGACCACAGCATCGATGGTGACAGCTGGTGAGAGTGTACTGTCCAGGTAGGTGAGGGGTGGCAAGTGCCTGTAGGTTTTGTCCATTTACTGTAATGTGGGGTGATTGATATGGTTTCCCAGGAGCAGGCTGGTACATCACCTGCATGTTTCTGGTACTGATCGTAAGACCGAAGTTGTCACATGCTGAGAGGAAACGCTCCATCTCCTGCTGCATCTTCTCTGTTGGGGCACTCAGGGTAGAGTCATCAGCAAAAAAGGAAATCTCTAATTACTGTCTCCTTTACTTTTGTGATCGCCTGCAGACGATTGGAATTGAAAAGTCTGCCATCAGTCCTGTACCTGATGTGTATGCCATCAACACAGCTGTGGAAAGCATCAGTCAGCATGGCAGAGAACACCATGCTGAAGAGCGTGGGGACAAGAACACACCCCTGCTTCACACCATTAGTCAATGGGAAGGCATCACAGGCTTCTTCATTATCCAGCACAAGGACCATCATGGTGTCATGGAACTGCTGCACTTTTGTGATAAACTTCTTGGGCAACCAAATTTCTGTGTGATCCTCCATAAACCCTCTCTGTTGGCTGTATCAAAAGCCTCTGCCAGATCGACAAAGGTGGTGAAGAGGTCGCTGTGTTGCTTTCCTTGGTTTGGCAGGTCACTCAGTGTACTGTCACGTAATGAACATCTTGTAGACAGGAAGCATAAAAAAGTAAGTGGCGTCATCGTAGTGAAGAGATTAACACATCATTAATTTGCAGTCCAACGCCAGGCAGGGAAGGCCAACAATTTTTCACTTCCAGGTGGTGCATCATTTTTCATTTGCAGGTGATGTTTATACCTGCACTGAGGTGATTGGACACAGGCATTCCAGGCGCAGGATGTATAAATTATCTCAACCAGTTTCCGTAAAAATCCAGTCTCCATGGAACTAAGAATTATCAGGAATATTCTTTGCTGTAATAATAATTTTACTGTTTATTTTAGTTTGGATGAGAAGTATGTTGCAGCAATATAGGTCTAAAGAGTTTAAGCAATCAATCTTCCCCCACAGCTTGACTTAAGAACGTTTATGCATACCAGTGGAGGTGTCAGGAGAGCTCAATGTGAAAGATTGTTAATGGGGAAAATTCTGGATGATGATGATGATGATGATGATGGGCAGCGGTGGTGTGACGGTGTTGGCAGAGCGAAATGACCAACCTCACTATTGCACAAGCTGAGTCACTACTGTAGCTTCCTCTATTCCGTTATCTATCTATCTATCTAGCCTATCTATTTATCTACTGTATGGCTTTCTATCTATCTACTGTTTCCATCTATTGCCTGACGCAGCATTCTGTGAGGGGCGGCCACAAAAAGACACCTATATACGATTTTCTCTGTACTCAATTGCTCTTCTTACGACACACCAACCTCTCTTTTAAGTGGCACTGTACGTTTCGTTGCACCTTCTCGTTATTGATTTATTATGGCTGTTACACCCTGACATCTTCTTATCTATCAGTGTACTATCTATCTATCTACATTTTCACCCATCTATAGCCAATTTCCCGCAGCTGAGTGGTAAAGAAAAAAAAAAAAAAGACGATCCTACGACTCTTCCATAACACCTTTTTCCGTGACTAGCATCATATTCTAGTGTTCACCTCTTGTTACAGCTCAGCATTCAAGATGGAGGGATTGTAATTTTAAGCCTAGTTTAAGTGAACAGAGTACAGCACACAGTTTGTCTCAGTGACGTACAGTACTATGAAAAAATGTACTTCGCAAAAAACTCTGCTTAGGAAGAGGTCTCACAATGCCTTTTATGACAAACATTAATTCTGCTCTTATTTCTGCACCTCACTCGGGTCATGTCCTGCACTAAGACGGTCCCACACCCTCTTACACTGGTCCACGGTATTATTTTCATGCAAAGAAGAAAGAACCAAAGGCTGAAAACAAAAAAATCATTACGGGGAAAACGCAACATGAGACACACATTTTTGACGTTTCAGAATTAATATTTTTGTTTCTTCAGGCCAAGGATCTTATATATATATTTTTTCCTCTTGCTAACTCCTGACGATCCTACTCAGCTTAGTTCATACCCCTCGGACTGAAAGGGTTAACCTTCTGTGACATTATAACAACCTGCTCATTTATCCCGTAACACAACACAATCCACACTTAGTCTACTACCAATATATGATTTTATTTAGTTTATAGGTATCCCCTCGTGCTGAAAGGGTTGCTCCTCTCTCTCTCTCTCTCTCTCTCTGATAGCAACAGCTGTTACTGAGGACCTCACTCCAGGCCCTTTGATGCTACACTCCTCACCCCTCCACTTACCCCATCCGCCCATCTCATCCACTCCTCCACCCACTCCATCCAGCCCACTCACCCACTCCATCCACCCCACTCACCCACTCCATCCACCCCACTCACCCACTCCATTCACCCCACTCCATCCACCCCACTCACCCACTCCATCCACCCCACTAACCCACTCCATCCACCCCACTAACCCATTCCATCCACCCCACTCACCCACTCCATCCACCCCACTTACCCATTCCATCCACCCCACTAACCCATTCCATCCACCCCACTCACCTATTCCATCCACCCCACTTACCCACTCCATCCACCCCACTAACCCATTCCATCCACCCCACTAACCCATTCCATCCACCCCACTCACCCATTCCATCCACCCCACTAACCCATTCCATCCACCCCACTCACCTATTCCATCCACCCCACTTACCCACTCCATCCACCCCACTCACCCACTCCATCCACACCACTCACCCATTCCATCCACCCTACTAACCCATTCCATCCACCCCACTCACCTATTCCATCCACCCCACTTACCCACTCCATCCACCCCACTCATCCACTCCATCCACACCACTCACCCATTCCATCCACCCCACTAACCCATTCCATCCACCCCACTTACCCATTCCATCCACCCCACTCACCCATTCCATCCACCCCACTAACCCACTCCATCCACCCCACTAACCCATTCCATCCACCCCACTTACCCACTCCATCCACTCCACTTACCCATTCCATCCACCCCACTTACCCACTCCATCCACCCCACTCACCCACTCCATCCACACCACTCACCCCATCCACCCTACTAACCCATTCCATCCACCCCACTCACCCATTCCATCCACCCCACTCACCCACTCCATCCACCCCACTCACCCATTCCATCCACCCCACTCACCCACTCCATCCATCTCAATCACCCACTCCATCCACCCCACTCACCCACTCCATCCACCTCAAGCACCCACTCCATCCATCCAACTTACCCACTCCATCCACCCACTCACCCACTCCATCCACCCCACTCACCCACTCCATCCACCCCACTCACCCATTCCATCCACCCCACTCACCCATTCCATCCACCCCACTCACCCATTCCATCCACCCCACTCACCCACTCCATCCACCCCACTCACCCATTCCATCCACCCCACTCACCCATTCCATCCACCCCACTCACCCATTCCATCCACCCCACTCACCCACCCCAGAACCTCAAACACAATATCCCGGCAAACCCATCTACGTGCAGAGGTCTTAGGCAAACTAACTATAATAATCTACTAAGATGCGAATGAATGTGTTTGAATGGATGAGTAAATGGATAGTGTGTCGTCCTGTCTCGGCTACCTCCCTTTCCTTGGGGGAAGCAGCCTAGGTATATAGACAGATAGATAGGTACTCACTCAGGTAGACCCACACAGGTATTGGACCTCTAATTACCTAAAAATAAAGAAGTAATATTATACTAGGCTATTATTTAAATCATATGTGCATTATTATGAGTAACAGTAATATATAAATAAGGATATAGGCCTAACAAAAAACATACACTATAATGCATAAGGTGTAACGCTAAGTTGATCTAATCCTCACCTGTCCTATCCTGCCATATCCTAACTTATCCTACCCTAATCCTTGGCTACTAATCCTCACCTATTCCATCCTGCAGTATCCTAACTTAACCTATCCTATCCTGCCATATCCCACCTTATCCTATCCTGCCATATCCTGTCCCGCCATATCCTATCTTATCCTATCCAATCCTGCCATATCCTACCTTATCCCATCCTATCCTGCCATATCCTACCTTATCCTATCCTATCCTGCCATATCCTAACTCATCTCCTATCCTTGGCTACTAATCCTCACATATCCTATCCTGCCATATCCTAAATTATCCTATTATAATCCTTCCCTGTTAAAACCTTCTCTATCGCTAATAATTAAGTTACACCTATACTGCCATCATACAAAGTCACCAACATTGTTAGATAATTCAAACTATGGTCTATTTTCATTCTATATTTCTAGTGGAGTGTTGAAAAAAAAAAATGTGATTCATGGGGCCACAGTTCTAAATCTTTCGCCTCATTTTGCACTATAAATTTTTCGCCCTCCTATATCTACTAAGGATACCGGTGCAGGAGGGACGCCTTCATGTGGTGGCACCGATATAGCAGGGCGGGGGAACTGCTCGGTTATACACAATGTTCAACTCCATCCCTATCCCCCGAAAGGAAGATGGTGGGCTGCAAGAGTGGATATTTCAGCCTTCATTCCACAAGATTCACATTCACATACGTTCAATAGCACCACCACCACCACTACTACTACTACTACTACTACTACTACTACTACAGGGACCACCGCAGCATAATTTTAAGTAGCTGAGGGAACTGCTATCTGTTAAGGCCTTCAAAATCGTCCCCATTTACCTCTCGAACGATTGAATTTTCCTCACCTGAATAAATTACCCTTTAATTCACCTGTAATCAACCTGTACAAAATCGCCCAGCAGGTACGTGGCAGGGAAAGGGTTAAAGATGAGGTGAGGAAATAAGGTGTCTGGGAAAGCACAAGATGGTACACTTACACCTTAATTTGTGCCTCTTACCTTAAATGTCAGAGGTGTTGAGGGCAGGACACACACACACACACACACTCTCTCTCTCTCTCTCTCTCTCTCTCTCTCTCTCTCTCTCTATCTCTCACACACTCTCTCTCTCTCACACACACACACACACACACACACACACACACACACACACACACACACACAAAGAGGGTGCAACTCAAACACAATTAGAGGTCAATAAAAGCGAAGGGGCTGGTGACGAGCGAGGGGAGGAAGGAAGAGTGATACACAGTGAAAGAAAATTCTATTGCACGTGGCAGAGAACTGTATATCGCGACAAAATTATATTGCACGTGACAGAAAATTCTATTGAACGTGACAAAATTATACTGCACGACAGGAAATTATACTGCACGTGTCAGAAAATTATACTGCACGTGACAGAAAAATATACTGCACATGACAGCAGGGTTCTTGTTTGGCGAGCCACAGCTGGCAAATGCGAGTATTTGTTCCCTTCGGCGAACAACTTTTACATACAAATCGCCTTTTGGCGGAGAAAATACATCCACTTCAAAACCCAGTAAACTATAAAATAAGTAAATCTCACCTAAATGAACAAAATAGCACGTTGTGATGGATTATTATGTCTTTCCTTGTGGCCATTGTGAATGTTTAAAACCTGATTATATGATTCTAATCATCACAGTGTGTATATAAATAAATACATTTAGTGTTCATAAAATATTTCGGCTCGTAGTTAGTTTTTCAACTAAAAATTTATTTGGCTCGTAAATCTGAAACATTAGGAGCCAGTTAGCAAGAGCCCTGGACAGAAAGTTATATTGCACGTGGCAGAATTATATTGCACGTGACAGGTAATTTTTTTTTTTTAATGCGAGGAAGAAGGAACCAAAGGCCATGAGCCCGCAGTAACAGTTCCCTCCAAGAGAAAAACAAAATGCAATAGAGAGCCAAATTCAAGATCCGATCATTTTGAGATGCCTGGACACACTGCGTTTGAAAGACTGGAGATCATAGGCAGCAGGAAACACAGATAGAGGGAGACAGTTCCAGAGCTGACCTGTTGCATAAATGAAAGACTGGGAGTAACGGTTAACTCTTGCATTAGAGAGCTGGACAGAAAAGGGATGAGAGTTTGCTGCCAGACGGGTGCCACGCGCCCGTCGTAGAGGTGGAGGAATGCAAGCAGACAGTTCAGAGGAGCAGTGACCATTAAAGTAGCGATAGAAAAGAGACAAAGATGCAACAATGCGGCGAAGAGACAGAGGTTGAAGGGAGTCAGTAAGAGGAGGAGAGTTAATGAGACATAAAGCCTTTGACTCCACCCTATTGAGAAGAGCTGTATGTGGGGAGCCTCCCCACACATGAGAGTTGTACTCCACACAGGGGCGGATAAAACCCCTGTATAGAGTCAAAATTGTGCAGGGGTAAAGAAAGAGCGGAGTCGGCTTAGCACACCCAATCTCTTGGAAGCAGATTTTACAAGAGATGTAATATGATCTTTCCAAGATAAGTCCCGAGTAAATGAAACCCCAAGCATGTTCAAGGATGATGCAGGATTAAGCTGAACATTATTAAACATTAATGGGTATACCTGTGGAAGATTTTGTCGGGTTGATAGGTGTAAGAACTGAGTCTTAGATGCATTAAAGACAACCATATTATTTTTATATCATTATACTGCACGGCAGGATATTATACTGCACGTGACAGGTAATTATACTGCACGGCAGGAAATTATACTGCACGTGACAGGTAATTATACTGCACGGCAGGAAATTATACTGCACGTGACAGGTAATTATACTGCACGGCAGGAAATTATACTGCACGTGACAGGTAATTATACTGCACAGCAGGAAATTATACTGCACGTGACAGGAAACTACATTCCACGTGACTGAAAATTACATATACTGCTTCCTTTTTTGGTCTATCTGTTAAAAAACTCAACACTATATTCTGAAAAGGCTGTTGATTTTCAGAGATGACGTCACTGGGTTTCAATAATTATCGTTCACTATCTCTTTTATTATCGTTAGAATTTGGATCAGCACTTATGGTGGTATTTTTACAAGGAAATAGGAAATAATGTGTGTGTGTGTGTGTGTGTGTGTGTGTGTGTGTGTGTGTGAGAGAGAGAGAGAGAGAGAGAGAGAACGATTTATTATAGGCTACTCCACACTTACACAGGTGTTCACAATGACGCTCCACACTTACACAGATGTTCACAATGCTACTCCACACTTACACAGATGTTCACAATGCTACTCCACACTTACACAGATGTTCACAATGCTACTCCACACTTACACAGATGTTCACAATGTTCACTACGAATTCACGTCACCTGCTTAATAGAACACCTGTAATCTGAGGTATGGGTTTATTTATTTTTTTTATTTTTTTCCCTCCCTCTGTACACCTGTAAAAAAAAAAATCGTTTACAAGGCCAAGGTTTTTCCCAGATGAAGAAAATCGTCTGGCAGTGTCCTACCTATCGACCATACGAGGTTTATTATTAAGGCAGGTAATCACTATGGGATAACCGTCTTGTAAACAGTGCAGGAGCTTCCGTAACACCTTTTAGTTTGCTATTTATTTTCCCTAATAAAGTCAAGATTGAAAGTTATCAGCAAAGTTTTAATAATGGCACAGTTTCCATCAAAAACATGCAAGATGCTGAGGAAGTGCAAAATAAGTCGCTAAGGAAGAAGAGTTAAGACTCCGGGACTATGACTTGACAAGGAGGAAGAAGGGAGGGGGTGTCTTCCGGCTACGTCTTAATGTAGTGCTCAAGATGGAGAGATGGCAGTTGTGGGCCAAGTTAAATTGGAGAGAATATAGCACCTTGAAGACAGAACATAACATCTTCAAGACATAACATAACATCAAGACATAACATAGCATCTTGAAGACATAACATAGCATCTTGAGGACATAATATAGCACGTTCAAGACATAACATAGCATATTGAAGACATAACATAGGATCTTGAGGACATAATAATAGCACGTTCAAGACATAACATAGCATCTTGAAGACATAACATAGCATCTTGAGGACATAATATAGCACGTGCAAGTCATAACGTAGCACCCTGAAGACAGAACATAGCATCTTGACATAACATAGCATCTTGAAGACATAACAGCATCTTCAAGATATAACATAGCATCTTCAAGATATAACATAGCATCGACATAACATAGCATCTTGAAGACATAGCATAGCATCCTGAAGACCTAACGCATCAAGACATAACACAGCATCTTCAAGACATAACATAGCATCTTCAAGACATAACACAGCATCTTCAAGACATAACAGCATCTTGAAGACATAACATAGCACCTTCAAGAATTAACATAGCACCTTCAAGACATAACATAGCACCTTCAAGACAACACAGCACCTTCAAGACATAACATAGCACCTTCAAGACATAACATAGCACCTTCAAGACATAACATAGCACCTTCAAGACACAACATAGCACCTTCAAGACATAACATAGCATCTTCAAGACAACACAGCACCTTCAAGACATAACATAGCACCTTCAAGACATAACATAGCACCTTCAAGACATAACACAGCATCTTCAAGACATAACATAGCATCTTCAAGACATAACATAGCACCTTCAAGACATAACATAGCATCCTCAAGGTGAACAACGAGGGTGACGGGGAGACATTAATTCCTGCCCTTCAAGATGTCACCAATTACGGCCTCATTTTCCGGGTGAGGGAGCGTGTGAGTGCGTGTGATGGCCCTGTACTGACGGGACTGGGACTGGGGCTGGGACTACTAGGACTGGGACTATTAGGACTGGGACTAGGCTACTGGGACTGGGGCTACTGAGAATGGGGTTACTGGAACTGGGGCTACAGGGACTGGGACTACTAGGACTGGAACTACTGGGACTAAGACTGGGGCTACTAGGATTGGGACTGCTAAGCCTGAGACGACTGGGACTGGGGCTACTGGGACTGGGACTAAGGACTGGGACTACTGGGACTGGGACTTCTGGGATTAGGGTAAAAGTATACGGATTAGAAAAACTGCCCTAACACAACAAGCTTTGCGATTTAAACTAATTCCTATGTCCGTCATCAAGGATTAAAACACACACACACACACACACACACACACACACACACACAATCTGATACGCAAAAGGACGTTCACTAAATCTAACTTTCTGTTCCACTTCCACGCACTTTAAACTAGAGAATAAAAAGAATATTCAAAAATCAAAAATCAAATGACGGTTAAACGGTCTGAACGGCTGGTGATTTCAAACTTATACCCAGTTTAAATTTCCTTTGAATTTTCCTAGTAATTATTTCTGCTCCTTAAAATACAGCATACAGTAAAACAGAGGCTCTTGTATTGCAGAAAAAAATGAGTATCATCAAGTGATTTAGTTTTTTTTCGATCTTAGGATTTTGAAATGTTAAAAATGAAGTAAGGGACATACACTTCCTTCATGTAGTCCTTCATATGGTCATTCATTTCTATACACTTGTTGCTGTTGTTGGAATGGTCCTGATTTCGATTCCACGCTGGATAGGTAACAGTGTGTGGATAGGAAGTGAGTTTGTTTATAAAGGCTTCCTCTCTCTCTCTCTCTCTCTCTCTCTCTCTCTCTCTCTCTCTCTCTCTCTTTATCTACCTATCTATCTATTCATCTATCTATCTTGCTCCTCTCTCTCTCTCTCTCTCTCTCTCTAAATTTCCTCAATCGTCTTTCTTCACTTAAATCTCAATGGACGGATCTTGAATTTGTCTCTCTGTCATCTTGTTTTTTTCTTTTCTTGAAGGGAACAATTTTGCGGATTCTGGCCATGGGTTCTTTCTTCCCTGGATAAAAACAATGAAACCAGTACAAAATGACAACCTCTCCACATATCAGTACATCAGTTCCCACACGGTGACATGCGAAGGTATACACGCCATCTGTTGCGCGTACGAGGAATGTTGGGAATTAGGGAGGGGGGGAGAATATCGATTGGGAATAGGCGGATAGGTAAAATAAAAGCTATGTATGTATCTAGATTCACACACACACACACACACACACACACACACACACACACACACACACACACACACACACACTCACAGACAGACAGACAGACAGACAGACAGACACACACACACACACACACACACACACACACACACACACACACTCACAGACACACACACACACACACACACACACACACACACACACAAAGAAATTATAATATAAGTTTGTCAAGCATCAGATATCTAAATGATGAAAAATGATTGAGGGAATGTATGATGCATTAGAGAGAGAGAGAGAGAGAGAGAGAGAGAGAGAGAGAGAGAGAGAGAGAGAGAGAGAGAGAGAGAGAGAGAGAGAGGTTATAAAGCAGGAGGGGTATTCAGTAAATGGATCCAGGGATTTGCTAGATAAATACGCGTTGCATAAGGAAGGGAGATTATGCAATGTTGATCCAGCCAGTGCAACAAATAAAGCAGAGTAATAAAATAGCAAGACAAATAAAAACAATAAAGCAATGTAATAAAGACAAGAAGGTAAATAAAAACAATAAAGCAATGTAATAAAGACAAGAAGGTAAATAAAAACAAAGTAATGTAATCAAATGGCAAGACAAATCAAAACAATAAAGCAATGTAATAAAACAACAAGATAAATAAAAACAATAAAGCAGTGTAATAAAACAGCATGATAAACAAAAACAATAAAGCAATGTAATAAAACAGCATGATAAACAAAAACAATAAAGCAATGTAATAAAACAAGATAAATAAAAACAATAAAGCAATGTAATAAAACAAGATAAATAAAAACAATAAAGCAATGTAATAAAACAACAAGATAAATATAAACAATAAAGCAATGTAATAAAATAGGAAGAAAAATAAAAACAATAAAGTGTAATAAAAAGACAAGATAAATAAAAACAATAAAGCAATGTAATAAAACAGCAAGATTAAAGGAAAAGACTGAGTTGGTATTCTCGTTGAGGCAGCTCCCTAACACCTTTTCCTAAGCGATTTATTTTGCTTATTACACTTTACTGTCTTATTCTATGTTATATAATTCCTTTGCATATCGTCATACTCTGCACACATACCGTCAAAAGGGTAATGAGGAGCCATATACATAAACAAATCGCTAAAGAACAGGTGTTAGGGAGGAGTGTCAATAGTGAATATTTTGGGTGATATTCGGTGTGGGGAAATGGGAACACCTGGCAGGAAATTAACCCGTGATGGAAAACAAGGAAACAAAAAAAATAAAAAAAACATTATTAACTCTCTCTCTCTCTCTCTCTCTCTCTCTCTCACTACAACCAAGGAAAGGATGGTCACAGGAAAATCACCTCCATGTCATCCTCTCATCTGCCAACTGACTGCCACACACACACACACACACACACACACACACACACACACACACACACTCCCAGTCAGTATCTCATTCCCCGTTTCCTCCATACAAGACAATGTTAAGGTGCAATACTCAGAATAAATCGCCAAGGAGGAAGTGCAACGAAGCTTCTTATACTTCAATACACTTGAGAAAATCACAACTTCCTTCTCAGTCTTGAAGGAAATTGTCTTACTCTTTTTCCCTTCCTGACAAGTATCTTTTAGTTTGATATTCTCTCTCTCTCTCTCTCTCTCTCTCTCTCTCTCTCTCTCTCTCTCTCTCATGTAAGCTATGTTAAAGGCAAACATGTCAAAACCAAAAATATAACAGAGAGAGAGAGAAAGAGAGAGTGTACCGTGGCTCGAGATGTTACCAGACAATTTTCTTCCTCTTACAAAAGGTTACGTAACACCAACACGACCGTAACACCGAGGAAGGACAGCGAGACGAAAGCACGAAAAAAAAAAAAAAATACAGAGTGAAATAAGTGTGTATGTATGTATGTATGTATGTATTTACTGTGTATGTACGTATGTGTGTATGTATATATGTAGCCTATGTATGTTAGTGCTGCCTACCTGTATTTCTTCCTTAGGCTTTATTATTTTCTGTGCCTGTCCTCCTCTCTTCCTATTTCTCCCATCTTTCCTGTCACTTCTTATTGCTTTTCTTTCCTGTATAGGTGGCTTTACATTGAGCGGCAAGCCAAATGGTTTCCAGGAAGCCAAGAAACCATTTACAACGCTGGGTGGTAACCACATAACCAAACCATACGTGCTCCTTACGTGTCAACAAGTGGGTTGGTGGAGGGTTAGTGCCCCTCCCCGTAAAACAAATAACTCAAAGTCAAATGGCCACCCCTTACGGGATTATGGCGTCTGGCAATAGACAGATAGATAGATGTTGTAGACAATGTTACAAGGTATGTACGTATGTGTGTATGGATGCATGGATGTATGTATACATGTATGTACCGTGTATGTACGTATGTGTGTATGTATGTATGTAAATGTATGTATGTATGTATGTGCATGTTGTATCGAGCGGTTTACACACGCCTGACACGTGCGAGCAGGTGCAGTAAACACGTTCACGCCGTGTTTTACCTGGACGACAATTGACCCGCAGGCCGGGGCACAACACCTGCTGTGGAAACTATAAACACTTGTTGCATATGAAAGGGATACAGAAAAAGATCTGCTGAAATTGAATGATATAAGAACATCTGTTTTATGTGGAAGAGTTAAATGAAACGCGTTTTATATATAGGCCTATAGTTACAGAAAAAAAATATTTATATTGTTTGGATAATCGACAGCTGCTCTGGGTGTGTTCAGGAGAGGGCCATTTCTTCTCAGTGATACACAACTCATTTGGAAAAGACAAACTCTGAAAACCTTGCTCACAGACGTAGCGAATGAGTGAGATACAAAGGGACATATGATGGTCCCTTCCATGTTGTAAAACCAGCCGCTGTATAAAAAAAATCTGAAGGCAATCTGACAATGTTGGAGCGGGATGCCTTCACGTGGTGGCATCAATAAACCGGACGGCTCCTCCTGCCCAATTATACTGACGTCGCTCACCTCCTTCCCTATCCCCCGGAAGGAGTGTGGGGAACAGCCGAAAAAGGGCATCTTCAGCCTGCACTCCACTGGGCTCAGGTTCAGAGGAGCCTTGGGCCATAACAACAACAGGACCAACAGCAGAAAAGGTTAAAACACAAATCAACAACACAGGACACCTTTGACAGCCGCACCCACCACACCCATACCCACTAGGTATCCCAGCGTCCCAAAAGGTGTCCTCTGTCTTTGGACATACCCTTCAGGCACACCCCAGATGCACACCACACACACATCAAACACACCCCAGACGCGCCCAAAACATACACCAATACCCCCACCCCTAAACACACACCAATACCCCCACCCCTAAACACACACCAATACCCCCACCCTAACATTCCTCGCAGATGTGACGCTCCTTCACCCTTGATTAGCAAGGCGGCGCCAAAGTCGGTTCGATAGGCCTATTCAACTTCAGCACGCCGCCGCCTATGGGCGTCTGTGGCCGCCCTCCCCAGTACTCTCAGTTCAAGGTCTGCTGTGGTCGTGCATGGTGGGTAGGTTTGGCTCCCGTGTAAAACTTCGGTGTTATGCTTCTTGGTCCACTTTTCGGTACCACCTTGCCACTAACGTGAGGTCGAGGCTGTATACGCTTACTAGTAAATATAATTATGTATTTATGTGTGTTATTTGCAGCTAAAAGAGTGTTATACAAAAGAAGGGAAACAACAGAAACATTCAGTAGGGGGGGGGAAGTGGAGGAGGCGGAGGTGGACCTGCAACGGTGCCCTGGGATAAGTCCGACGCTTCCACTGCTGCTACATAGTTGCCCATTATTTAGTTCATAAAAATTATATTTTTCTTTGTTTTTCAGTAGTTTTAAGTTAGAACTCTTGCAAATACATTGCATTACCTTGAAAAAATTTTGTAATTAAAATCCATATCATTTTCATAATTATTTTCATCTTCCAAAGTTGGTACTGAATCAGGTACCACCTTGCCACTCATGTACAAATCCTGACCTTGCTAATCTAGGGTTAACTATACTAACAACTTTCCAGATTTCACCCTTCAAAGCGGTACAGTGACTCAGGGAATGGGTGGGAGACATACGAGGCCCCAGTGGGTCTGGCCGCCCCTGTGACTGCGGCAAAAAATAAAAAAGAATAAAAAAAATAAAAAACTGTACACCAACTGGGCTAACATCGCATACGGTTAATATTTTTACGAGATTAACGGGAGCAAAAGTTTCTTCGCACATACAGATATAAAACTTGTAAGACATGATAACTGTCAGATGCGGACGCTGATGCCTCTCACAAATACCAGATCATCGTGATAAAATGTATGAAGGTCTGGTGAACAATGCGAACGGTAATGTACAGTAATAATATCCTTGAAGATATACTGAACAATCGGTGAACAATGAGACTGGTAATGTATAAAAATAATAAGCTTGAAGGTCTATTGAACAATGAGAATCCTAATGCATTATAAAAAAAAGTGTTTGAAGGTCTAGTAAACAAAGTGCTAATGTATAATAATACGGTAATAAAATCCTGAACACTCAGAATGTTAATGTAATTTGGAGTGGCTTCACAGAGGCCTTTGGTGAGTATAATCGTGCCTTGATACCAAAAAGGAATCAAAGGGAATTAGGATTTTAATTAAGGAGGCTGCCTGTACATTTTCTCACACTCACACCAGCCCACACACCTCCTGTTAATTATATCAGGTTTGACAAATCCGTCAGAACTGTGGCCAGTATGTGTAATATATATATATATATGGGGGGGGCTGTGAGGTTAAATACGGTACTCATGCATAAACACATGCACAGAAAAAAAAAAAAAGTTTTCTACATATACCAGGTATGCTATAAAGTTCATTAAGTCACACCAATTGACAATACTTACCTTTGCACAACATCGTCCTGTTACAATCCACTGGTGCCACATTAGCCTAGGCGTGGGTATACAGGCACACTTAATCACAAGAACAATGTTATTTATAAAAGTAGAACAGGAACAGTTACAGTCCCACACATCACAGAATTATAATCACGGTGTATATTACTAAGTTATTTATTTATCATGACAATTTTAAGTACTTTTCACACGAGGCAGTTTTTGCACCACAGCAATCATAAACATACTTGCCAAACTCTCCACAGGTCTTATAGGTAATGCAAGTATCGCGACACACACGACTATATTTTTGCACCAGAATCACTGCACAGGGTATTAAAGTTGCATAAATATTGCAGTATACGCGATTATACGGTAGTATATTACAAGTTGCCAATATGCAATTCAGGGATATCACCACCATGAACGCATAGTGGCAACTTGTAAAAATATACCGATTATACTTGGATATATCTGACAGCACAAGCGTTGGACGGATGAAGAGGTATATGAGAGAGGAGGGGTGTGGTAGGGGGAAGGCAGCGAAAAGGAGGGGGACAGGGGGACATGGAGGCGATTTGTTTGTGGCCACTTCTTACGGGCGTCTGGCAATACACAGACATGCGTTAGTTTCAAAAGAGCCACAGCACAGGCGTTAGAGTTGAAAAATAGCCGCAGCACACGCGTATTGGCTGCCTTCAGATCGGAACAACACATGCATCACAACAAAACCTTTACCTGCGCAAATATTAACAAAATATTTACCGTAATATCACAGTAAGAATGATTATAAATACGACAGAATAATAATGGCGAAAGAGATTATTATTATATTTATAAGAGAATAACAAAGGCGATTTTAAGCTATACAAGTAATTTTCGTTGTTTACAAGTTAGTTTACTAGTACATCACAAACGCTATCATCACAAAAGTTATTACACATACAGAAGTGATTTTACGTACCCAATTTTCTTAACAAATGTCATTTTAATTGCACAAGTATCAGTACGAGCGATAACGGCAGCACGAGCGTCAAAACTTGCGGAATTAGAGCCGAATGTTTTGGGAAATTGCGAGTCGATACAACCCCCACCACAGTCCAACGGAAACTGCCGAACCATCTCGCATTACGTCATGTCATGTCATAGGGCTAGTAATCCCTCTTCAGTTGCAGCTTTTAAAAATTACACTTCCATTATCTTACACCGCATTCAGGGTTAGTACATTTCCTTTGCATTTAAAATTATATAAAAGTATTTGTTGTTTATTTAATACTTCGGAAGCAAACACAGGAATAACATTTTTTTTTTTTTCGGTATCACAGGCTGCCTTTGTTGCTGCGTATTGGAACATTCTGGAAAAAGGGATGAATTTGAATGCGTAATGGGGACGCGCAATGGGGAAAGGGACTCCAAGGTAAATTGGTACTTTCTCGTCGTCTGTACTGTTCTTCAGAGAAAATATATTCGAAAATGGAGGGATTAAAGATATGATGAGAGGTTACAGAAGGTGCAGTAAACATAGATAGGGCAATGGATGACTCTGAAACGCAGATATTTTGTTTGGCACATCTTCCTAAATGATAGTTTTATTCCGTATGACACTTCACTTTACCCTTTGTAATTGATGCAAACTATGGCAATATTAAAACGATATACCGTAAATAGCTTAAAATGAAATGTTACACGTGTAGTAAGGAAAATAAATCGCTAGGTAGATGTGCTTGTGTCGCCCACCAGAACATTCTTAACACAAAAATTTGCTTGGTTTATTCAGTGTTTTTTTTTTTTTTTTTTTTTTTTTTTTGTGTTACAGTAGTAGTAGCGGCAGTAGTTACTTTAGAGTTTATGTAATATTATGTTGTTCTTTGTTGTTACTGTTATTATGTTGTGGTATGTTATGTTATTATGTTGTGGTATGTTGCTATTATGTTGTTATTGTTATGTTGTTGTTATGTTGTTATGCTGTTATTAGGCCTATGTTATGTTATTATGTTATGCTCTTATGCTGTTATGTTCTTGTGTTGTTATTATGTTATGTTCTTCTGTTCTTATTGTCGTTGTATGTAAACAATGATGAACAATGCTGAGAGGAACACTGATAATGAATTCTGCCTAATACTCCATTTTTCTCGCTCCCACCCCCTCATACTTACACCCCCTCGTACTTACACCCCTCATACTTAAACCCCCTCGTACTTACACCCCTCATACTTAAACCCCCTGATACTTCCATCCCCTCATACTTACACCTCCTCATACTTACACCCTTCATACTTACACTCTTTATACTTATACCCCCTCATACTTACACTCCCTCATACTTACAACCCCTCATACTTACACTCCCTCATACTTCCACCCCTTCCACCCTCATCATCATCTGTCTTCCCGCTCCCTACTTCATTTCTCTCTCTCTCTCTCTCTCTCTCTTAGCGCTAAATCCACCTCATCTCGCGGCCTGGCACACACACACACTAACATTCACACACACACACACACACACACACACACACACACATACACACCAGTGTTGTAAGCAAGGTATTAGAAAAGCTTATAAGAAAAGCTTGGGTAAATCATCTAGAAGAACACAGTATGATAACAGAAAGACAGTTTGGTTTCAGAAAAGGAAAATCATGTGTTACTAATCTGTTGAGCTACTATGACAGAGTAACAAACACAATACAGGAAAGGGAAGGATGGGTGGACAGTATCTATTTAGATTTCAAGAAAGCTTTTGACAGTACCACACCAAAGACTTTTATGGAAACTGTACCATCAAGGAGGAATTCGAGGCAAACTGTTTTGTTGGATGCAAGACTTTCTCATAAAAAGAGAAATGAGAACAGTACTAAGAGGAAACTACTCATCATGGAAAGAAGTGACTAGTGGAGTACCACAGGGTTCAGTGCTGGCACCAATCATGTTTTTAGTGTATATAAATGATATAAACAGTAACACTGGAAATCAGAGCTATCTGAATATGTTTGCAGATGATGCGAAAATACAAAGGAGAATTATTAACACAGACTCTTGTAAAGAGCTACAAGAAGAATTAAATAAACTTCATGAATGGAGTAGTACATGGCAAATGGAATTCAATGTGGACAAGTGTCATGTAATCAAGTTTGGTAAAAGTGGAAAAAGACCTGATTGGGATTATAAGTTAGGAAATAAAACCCTATACACATCAGAAAGAGAGAAAGACCTAGGTGTGATTATCAATAACAGACTATCTCCGGCTGACCACATCAGCGTATACCTTGCAAATATGAGAATAGCATTCACATACATAAATGAAGACATGCTAAGAAGGATAATAACATCATTCGGAATATGCATCAGTAGTCTGGAGTCCTCATCTCAAAAAGCACATAGACAAGATTGAAAAAGTTCAAAGGGCCGCTACAAGATGGATACCAAGCTTGAGGGACCTAAGCTACGAAGAAAGACTAAATAAACTGAATCTACCAACACTACAGGAGAGAAGGAAAAGAGGTGACATGATAATGCTATATAAGTGCATATCAGGGAAGGAGAAAATAGACATAAATGATTACTTAACATATGGAGAAGCATCAGCAAGAGGACACTGCAAAAAACTGCATAAGAAGAGAGGTGATAAAGACGTAAGGAAATTCAGTTTCTCAAACAGAGCAATTGATCAATGGAATGCACTACCGAATGAAATAGTGTGTGCCAAAACAATTCACAAATTTAAGGATATGTACGATAAATATGGTTTAAGACACGGGACAGTACGAGCTTGACTCATTCCTGTAAAGATACAATTAGGTAAGAACAATTAGGTAAGAACACACACACACACACACACACACACACACACACACACACACACACACACACACACACACACACACACACACACACACAAACAAACATTCACACACACACACACATACACACACACACACCTAATTAACCTGCACATAAAGAACTGCATTACCTGTATTGCCAAACACCAATATATTTTTTCAATTAGCAAAGGTGATATTCTAATTAAGGTGTTCAAAAAAAATCCAGGTAACTGAGTGGATTTGAAACAGGTGGACGGGGATTAGGAATATGTGGCTCCTATGACTCACTCAGCTGAATAAAACAGTCTGAAATTACCTAGGACAGAACGTTAGAGTTGTCAGGGTCATGAGGGGGTTGATGGCGGCAGTATCAACACTCTCGGGCTCCTGTGACTCACTCAGCTGAATAAAACCGTCTGAAATTACTTACCCAACTGAATAAAATCTACCCAGCTGAATAAAATCGTCTGAAATCATCTACTACGCTTATTGTAATCGTCTGTTTATCTACCCAGCTTAATAAAACAGTATGAAATTATCTACCCTTAGTCTGAAATTACCTACTCAGCTGAATAAAATCGTCTGAAATTATCTACTCAGTTGAATAAAATCGTCTGAAAGAATAAAATCATCTGAAATTACCTAGAACAGAATGCTAGAGTTGTCAGGGTCATGAGGGGGTTGATGGCGGCAATATCAACACTCGGGCCCCTGACACACCCTCTCAGCTGAATAAAACCGTCTGAAATTACCTAGGACAGAATGCTAGAGTTGTCAGGGTCATGAGGGGGTTGATGGCTGCAGTATCAAAACTCGGTCTCCTATGACTCCCTCTCAGCTGAATAAAATCGTCTGAATATACCTAGAACAGAATGCTAGAGTTGTCAGGGTCATGAGGGGGTTGATGGCGGTAGTATCAACACTCTCGGGCGCCTGTGACTCATTCTCAGCTGAATAAAACCGTCTGAAATTGCCTAGAACAGAATGCTAGAGTTGTCAGGACCATGAAGGGGTTGATGGCGGCAGTATCAACACTCTCGGGCTCATGTGACACCCTCTCAGCTGAATAAAATCGTCTGAATTAGAGGAGAATACTAGAGCTGTGCCGACCATGAGGGGGTTTGGGCATAAGAGTGAAAAATGATAATCGCCTTTAGCTACAGTGACACTAAGGCCTATTTTACGGGGAATATTTTGCCAGTCAGACGATTTTATTCACCCTGGAGAGAGAGAGAGAGACCCCCCTAACACCTATTCCTTGGTGATTTATGCCTGGATACGGTAGATTATTATAGTTTAGTACGTGAGAGATTGACGAGGAGAGTGTGAGTGAGGTGGAGTGGGGGAGACGGAAGGGGAGGCCGAGTATGAGATGGAGGGATGGAGTGGAGAGGTATATGAGAGAAGGGGGTGTGAGCTGGGAGGAGGGCAGTGAAACGACGTTAGACAGGGCGACATGGAGGCGATTTGTTTGTGGCCACCCCTTACGGGATTAAGGTGTCTGGCAATAGATAGATAGATAGACATCACTTATGCAGAGTATGGTGATATTACAATGGCTAAAATAACACAGAGGAGGATAAGAAGGTGCAGCATAAATCGCTTAGGAAGGGGTGTTAGGGAGCTTCCTTTGGCGACGAAAATACGAGATCTGGATGTGAAGGGGTTGGCATGGATTTTTATTTATTTATTTATTTTTTCATCTTCCTTCAAGCTGAAAAAAAATCGTCAGGAGGAAGAAGGAAGGAAAAGAAAAAATGGCTCCTCGTAAGAAAGGGGTTGCCCTGTTAAAGACGATTTTTTCCTTAGCGATTTTTCTTACTATAAACATTAGATTATTTTTTTTTATTTTCTTTTTTCTTCCTCTGTTCTATTATTGTAAAAAAAAAAATAATTACTTACGAACTTCTTCTGCTCGCGTCTTAAGTAAAAAAAAATAATAATAAGAAAATCATTTGGAGGTCACGAGGAAAAAATATGAAGGAAATGGGTCATCAGGGTGAAGGGGTAAAAAAAGAGAGAAGAAAGGCTGGAGGTGAAATGAGGTGTGTGTGTGTGTGTGTGTGTGTGTGTGTGTGTGTGTGTGTGTGTGTGTGTGTGTGTGTGTGTGTGTGTGTCCTCGAGCCTGCTGCTGTATGACAAATGGGTCTGGCCCGAGTTTACGTATTTTTCTCTCTCTTCTTTTTCTCCTCTCTCTCTCTCTCTCTCTCTCTCTCTCTCTCTCTCTCTCTCTCTCAACCTTTTCCATACAAACATGCATTGTTTACATTCTATTCTTGTCCCATCACATCATCATCTTCACCTCATCAGTTTTATCCAGGTGCGAAAGGGTTAATGAAGGCCGTATCTATTCCTCCAGGTACGCCTTTCTATCCATCTGTCTGTCTATCTATAGCCAGACGCCTTAATCCTGCAAGGGGTGGCCACAAACAAATAGCCTCCATGTCCCCCTGTCCCCTGCCATTTCACTGCCCTCCCCCCAAATTACACCCTCTCTTTCATATACCTCTCCACTCCATCCCTCCACCTCATCCTCTGCCTCACCCTCGCTTCCCTCCTCCTCCACCTCCCTCACACACACTCTCCTCGTCAGTCTCTCACTTTCCATCCTCTCCATATGGCCAAACCACCTCAGTGTATTTCTCCTAAAGCTTTCTATCACATCCATATCCACAACACAACGCTCCTTCACATCCTCATTTAATAGTGTTTCTCCTCGTAATTCCACATGCTCCTCTCAAATAACTCATTTCCACTGCTCTCACTCCTGACTTGTGTCCCTCCAACAAGGCCCAAGCTTCACTTCCATACGTTAGAGTTGATATCACAATACTGTCATGTAGTAACTTTTTCACTTCTATGCTCACTTCCCTGCTTCTTATCACTGCTTTCAAGGAACCAGCAACCATTCTTCCCTGCTGTACCCTTTCAAGCACTTCACCCTCCAAACTTCCATCCTTACTCATCACACTACCCAAGTACTTAAACGTACTCACAATTTCCATTTCCTCCTCATCCAGCCTCACTGTACATTCACTGACTTCATCTCTCGAAGACCATTATTTTACACTTCCCTACACTCACCTTTAGATTCCGGAGAGGGCAGCGAAATGCCAAGGGTCAGGGCGACATGGAAGGTATTTGTTTGTGGCTACCCCTTACGGGATTAAGGCGTCTGGTTTGGATAGCTAGACAGATAGACAGATTCTTACATATTCTCCCAAACTCATTCACTAAGTCTTGCAGTTCTTTAATAATCTGAATCAAATTATATGGGAGTGGAGAGAGAGAGAGAGAGAGAGAGAGAGAGAGAGAGAGAGTAAAAGAAAGGAAAAACGGAAAGAAAAAAGAGATGAAATGAAAGAGAGAGAGAGAGAGAGAGAGAGAGAGAATGAGAGAGAGGGGGGCACGTTTCTCACAAATTGGTAATATGATCAGGTAGAGGTAAGGTGAGCCACACACCTGAATGTTCAATCTAACACCCACGACACCCACGTTACTACACCAGAATTACTACACCAGAAATACCACACCAGAATTACCACACCAGAATTACCACACCAGAATTACACCAGAATTACCACACCAGAATTACCACACCAGAATTACCACACCAGAATTACTACACCAGAATTACCACACCAGAATTACTACACCAGAATTACACCAGAATTACCACACCAGAATTACTACACCAGAATTACATCAGAATTACTACACCTGAATTACTACACTAGAATTACAATACCAGAATTACTACACTAGAATTACTAATCTATTGTTCCTTATGTGAGGTGATGACTAACGTATATTCAATCTCTAAAGAAAAGGTGTTACGTATCCGAATGGCGACAAATGCGACTCAGGGGTGGGAGAGGCGTTATTGAATTGAGCCCCTGTCCGTATTGAGATATATATACGTAAAGACAGTCACAAAGGAGAAGACCCCCGATTTTCTCCTCTGATTCGTGTCTCAGTATGTCTCTTTAGTGTGTGTGTGTGTGTGTGTGTGTGTGTGTGTGTGTGTGTGTGAGAGAGAGAGAGAGAGAAGATGATGATGTTGACAACGATGATAAGGACGATGATGATGATGATGATGACTATTATTATTATTATTATTATTATTATTATTTAAAGAATATCAAAGCCTATTACATATAGTACATAGAAATTGGTTGGTGTGATCCTTTGTAAAAAAAAAATACTATGCAACATCTTTCTAAAAAATAAATAAATAAATAAATAATAATAATAATAATAAACACAATAAATTAACAAAATAATTAATATAACCAATTTAGTGAGAATATAATCCATCCCTTCGGCCACTGAGCTCTTGTGCAAAAAGTCTATATACATTTTTTTCCTTTTTTTTCCGCATTATTTTTTGGTTTTGACTCCCTGGCTTTTGACGCCGTGATGGGAAAGGATAAGCGCCAAAATTCTCATCTCGATAATTAAGACCAACGCCAAAAAAATAAATAAATAAAGATAAAAATAAAAATGGCCGTGCGAACATTTTTTTTCCTTCGCTCAAACTAAAACGCTGCATTTTTGTGGGAACTTGTGGTGTGCTGGTGTGGTGGGGTGGTGGCTGGAGGTGTGGTGGTGAGACGGTGAGGTAGTGTGGCAATGTGGTGGTGTGGTGGTGTGAAGGTGAGACATTGTGGTGGTGGTGGTGTGACGTGGTGGTGTGGTGGTGAGTAGGTGAGACAGTGTGGTGGATATGTTCTGTGACGGGGTGGTGGTGAATAGGTGAGACGGTGTGGTGTCTGGTGGTTGGTGGTGTGGTGGTATGGAGGAGAGACGGTGTGGTGGCTGGTGGTGTGGAGGTGTGGTAGTGTGGTGGCGTGGAGGCGGTGGCAATATAATTCACAAAACATCAACCACAGTCCCAAAAATTTCTCTGAGCCAAAAATCAACCATTATTTTTATTCTAAGAAAATGAGTCATACACCAAGCCAGTTTTAATAGACAGATAGATAGATAGATAAATAGACAGATAGATAAACAGATAGATATTAATGCAGAGTATGGCGATAATGGAAGGATTTATGTTACACTGACGAGGAGAGTAAGGTGTAATAAAGAAACTAAATCGCTTAGGAGAAGGTGTTAGGGAGAATAATTCCTGGTGTTATAGATAATCCTGGGAAGAAAATACTGTATTAGCCATGTGGGTATGTAAGAGAGAGAGAGAGAGTAATTAAAGCAACTCTAGATATCGCCTGAGAGACAGAACTGAAGAGAGAGAGAAAAACTGTGTGTAGAATTGAATGTGTTGGCATAAAAGACTTTGAGGAAGAGATGAGTTAGCAGTGCCATGGCCGCCCTACACACACACACACACAACTGCCTCGGTACACACTACAATATTCATCATGTCACACTACACTACACACACACACACACACACACACACACACACACACTTCTGCCTCGGTACACACTACAATATTCATCATGTCACACTACACTACACACACACACACACACACTGCCTCGGTACACAACACTATATTCATCATGTCACACTACACTACACTACACACACACACACACACACACACACACACACACACACACACTATGCTGCAAACACTACACTGCACCAAACCACACCACGCCACATGATGCCTCCTTACACACCGCAACACACCACACCACACTACACCACACCACACCACACCACACCACACCACACCACACCACACCACACCACACCACACTACACCACACCACACCACACCACACCACACCACACTACACCACACTACACCACACTACACCACACCACACCACACTACACCACACCACACCACACCACACTACACCACACTACACCACACTACACCACACCACACTACACCACACCACACTACACCACACTACACCACACCACACCACACTACACCACACTACACCACACCACACCACACTACACCACACTACACCACACCACACTACACCACACCACACCACACCACACTACACCACACTACACCACACCACACTACACCACACTACACCACACCACACTACACCACACTACACCACACTACACCACACCACATTAAAGAACACTACACAACGTTACACCACATCACTCCACGTAACACCAAACCACACCACACCACCACCACACTACACCATACACGCACCATCACACCGTTGCCCTTATCACTCCTTCACACACTGCACTTACACACCATACATCATCATCATCATCATCATCATCATCATCATCATTATCATTATCATCATCATCATCATCATCACCATTATCATCATCATCATCATCATCATCATCATCATCATCGTCATCATCATCACCATTATCATCATCATCATCATCATCATCATCATCATCATGGTAGTCTTAGTGAAGCATTATAATTGACCACCTCCCCTTCCCTCATCTCCCCCTCCCCCCCACCATCACTTTATCACCCCCTCTCCCCCCTCCCTCCCCAGCCCCTCACCTCTCCATCCTCAACTCTTCCTTCCTTCTCCTCTCTCCCACCACCATCACTACTACTACTACTACTACTACTACTCTCTCTCTTTCTCTCTCTCTCTCTCTCTCTCTCTCTAATTTATCCAACAAACAACAAACAACAACAACAACAGCTCCTCATCCCTCACCCCCTCTTCTCCTCCCCATTACCCAATTACTGGCCTCCCCCCGACCTCCCCTCCCCCTCCCCACCACCACTGTTTTCCATTACCAGCGTCTCCCCACTCACTGCCCCAAACCCTCTCCCCAGCCTCCCCTCCCCAGCATCTTGTTATCCTGCCTCCCCTCTCCCCTCACACCTCCTTCCCCTCCCCATCACCCCACCACAGCCCTTCCTCATCTCCCCTTTATTGCTTCATCTCATCCTCCGCAATTCTTCACCCCACCACTGCCACACCCCTCCTCTCCCTCCACCTTACCACTGCCACACCCCTCCTCTCCCCTCACCCCAACACTGCCACACCCCTCCTCTCCCCTCACCCGACCACTGCCACACCCCTCCTCTCCCCTCACCCCACCACTGCCACACCCCTCCTCTCCCCCCACCTTACCACTGCCACACCCCTCCTCTCCCCTCACCCCACCACTGCCACACCCCTCCTCTCCCCTCACCCCTTCCTCTCCCAACCTCTCGTG
The DNA here is from genome assembly GCF_032717465.1 of Coenobita brevimanus. Classification (NCBI taxonomy): domain Eukaryota; kingdom Metazoa; phylum Arthropoda; class Malacostraca; order Decapoda; family Coenobitidae; genus Coenobita; species Coenobita brevimanus. The sequence goes on along the minus strand of NC_137052.1, from coordinate 18,212,572 downwards.
TATATACTGACCCTCCTTTTATATTTTTTCTTCACCCCTCTCCCCTCTCCCCTCCCCACTCCCCTCCTGTCTCCCATCGCTCTCCACCCCGTCCCTTCGCCTGGAGTCAAATTTATAAAAGATCCTAATCCGTTTTCTCCCATAAACACATCTTTATTATGATTATGATTATTATTATTATTATTATTATTATTATTATTATTATCATGATTATTATTATTATTATTATTATTATTATTATTATTTTCTCACATTTTACTGACTTTGATTTTACTGTAAGGATTTTCGTAGCTGTTGTTAGTAAAGACAGGCGTATGTACAAAAGATCTTACTCACTTCTCAAGCTTAGGAATGTTTATAAATGTAGTGGATGGTCCCAGGGGAGAGGGAACACTGGATTTCTTTCACGCCCCATGGTACCCTCCCCACTCCCCACGTGACGGAAAGCAGAGGACGGGGTGGAGGGGAGAGGAGGGGAGAAGATGGGGGAAAGAGAAGGGAGAAGGAGAGGGGAGGAAGAGGAGGGAAGAGGAGGGGAGAAGGTGGAGGGAAGAGGAGGGGCGAACGTGGAGGGAAGAGGAGGGGAGGAAAAGGAGGGAAGAGAAGGGGAGAGGATGGAAGGAAGAGGAGGAGGAGGAGGAAGAGAGGGGAGGAGGAGCAGGAGAGGGGAGAAGGTGGAGGGAAGAGGAGGGGCGAACGTGGAGGGAAGAGGAGGGGAGGAAAAGGAGGGAAGAGAAGGGGAGAGGATGGAAGGAAGAGGAGGAGGAGGAGGAAGAGAGGGGAGGAGGAGCAGGAGAGGGGAGAAGGTGGAGGGAAGAGGAGGGGAGAAGGCGGAGGGAAGAGGAAGGGAGGAAGAGGAGAAGGTGGGGAAGAGGAGGGGAGAAGGAGGAGGAGAGGGGAGAGGAGGGGAGAAGGTGGAGGAAAGAGGAGGGGAGAAGGTGGGGGAAGAAGAGGGGAGAAGGTGGAGGGAAGAGAAGGGGAGAAGGTGGAGGGAAGAGGAGGGGAGAAGGTGGAGGGAAGAGGAGGGGCGAACGTGGAGGGGAGGAAAAGGAGGGAAGAGAAGGGGAGAGGATGGAGGGAAGAGGAGGAGGAAGAGGAAGAGAGGGGAGGAGGAGCAGGAGAGGGGAGAAGGTGGAGGGAAGAGGAGGGGAGGAAGAGGAGAAGGTGGGGAAGAGGAAGGGAGAAGGAGGAGGAGAGGGGAGAGGAGGGGAGAAGGTGGGGGACGAGGAGGGGAGAAGGTGGAGGGAAGAGGACGGGAGGAAGAGGAGGGAAGAGGAGGGGAGAAGGTGCAGGGAAGAGGAGGAGAGGAAGAGAAAGAGAGGGGAGATGGTGGAGGAAAAAAGATGGGAGGAGGAGGAGAGGGGAGAAGATGGAGGGAAGAAGAGGGGAGGTGGAGGAAGAGGAGGGGAGAAGGTGGAGGGAAGAGGAGGAGAGGGGAAGAAGGTGGAGGGAGGAGGAGGGGAGAAGGTGGGGGGAAGAGGGAGGGAGAAGGTGCATGGAAGAGGAAGGGAGAAAGAGGACGGAAGAGGAGGGAGAAGATGGAGGGAAGAGGAGGGGAGGGGAGAAGGTGGGGGAAGAGGAGGGGAGGGGAGGGAAGAAGATGAAGGGAGGAAGGGGAGGGAAGAGGAAGAGGGAGAAGATGGAGGGAAGAGGGGAGGAGGAGCAGGGAAGAGGAGGGGAGGGGAGAAGGTGGAGGGAAGAGGAGGAGAGGGGAGAAGATGGAGGGAGGAAGAGGAGGGAAGAGGAGGAGGGAGGGAGGAAGAGGAAGGAAAATATAATAAATGGAAGGCAGTAGGAAACATGAAAGCAGAATGAGGAGGAGGAAGAAGAAAATAAAAAAAAAAGAGGAAGAAAGAGAGTAAGACAAGGTAGAAGGCAAGGGAGAGGAAAGAAGGAGGAAAGATATGAGGAAGAACAGAAGAAGGGAAGACAAGAAGGAGGAAAGAAGGAAGGGAGGAAAGGAGGAGGAAAGAAGGAAGGGAGGAAAGGAGGAGGAAAGAAGGAAGGGAGGAAAGGAGGAGGAAAGAAGGAAGGGAGGAAAGGAGGAGGAAAGAAGGAAGGGAGGAAAGGAGGAGGAAAGAAGGAGGGGAGGAAAGAAGGAGGAAAGAAGGAAGAGAGGAAAGGAGGAGGAAAGAAGGAAGGGAGGAAAGGAGGAGGAAAGAAGGAGGGAAGACAAGAAGGAAGGAAGGAAAGGAGGGAAGAAGGAAGGAATAAAAGAAGGAGGGAAGAAGGAAGGAAGACAAGAAGGAAGAAAGAGAAGAGGAAGAAAGATGGAGGGAAGGAAAGAGGAAGGAAACAAGGCTCCTTCATTCTCCTTCATTTTCCTTCAAGAGATGACGGAGAGAGAGAGAGAGAGAGAAGAAAATAATAAGCCGAGGAGAAGAAAGGGAGAGGTTTTAAGATGGAGGGAAGAGAAGGAGAGAAAAGTGGAGGGAGAGAAAAAGAGATAGATGAAGGGGAGAGAAGGAGAGAAGATAAAGGAGAGAGGAGAGGAAGATGGAGGGGAGAGAAGGAGAGAAAGATGGAGAGGAGAGAAGGAGAGATAGATGGAGGGGAGAGAAGGAGAGAAAGATGGAGGGGAGAGAAGGAGAGAAAGATGGAGGGGAGAGAAGGAGAGAAAGATGGAGGGGAGAGAAGGAGAGAAAGATGGAGGGGAGAGAAGGAGAGAAAATAAAAGAGAGACAAGAGAGAGAAATAAAGGAAATACAGGAGAGAATAAAGAAAATGAGAAGCATAATAAAGGAGAGAGAGAGAGAAGCGAAGGAAGAAGAGGAGGAAGGAGAATAATAAGGAAGGTTAAATAAAGGATGAAGGAGGAGGGAAGGAGAGAAAGACGGAGGGGAGAGAAGGAAAGAAAATAAAAGAGAGAGAGAAGAGAGAGAAATAAAGGAAGGAGGAGGGAAGGAAAAGATGGAAGGAGGAGGGAAGGAGGAAGGAAGGAGGAGGGAAGGAGAAGAAGGAAGGAGGAGGGAAGGAGGAGATGGAAGGAGGAAGGAAGGAAGAGGAGGAAGGAGAAGGAAGGAGGAGGGAAGGAGAAGGAAGGAGGAGGGAAGGAGGAGGGAAGGAGGAGAAGGAAGGAGAAGAAGGAAGGAGGAGGGAAGGAGGAGAGGGAAAGAGGAGAAGGAAGGGGGAGAAGGAAGGAGGAGGAAGGAAGGAGGAAGGAAGGAGGAGAGGGAAGGAGGAAGGAAGGAGGAGAAGGAAGGAGGAGGGAAGGAGGAAGGAAGGAGAGAAAGATGGAAGGCAGAATAGACAGTGTGGGGAGAGGCTGGGTAGGGAAGGGAGGGATGATGGAATGATGTAGAAATTGGATGATGAAGATGAGAGAGAGAGAGAGAGAGAGAGAGAGAGAGAGAGAGAGAGAGAGAGAGAGAGAAACTTAATGAGAAAATGCAAACGAGTCAGTAATAAGACAGCTAATATTGAGAGAGAGAGAGAGAGAGAGAGAGAGAGAGAGAGAGAGAGAGAGACAGACAGACAGACAGACAGACAGACAGAGAGCCAGACAGACAGATGCAGAAAAGATGGTAGCCAAAAAGCGTGCAATAATAAAATAAAAATTCCAGTTAATAAGGAAATGGAAATGGAAATGAGACCCAACAAGGAAGAAGGAAGGAGGAGGAGGAGGAAGTAGGGAGGGAAGAGGAAGGAGCATGTGTAAGAAAAATTTAAAGACAAGAGGAAGAAAAAGACTAAGATGAAGACAAGGAAGAGGGGAAGGTAAGGAAGGTTTGGGGTAATGAGGAAGTATACATGACACACACACACACACACACACACACACACACACACACACGCACAAATAAGAGGCATAGAGGGCTGATGATTCTGGCTTCACACACACACACACACACACACACACACACACACACACACGCACACACACAAATAAGAGGCATAGAGGGCTGATGATTCTGGCTTCACACACACACACACACACACACACACACACACACACACACACACACATACACACAAATAAGAGGCATAGAGGGCTGATGATTCTGGCTTCACACACACACACACACACACACACAATGAGAGAGTGAGAGGCAGAAGGGAATCAAAACAAAAGGCTGTGTTGTTAAGAAAATGAGAAGAAAGGACAAGACGAAGGCAAGACAAGAGCCAACAGTGAAGGAGATGATAAAGAAGTTAATTAAGAAAGACATATTCAATAGGAGAGAAAAATCTATCTATCTATCTATATACCTAGGCTGCTTCCCCCAAGGAAAGGGAGAGAAAAATAAAAAGGATATATATAGTGAAATGAAGACACTGGGTTTTGGAAAATTTTGAGAGAGAGAGAGGGAGAGGGAGAGAGAGAGGAGAAATGAACAGATAAGAATTGGGACAAGAGAGATATGGCGATAGAATTGACAGATAGATGGATAGATAGAAAAATAGAGAGAGAGAGAGAGAGAGAGAGGGAGAGAGAGAGAGAGAGAGAGAGAGAGAGAGAGAGGGAGAGAGAGAGAGAGAGGTGGATTAATAAGAAGATGCAAACGAGTCAGCTAATATGAAAGCTAATGTAGAGAGAGACAGAGAAAGAAAGAGAGAGAGAGACAGAGAGAGAGAGGGAGAGAGAATTCAAGATAGCTAATGAGGTGGTTATTATAGAGATCATTCTGGCTTCTGAAGAACTTAAAGATGAAAAGGAAGAAAAACAAGAGGCCAGGAAGACGGAAGGAGGAAGCCTTGGGTTAATAGGAAGAGGCGAAGACGAAGACCAAGAAGGAAGAGGGTGACAAATATAAGATTATGGTCTTTGGAGAGCTGACAGGTGAAAGAAAGAAAGAAAGAAAGAAAGGAGGAAAGAAAGAAAGGAAGGAGGAAGGAAAGAAAGGAAGGAGGAAAGAAAGGAAGGAAGGAAGAAAGAAAGAAGACAGCACTATAAATGGGAATAATTAGTGTTGGTAAGGAATTGTATATGAGAGAGGAGTGTGTGAGCTGGGGGGAGGGCAGCGATATGACAAGGGACAGGGCGACATGGAGGTGATTTGTTTGTGGCCACCCCTTACGGAATTATGGTGTGTGGCTATAGAAAGATAGATAGATAGATAGGCAGATAGATAGATGGACACAACAAAAAGAAAGAAGTGAGATGTGACAATTAATAAGATTTTGGTTTGTAGAAAGTTGAAAGGTGAGAGAGAGAGAGAGAGAGAGAGAGAGAGAGAGAGAGAGAGAGAGAGAGAGAGAGAGAGAGAGAGGGAGGGAGAAGTTAAAAGAAGTGAAGATCTTGGTGCTATTTGTGGAAATTGAAAGAGAGAGAGACAGAGAGAGAGGGAGGGGCAGGTGCGATGGGATACTAAGGTAAATGAATAAGGAAACGTGAATATGACACAAAGGGAAGAAGGTAAGACGTGTAAAATATAAACCAATGTGAAGGATAATTTTGAGACGAAGGATGGAAGATCAAGAGGCAGGTAAGAAGGTGATCAAGAGGCAGGTAAGAAGGTGATCAAGAGGCAGGTAAGAATGTGATCAAGAGGCAGGTAAGAAGGTGATCAAGAGGCAGGTAAGAATGTGATCAAGAGGCAGGTAAGAAGGTGATCAAGAGCCAGGTAAGAAGGTGATCAAGAGCCAGGTAAGAAGGTGATCAAGAGCCAGGTAAGAAGGTGATCAAGAGCCAGGTAAGAAGGTGATCAAGGGAGGAAATAAAAACGTCTTGGTGTTAGTAAAGAATAGGAAGTAAAGATATAAGGAAGGAAATATTGGAAGGTGAGAGAGGTGAAGAGAAAATGGATGCCATGAGTGAAGAGGGAGAAAAAAGGTAAGTTTTGTGTTAATATGGAAATTATATGGACACAAAGGAACGAAGGAAGATCCGAAAATGATGAGAGAGAGAGAGCGAAGGAGGGTTACAGGAAGAGTGAAAATAATAAAAATCTATCTATAAACCTGTCTATCTATCTATAGCCAGATGCCTTAATCCCATAAGGGGTGGCCACAAATAAATCGCCTCCATGTCGCCCTGTCCCCCGCCATTTCGCTGCCCTCCCCACGGCTCACATCCCCCTCTCTCTTATACCTCTCCACTTCATCCCTCCACCTCATCCTCGGTCACCCCTTCCCTCTCCCCCCCCCCAGCTCACAGCCCCCTCTCTCACATACCTTTCTACTCCTTCCCTCCATCTCATCCTCTGTCTCCCTCCCTCTCCCTCTCTCACGCACATACACTCTCCTCGTTAGTCTCTCCTCTCCATCCTCTCCACATGGCCACGGCACCTCAATGTCGATAAGTAAACAAGACAAACAAATGAAGAATCCAGCTTGTAAACATCTTAAAGGCGATGGAGGGGTCAAGGAGAAGGAGGAGGAAGAGAAGAGAGACAACGCTGGCGAAGGAGGAAGATAAGTCGGCATCTGAGGTTGATAAGGAAATATAAATGTGACCCAGGAGGAAGAAGGAAGACGATGGAAAGATGAAAAAGAGGAAGATTTAAGATTTTGGAAATTTCTTAAGATCAGCTGAGAAGAAGATGAAGAAAAATAGAAAGAAAAATTGATAAAAGATAGACAAGGCAGGACGCAGGGGAAAAAATAGGGGTAATAAGAAGGTGAAATAGGATGTAACGAGGAAGTAGGTGGGATGGAAACAAGGTGAGGATTTTGGTGAGTGGAATGAGAGAGAGAGAGACAGACAGACAGACAGACAGACAGAGACAGAGAATGAGAGAGAGAGAGAGAGAGAGAGAGAGAGAGAGAGAGAGAATGATTCAAGTGAGAGACGTAAGGAAAGTGTGTGTGACAGGACAGGGAGGGAGGGAGGAAGGCACGGTGGATGGAGAGAGAGAGAGAGAGAGAGAGGGAGAGAGAGAGAGAGAGAGAGAGAGAGAGAGAGAGAGAGAGAGAGAGAGAGAGAGAGAATGACTGAAGTGAGAGTGAAGTAAGGAAAGTGTGTGACAGGAGAGGGAGGGAGGGAGGAAGGCACGGTGGATGCAGAGAGAGAGAGAGAGAGAGAGAGAGAGAGAGGAGCGTAAAGATAAAAGGAGCAGCAGGTGTGACGGGGATGTGACGCGTGACGATAAAATAATCCCACACACGGAACAAACTTAGACCCGTGGTTCCTGTTACGATTTTGGTCTTGATAGAGGAAGAGAAGAACTAGGAAGAGGCAGAAGAGAATGTGTGTGTGTGTGTGTGTGTGTGTGTGTGTGTGTGAAGCCAGAATCATCAGCCTTGTATGCTTCTTATTTGTGTGTGTGTGTGTGTGTGTGTGTGTGTGTGTGTGTGAAGCCAGAATCATCAGCCTTGTATGCTTCTTATTTGTGTGTGTGTGTGTGTGTGTAATTCACCGGGTCGGTCAGGATCACTTGATGGTCGTGATCGTCAGCTTTTACCCTCCCGGAAGGGAGCTTAGAGCTCATATAGTCCGATCTAAGGGCAAGGCTGTGACCTTCACACACGCACACACCCGTCCCCTTGCTCAAGGGGGACAGTAACCACCCACTTCGTCAGTGAAACTTTTCGCAACCTGAGCGAGGCGCGAACTCCCGTCTACCAGATGGCAAGCGAGAACGCTACCACTGAGCCAGCGAGCGGTATGTGTGTGTGTGTGTGTGTGTGTGTGTGTGTGTGTGTGTGTGTGTGTGTGTGTGTGTGAAGCCAGAATCATCAGCCCTGTATGCTTCTTATTTGTGTGTGTGTGTGTGTGTGTGTGTGTGTGTGTGTGTGTGTGTGTGTGTGTGTGTGTGGTTTCATATCTCTTAGTTCGTGACCAAAATAACTCAAACAATTTCCATTCATTTTATACCAAACTTGATGGAAAGGTTCTGGGTCATCCAAGTTTTTTTTTTTTCTGATCATAAGAGGTCAAAGGTCAACAGGTCATACAGGGTTACGTTTGCCGGAAGAGTTAAGGGTCAGGCAAGGATTAATTAAGTCGATTTTTAGAACAATTAATCTGAAATCAAGGTAACAGCGGCAAGTTAAAATTTCAGTTCTTAATCCAGGTGTTAGTCACAGGTGTATTACTCTATCTGTCTATCTATCTATCTATTGCCAGACGCCTTAATCCCGTAAGGGGTGGCCACAAACAAATCACCTCCATGTAGCCCTGTCCCCCGCCATTTCACTGCCCTGCTCCCAGCCCACACCCCTCTCTCTCATATACCTCTCCACTCCATCCCTCCATCTCATCCTTGGCTTCCCCCTCCCTCCACCTCACTCACATACATTCTCCTCGTCAGTCTCTCACTCTCTTTCACCTCTCTCATATACCTCTCCACTCCATCCCTCCACCTCATCCTTGGCCTCCCCCTTCCTCTCCCTCCCTCCACCACACTCACATACACTCTCCTCGTCAGTCTCTCACTCTTTCACCTTCTAGTTATCTGCATGTCCAACCCTACCTTTCTCTGAGGCAGTGACGCCAGGAAGAAAGTTAGAAGAGAGACTGCTTAATCGCCTCCTTTATTGTCCTTTATTTTACTTTGTTCTTCCTGGCACCGAAAGATTTTATTGAGGTAAAGGAAGCTCTCGTACTGAAGGGGTTAAGTAATGTTATAGCTTGTCTTTTTAATTTGGAGAAAAGTAAATATATCTTGAGGTTGTATAGAGGTGATTGGGGAGGGAGAGAGAGAGAGAGAGAGAGAGAGAGAGAGAGAGAGAGAAAGAGAGAGGGGGGGGAGGGAGGGAGGGAGGGAGGAAAGTGAGAGAAGTTAGGAAAGTGGGTGTGACAGGAGAGGGAGGGAGGAAGGAAAGTAAGGTGGGTCCAGAGAGAGAGAAAGAAGTAAGGAAAGTGGGTGTGACATGAAAGGGAGGGAGGGAGGAAGGTAAGGTGGATGAAGAGAGAGAGAGAGAGAGAGAGAGAGAGAGAGAGAGAGAGAGAGAGAGAGAGAGAGAGAGAGAGAGAGAGAGAGAGAGAGAGAGAGAGAGAGAGAGAGAGAGAGAGAGAGAGAGAGAGAGAGAGAGAGAGAGAGAGAGAGAGAGAGAGAGAGAGGCATAAAGGTAAGGTGGGTGCAGGGTTAGGAGGAGCGTCTTGGCACTTTCTTATCTGCCCAGGTAGAGTCATCTTGAGGAACTACACTTTGCCTTCTTCTGTTCCGTATTGCTCCTTTGTATTGCTCCTTTGGGGGGGAGGGTGATGTTGCATGGAGAGAGAGAGAGAGAGAGAGAGAGAGAGAGAGAGGGGGTGAGGGAAATATGTATGGGTGTGAAGGATGGGGAGATAATTATGATGGGAGGAACGGAGGGGTGTAGGGGTGGGTGCATAAGTGTGGGGAGGAATGGAGGGGTGTAGGGGTGGGTAGATAAGTGTGGGGGAGGAATGGAGAGGTGTGGGGGTGGGTAAATGAGGGAAAGACACAGGCCAGAGACGCTCCCCTTACACCCACGCCTCGCCGACTTAGTCAAGCTGCCACAGACCACTCACACACACCAGACACAAACCACCTGTGCTCTCTCCCTACCCAACTCCCTCACTCTAACTCCCTCACCCTCACTCTTACTCTCTCACTCTAACTCCCTCACCCTAACTCTGATTCCCTCACCCTCACTCATATTCTATCACCCTCACTCTTATTCTTTCACCCTAAGTCCTTTTCTCTCACCCTCATTCTTGCTCTCTCACTCTTACTCTCACCCTTACTCTTTCATCCTCCCTTCCTCCTTATACCCTCACTCTCACTCACTCACTCCCTTTCTCACCCTCACTCTTTTCCTCGCTCACTTTCTTTACGGATCCGGTAACGTTACTAACAACTCGACACAGGTGACTTACAGAGTTCATCATCATCATCATCATCATCATCATCATCATCATCGTCGTCTTCATCCTCCTCCTCCTCATCATCATCGTCTTCATCCTCCTCCTCCTCCTAATCATCATCATCATCATCATCATCATCATCATCATCATAATCATCATAATCATCATCATCGTCTTCATCCTCCTCCCCCTTCTCATCATCATCATCATCATCATCATCATCATCCCCATCATCACCATTATCATCTTCATCCTCCTCCTCCTCATCATCATCATCATCATCATCATTATCACCACTTAATTAGGGTCAGGTAAGATAAAATAACCACATAGAAAGCATATAATGAAGATAATCACCAAGGTAATGACCTGTTAAATTACCCACATAATTACTTACATCTCACCCGACCCACCGTCCTCCCAGCATCACTTCACAAGCATAACCATCCACCTTTTCTTTATTTCTCCTTTATTAATCAGTAAGTCCTTTAAGTGGATAAATAAAGTGACGTATTTATTGAGGAAGGCGGTGGTTGAGTGGGTTCAGGGCATCAGGTGGGGGAATTTGCACTACCACTGTTTTCTGGTTTGGATTCTTTTGGTGACATGGTACTGAAATGGTTACCTCCTCCCCCTCCTTTGTCCCCCGTACTTAAGACATGTTATTTGGCTACTTATGCTGTTCCCCAAGAAGGCTTATTTTTTTTCCAAGTCCTAATCTTCTCCTAGAATTTAAATATCAAGGTAAAATATCGCTCCGCACCTCCAGTTTGTATACAGCGGAGGTACAGATAAAACAGCGAGGCGACTCCATCAACCGGGTGCACATAACAGCTAACTCAGTCCCGCCACAGCCGCAGCCACAGCCACAACACAGCCACAGCCATAGCCACATTCACAGCCACAGCCACAGCCACAGCCACAGCCCGCCTGTACCACCAAGCTAAACCAGATCCCACACTGCATGACCCCACACGTCTGACACTATCACCACACACTGTATAACCTCATACGTATTACAGTATCACCACACACTGCATAACCCCACACGTCTGACAATATTACCACACACTGCATAACCCCACACGTCTGTCAATATCACCACACACTGCATAACCCCACACGTCTGACACTATCACCACACGCTGCATAACCCCACACGTCTTGGAATCTGCTCGGGTACCAGGTAAAAACGGGCTGTGGTTCTTTGCCTGGGCTGGGGAGGGAAGCAAGCTGGCTCAGGCTGCGGCAGACAGAGGCCACCATCCCTCACGCGGCATAAAACAACGCGGAAAAACTGCCTGACGCTTCATTACCCCCGCACACCCCTTTACTCTGCCTGCCCTGCCTTGCCCTGCCATGCCCTGCCTTGCCCTGCCTTGTCCTGCCCTGCCTTGGCCTTTTTTGCCTTACCCTGCCTTTCCCTGTTCAACCCTGGTTTCGTCTGTCCTGTCCTTCCCTCTCTTGCCCTGCCCTACTCAAGGAGTGTGTGGGCCTTGACCCTGCCGTGCCCTGGCCTCAGTTACCTTATTCTCCCCTGCCCTACCCATTCCTGTCCTGCCCTGCCCTGGTTCTCACGGCCACACTGCCACCTTCACCTCACCACCGCACTACTACATTTACCCTCACTCCGTATACCTTTTCACCCTAATCATCTCCCTTAACTGCATGAAATCAACTGACGGCAGGAAAACGTAAGAAAAATGTGCCACTGTTCCTTTCTGCCCTGAGCTGAATAAAACAGCGTGGCGTTAGCAGGGGTAAAGGGAGAGATGTGATAGGAGTGTAAGGTGTTAATGGTGATGAGGTGAGTGTAAGATGTTGATGGTGGTGAGGTGAGTGTAATGTGTTAATGGTGATGAGTGTTGATGGTGGTGAAGTGAGTGTAAGGTGTTATTGGTGAGGTGAGAGAAAGGTGTTAATGGTGATGAGATGAGAGTTAATGGTGGTGATGTGTGTGGTGGTGACGGTGGTGGTGAAAGGCAGTGGTGAAAATAATGGCAGGGTAAAGACAATCAATAAAGTTCTTAAAGCTCTCTATTCCGGTGACTTTTTCTTCTCGTGTGTGTGTGTGCGTGCGTGTGTGTGTGTGTGTGTGTGTGTGTGTGTGTGTGTGTGTCCCGAACAACTCTATCAATCTCTCCCATCAATAGACGATTTTATTCAGCTGTGACTTAGGAGCGTGGGTGTGTTAATGGTGAGGAAGTGAGTGGTAGTGACAGGTGAGGCGGAAGACGGTGGTGATAGTGGCAGGGAGGAGGCCAGGAATATACTGTTATCTTTCCCTGACTTACTTTATTTTCTCACTATCTTTACGCCACTTTATCAGGCGTGGTGGTGATAATGGTGGTGATAATGGTGTGGAAATAAGTGGTGGTGATAATGGTGGTGAAATAAGTGGTGGTGATAATGGTGGTGATAATGGTGTGGAGATAAGTGGTGGTGATAATGGTGTGGAGATAAGTGGTGGTGATAATGGTGTGGAGATAAGTGGTGGTGATAATGGTGTGGAGATAAGTGGTGGTGATAATGGTGTGGAGATAAGTGGTGGTGATAATGGTGTGGAAATAAGTGGTGGTGATAATGGTGGTGAAATAAGTGGTGGTGATGGTGGTGAAATAAGTGGTGGTGATAATGGTGGTGAAATAAGTGGTGGTGATAATGGTGGTGAAATAAGTGGTGGTGATAATGGTGGTGAAATAAGTGGTGGTGATAATGGTGGTGAAATATATATGTGGTGGTGATAATGGTGGTGAAATAAGTGGTGGTGATAATGGTGGTGGAAATAAGTGATGGTGATAATGGTGGTGAGAAATAAGTGGTGGTGATAGAGGTTGTGGGAAATAAGTGGTGGTGATGGTGGTGGAAGTGGTGGTGATAATGGTGGTGAAGTAAGTGGTGGTGATAATGGTGGGAGATTAAGTGGTGGTGATAATGGTGGAGGAAATAAGTAATGGTGATAATGGTTGTGAGAAATAAGTGGTGGCGATGGTGGTGGAAATAAGTGGTGGTGATAATGGTGGTGAAATAAGTGGTGGTTATAATGGTGGTGAAATAAGTGGTGGTGATAATGGTGGTGAAATAAGTGGTGGTGATAATGGTGTTGAAATAAGTGGTGGTGATAATGGTGGGGAATTAAGTGGTGGTGATAATGGTGGTGATAATGGTGGTGAAATAAGTGGTGGTGATAGAGGTGGTGCAAGATGAAGGAAATAACACCGAGGGAAAGCCCATGACCTCGCTCTTTGACCCCTTCACTACCATGACCTATTAATTGACCTCATTCTTACCTGTACTTTTTCCAGTCTTTTTTTTTTATATACAGAAACTATATATACTTTTTTTTTCATTTTGTTGTGATGAGGTTAAAAACTATCCATTTACTCATACAGAATCTGCTCTCTCTCTCTCTCTCTCTCCCTCTCTCGCTCGCTCGCTCGCTCGCTTGCTCTCACCTGACCACAGTAATTTGAAGGTAACCCAGGCAAACTAAACGTCATGGGTCTGAAGAGGTTAAAATCACACTGCCATATGTACAGGTCAGACACGGATTTGGGGGGGGGGCGTGGGGGCCGTACACCCCCCAAATTTCGGCCTGACCAATTAGTACTATTTTTACTCTAACTTGGCCCAGATTTTCGTCCTTATGATGCTTATTTCGCGTAGCTCTGAGAGGGGGGAAGGACAGTGCTATGGCTCTACATCCTTTCCATAGCACTTCTTCGTGACTAGCATCATATTCCTGTGTAAATCCGTGCATATAATTCGGCATTCAGGAGAGGGACAGGAATTTTAGGCCAAGTTAGAGTAGAAGGAGTCTATCTATCTATCGCCAGACGCTCTCCTCCCTCAAGGGGTGGCCACAAACAAATCGCCTCCATGTCTCCCTGTAAAAGGAGTATAGTATGAAAATAACTCGAAAAATTAATATCCATCTTAAGAGTTATCAAAGAATCACTTCAATAAAAAGAGGGATTTGGTAATAAATTTTAGGGATTTTGTCAAAAATTTTAGGGATTTGGTAATAAATTTTAGGGACTTGGTAATAAATTTTAAGGGATTTGGTAATAAATTTTAGGAGATTTGGTACTAGATTTTAGGGAATTGGTAATAAATTTTAGGGAATTGGTAATAAATTTTAGGGATTTGGTAATAAACTTTGAGGGATTTGGTAATAAATTTTAAAGGATTTGGTAATAAATTTTGAGGGATTTTTTAAGGCGTCAAAGTGAAGGAATATTTGTAGTAATCCCTCGAGGACTTACCCCCCCCCCTCTTTCCCGGGTGCTGGATTTGGCCCTGCATGGAAAGCTGATTTGCCAGTCCCCCTAAAAAAATATTATAGTTTTAGGTGTATGGAAAAAACTGTGATATTTTGGAAAACCTCCCTCACTTATATAGCAGAGATTTCCTGAATTTTTCCTACGGGTTATGGACAGTACTGATGGGTAATATATGTGAGGCTTTTGGGAGTGAGAGAGAGAGAGAGAGAGAGAGAGAGAGAGAGAGAGAGAGATAAGGGCTAGCACAAAATTAAACAAAGACAAAAAGGAATGATAGAAGAGAATAAAATAAAGCTAGGAGACGATGCAAGATAAAAAATAAATATATAGATGAGAGCTAACAAGAGGTGAGAAAAGGGAAAAGGTAAACAACAGGGAGCATAATAGAGACGAAAAGAGTCCATATGTAAACAGTAGACACGAAGCCAAAACACAGGTGTGGAGGGGAGCCGTAAAGCAAGCAAGGTAGAGACGCAACATAATCAACGATGCAGGAGTGTGCAATACATGGGGGAAGGTATGTCGGTTGCAGGTGAGGAGGGGGGACAGCCGTAAAGCATGCAACATAGAGACGCAACATAATTAAGGAGTGTGCAATACATGGGGGAAGGTACATCGGTTGCAGGTGAGGCGGAGGGACAGCCGTAAAGCATACAACGTAGAGACGCAACATAATCAACGATGCAGGAGTGTGCAATACATGGGGGAAGGCTATCGGTTGCAGGTGAGGCCAGGCAGGTGACCACGGCGCCCTGATTAACTATATACATTTTCTTCTCCATACGATTTATATATATAGTGAAATTTGCTGTTGAAATGACATGGGGGAAGGTATGTCAGTTGCAGGTGAGGAGGGACAGGTGACCACGGCTCCCTGATTAACTACACACATTTTCTCCTCAAAACGATTTATATAAAGATTGAATTTGCAGTTGAAATGATACACCTGGAGGAAAAATAAACTCACGAACGGAGCAAAACTAAAGAGCAAAAAACGTAACTTGGGAATACCTGTATACTCTGGTGGCAGTGAAGTGACCGGACCAGCCTCCAGTTTGCTCCAGCCTGCCTGCCTGCCTGCCTGCCTCAGCCACAAATAATCGGATAAAAGTTGAAGTGAATGTCGGGGTGAGGCGAGGGAGGGGGGAAGGATGGTCTGGGGTGAGGGGAGGAAAGGGGAGGGGGGAGCAATGGCCGGGGGAGAGGAGGAGTAAGAGGCCGGGTATTGGGTGGATCGGTATCAGGCACGCAGCGGGGTGAAAAGGGCAATGGGGTGACAGGGACTTATGTGGTGATAAGGGGCAGGGGAAGGAAGGGGCAGGGACTTGAAGAGGGCAAGGGGCAAGCGTGGACAATGAGGATAACTTAACACAGATCAGAGAGGAGGGGGAAGGGAGGGGAAACAAGGGGAGGGGAGGGGAAACAAGGTGGGGAGGGGAGGGGAAACAAGGGGGGGAAGGGAGAGGATACAAGGGGGAGGGGAGTAGGGGAAGGCCAGAAGACAGAGAGGGAAGGCAGTGAAGGAAAGGAAGCATAAAGGTAAGCGTAGGACATTAAAAATTGAAATCTGTTCACCTTAGCAATATTCCAGCACATCTTCCTAACCTGTTTATTTATGTTTGTGGGGCTTCATTTTGGTATGGAGTGGCAGGGTGGAGTGAGTGATGGGAGTGGTAGGGTGGAGTGAGTGATGGGAGTGGTAGGGTGGAGTGAGTGATGGGAGTGGTAGGGTGGAGTGAGTGATGGGAGTGGTAGGGTGGAGTGAGTGATGGGAGTGGTAGGGTGGAGTGAGTGATGGGAGTGGTAGGGTGGAGTGAGTGATGGGAGTGGCAGGGTGGAGTGAGTGATGGGAGTGGTAGGGTGGAGTGAGTGATGGGAGTGGTAGGGTGGAGTGAGTGATGGGAGTGGTAGGGTGGAGTGAGTGATGGGAGTGGTAGGGTGGAGTGAGTGATGGGAGTGGTAGGGTGGAGTGAGTGATGGGAGTGGTAGGGTGGAGTGAGTGATGGGAGTGGTAGGGTGGAGTGAGTTAAGGGAGTGGTAGGGTGGAGTGAGTGATGGGAGTGGTAGGGTGGAGTGAGTGATGGGAGAGGCCGAGTGGAGCGAGCGAGCAAGGCAATGGCGCGAGGCAGAGTGACACGGATAGGAAGGGCTAGCTAACCACCTCACATGACGTACCTTTTATTTCCCCCCCCCCATCTCTCTCTCTCTCTCTCTCTTAGCAGTATCCTTAGTAAAATAAACAGAAAGTACATTTTATTTTTCCCGTCTAAATATCACACCATACACCTGTACCTAGTATTACTGCACATACACCTGCACCATACACTAATACGTTATTCCTATACACTATATCCCTACACCATACCACACTATACCCTATACCTAAATTATACACCATACACGACATACACATACACTATACACCAACATTTTTTATCTGTATAGCAATATTTTTAATTTATCTTCCCTCTCCTCACAGTGTTCCTTCTCTCTCTGGTCTTTTTTTCTTTACTGAGGGCAAGATTAGAGAGAGAGAGAGAGAGAGAGAGAGAGAGAGAGAGAGAGAGAGAGAGAGGGAGGGAGCAAGGAGAAAGGAAATAAACTGGAATGGACACAGATAAAGGATATAAAACTGCGGTGATATAAGCGAAGAAATATAGGTAAGCCAACAGGGTCGGGTGTCAGTGGGACCTGGATCCACTCACAGGCTACACAGGTACACACAATACACAGACACACCTGGGGATCCACTCACAGGCTACACAGGTACACACAATACACAGACACACCTGGGGATGAAGGTATACTCGACGGGACAGGTTAATTAGTTTACCTGGGTTGATTTTACCTGGCGAAACTGAACCAAATCCTAAACATGAATGCCAAGTCATGGGTGATGAGTTGTGAGGCAGAAACGAGTCTCCTTGGTTACTAGTCTGGTCCACCTGGTTCTCAATCCTCCTCCGCGAGTGTGTGTGTGTGTGTGTGTGTGTGTGTGTGTGTGTGTGTGTGTGTGTGTGTGTGTGTGTGTGTGTGTGTGTGTGTGTGTGTGTGTGTGTGTGTTCTTCAAGGGCAGAAGTAAATAAAAAAAAAAACATCGTCGGCTTTTCCCCCCAGCCCTGGACGTGGTGTGTGTGTGTGTGTGTGTGTGTGTGTGTGTGTGTATGTGTAGTGGGATGTAACTGGTGTGGGCTTACGGCTTGCTGACTCGTAGCGGATATACACAGGAACACTCGACACGGAAAAAAAACAAACAAACAGACAAAACAAAAATCCTTATTTACTTCAGCCCTCACCTGTACGTACACACACACACACAC
>NC_137052.1:18125257-18192757 GCF_032717465.1 Coenobita brevimanus | reverse complement strand
GGGGTAGTGTGGTGGTGGTTACGGTATGGTATGGTAATGTAGTGTGATGATGATGGTGGTGGTGGTGGTGGTGGTTGCAGTATGGTGTGGTAGTGTGGTGGCTGTTGCGGTATGGTATGGTATGGTATGGTATGTCAGTGTGGTATGATGGTGGTGATGGAGGTCGTAGGGTGTGGTGTGGTGGTGATGGTTGCAGTACAGTATGTTTGGTGAGGTGGTGATGGTTGGAGTGTGGTGTGGTTGTGTGGTGTGGTGTGGTGGTGATGGTTGGAGTATGGTGGTGTGGTGTAGTGGTGATGGTTGGAGTATGGTGGTGTGTGCTGGAACAAGCCGTCTAACCCAAGCCAAGCCACACCAAGCCAAGCCACCTTTGCATCCACTCGGCGCCACCCAACTTTGTAAACAACCTTGCAGTGCTCAGTGAAGCCTCCCGCACGCCACAACAAAGAAATAAAAATAAAATAACAAAATAAACAAATACATACATACACACATATACCTACCTACCTACCTACCTACCGACCTACCTACTTACCTACCTACCTACATCCATCTATCCATACATAATAGACAGGGAGCAATAATCCTTCCACCCTGTCCTTCCTAATTCACAGTTCCTGCCTCATTACACTCATTGCTAATTCCCCTTCAGTACGAGTCTTCTGGATAATAAGTAAATAAATGAAAGATAAACGTGGTAATTACTGACGCACCTGTAATTAACCCCTTCAGCCTGAGCACGCATTTTTATTTCTGTATTCCTACCTCTAGTTTTTTTTTTCTTACCTCCAGTTCCTTTTTTCTTTTTTTTTTCTTTTTTCTTTCAAGGTAAGATGTGTTTGAGACTGGCAAGGTGAAATGCTGTCTTTCTCACCCCCCTCACTACTAACAGACTTATCTCTCCTAAGCTTATCTCTCTCTTAAGCTTATCTCTCTCCTAAGCTTATCTCTCTCCTAAGCTGTACTTAACCCCCCCCAGCTTAAAGTCTCTCTCCTAAGCTTATCTCTTTCATAAGCCTGCATCTCTCTTCTAAGCTTATCTCTCTCCTAAGCTGTACCTGACCCCTCCAGCTTAAAGTCTCTCTCCTAAGCTTATCTCTTTCCCAAGCTTATCTCTCTCCTAAGCTTACATACCTCTCCTAAACTTATCTCTTTCCTAAGCTTATCTCTCTCCCAAGCTTATCTCTTTCCTAAGCTTATCCCTCTCTTATCTCTCTCATAAGCTTATCTCTCTCCCAAGCTTATCTCTCTCCCAAGCTTATCTCTCTCCTTAGCTTGTCTTTTCTAAGCTTATCTCTCTCCTAAGCTTATCTCTCTCCCAAGCTTACTTCTCCTAAGCTTATATCTCCCCTAAGCTTATCTCTCTCTCATGCTTATGTCTCTCCTAAGCTTATGTTTCTCCTAAGCTTATCTCTTTCCTAAGCTTATCTCCTTCCTAAGCTTGTCTCTCC
This sequence comes from Coenobita brevimanus, assembly GCF_032717465.1. Classification (NCBI taxonomy): domain Eukaryota; kingdom Metazoa; phylum Arthropoda; class Malacostraca; order Decapoda; family Coenobitidae; genus Coenobita; species Coenobita brevimanus. Next base: position 18,191,306 of record NC_137052.1, on the reverse strand, counting down.
TAGGCTTACCTCTCTCCTAAGTTTATCTCTCTCTCCTAAGCTTATCTCTCTCCTAAGCTTATCTCTCTCCTAAGCTTATCAACACACCCGTCCCTCTGTGTCTAGGGCTCCTACTCTCCTTAACACCTCTTCCTTAGCGACTTATTTTTTGGATATGGCTGGTTAATATCCGTTTGTACGTTATTTATGCAGAGTATGGCGATGCTGGAAGGATTTTTGTAACACAGAAAATGGGAGTAAGGTGAAATAAAGAAAATAAATCACTTAGGAAAAGGTGTTAAGGGAGCTACGAGAATCAGGCCTAAGAACGATGCTCTTTCTTTCTAGCTTTTCTTCTTCCCATTTCCTTCACCCTGCCACCATCCACTCATCTGATAAAGCTCACAAAACTCACTCTCTTCCCCCCCCCTCCCTCACTCTCTCTCTCTCGCTCTCTCTACCAACTCCCGCTGTTTGTCTTGTACTTCAACTTCTCTCTCTCTCTCTCTCTCTCTCTCTCTCTCTCTCTTTTCCTATCTTCTTTCTTTAACTTCCCAGTGTATCCAACTTTGTTTCCCTCCTCCTCCTCTTCCTCCTCCTCCTCCTCTTCCTCTTTCTTCTTTTTCTTCCTCCTCCTCCTCTCTTTTCAATCCCTTGGTCAACACTCTTCTAGCCCTTTCGTTTTCTCTCTCATTTCTCGTTACTTCCTCCTCTTTTCCTTCTCCTCTTTTCTTCCTCCTCTTTTCTTCCTCCTCTTTTCCTCTTCCTCTTTTCTTCCTCCTCTTTTCCTCTTCCTCTTTTCTTCCTCCTTTCTTCCTCGTCTTTTCTTCCTCCTCTTCTCTTCCTCCTCTTTTCTTTCTCTTTTCTTCCTCTTTTTCTTCTTCCATCATCCCTTCCATTTTATTTCCTTCCATATATTCCACTATTTTCTTGTAAGTTTCCCTTTTCCTTTCCTTCTTTGCTAATTTTTCTTTTAATGTCTTTTTTTCTTTTCCACTAAGATTAATAATTTCACAAGTTAATTTTTTTTCTTCCTTCTTCTCAACGATTTTGTTAAGATGAAAGACTGAGGTAGGGAAAGTCTTGGAGCAGTCTTAGAGCAGTCTTGGGGCAGTCTTGGAGCAGTCTTGAAGCAGTCTTGGAGTTGTCTAGGAGCAGTCTTGGTGGAGCAGACTTGAAATAGTCTTGGAGCAGTCTTGAAGCAGTCTTAGAGCAGTCTTGGAGTAGTCTTGGAGCAGTCTTGGAGCAGTCTTGAAACAGTCTTGGAGCAGTCTTGGAGCAGTCTTGGAGTTGTCGAGGAGCAGTCTTGGTGAAGCAGTCTTGAAATAGTCTTGGAACAGTCTTGAAGCAGTCTTAGAGCAGTCTTGGAGTAGTCTTGGAGCAGTCTTGGAGCAGTCTTGGTGGAGCAGTCTTGAAACAGTCTTGGAGCAGTCTTGAAGCAGTCTTGATGCAGTCTTGGAGCAATCTTAATTAGGGTCTTACATACACTTGGTCTTTTCCTTAGTTAATTACGAAAGTCTTTAAGAAGGAAGACTCAGGTAAATATCATGCCATCATATTCTTCATCTTCTTCTCCACTCCATTTCTCTCCCTTTCTTCCTTGTCTCTCTCACTCACCGTCTTAGTGTCTTTCATTTCCTCGTTTACTTCCTCATTGCCACCTCTTTCTTCCTTGTCTTTCACTCACCTTCTTAGCGTCTTTCATTTCCACCTCTACTCCTTCATTTCCTTCTCACTGTACCTTCATATTTTCCCATTTCCTCCTCTACTTCCTCATCCCTATCCCTTTCTTCCATGTCTCTTTTCCTTTAACCTTCCTTCCTTCCCTCCTGTCTCACCATCTTTCCTGCCTCTTCCTTTCTTCAACTTTCTGCCTCTCTTCTTACATCTTACAAGGGATTTTTTTTCCTTCTGTCTCTTCTTAGCTTTCTCTTGCGTCTTACCATGTTCTCTGTCACATGTATACTGGTGTGGTGGTATACTGGTGTGGTGGTATACTGATGTGGTGGTATACTGGTGTGGTGGTATACTGGTGTGGTGTACTGGTGTGGTGGTATACTGGTGTGGTGTACTGGTGTGGTGGTATACTGGTGTGGTGTACTGGTGTGGTGGTATACTGGTGTGGTGTACTGGTGTGGTGGTATACTGGTGTGGTGGTATACTGGTGTGGTGGTATACTAGTGTGGTGATGTATACTGGTGTGGTGGTATACTGGTATACTGGTGTGGTATTGTATACTCATGTGCTAAGGGAAAAGGCTGATCTGAGTGAGCCGTTTAGCCTGTTAAACATAGAGAAAAACGAAATATTGGGTTTGGTTTATAATGGGATAATACTGAAGCAGCAAATTTGGTGGGAATATAATGCATCTCCTCGCAAAAGTTGACTGTACCGAAATTCTGGACTTTATTTCATCTTTTCTTTTTTCATTATTTTTTACTTTCTTTCCTTCCCTGTCTGTCTGTTTTTTATTTTTTATTTTTAGATCATGTTTTATCTTTAACCTCCTACACTCTCTCTCTCTCTCTCTCTCTCTCTCTCTCTCTCTCTCTCTCTCTCTCTCCTCTTTTCTCTGTCTCTCCCTTCGTCTTTGTCCTTCTCTTCATATTCATCCCTCTCTCCAGTCCTTCATTCTCGCATTTTTCAACCTTCCTTCGCTCCCACGTGTCTTTCTCCCTCCCCTAATATCACTAAAGAGTCATAGAGGGTTAGAAGGAAGACAGATAAAAGCCACAGACGGTGACACAGAAGATAGTGGTGGTGGACAGTGGTGTGGTAAAGAATTGGGACTAGCAGGAGGGTAGGACAGAGACAAGGCAAAGACGTATATTCACAACCCTTTGCGGTTCGACTCTCTAATGCAAGAGTTAATTGATACTCTTAGTCTCTCATATATGCACCTGGTCAACTCTGGAACTGTCTTACTTATCCTGCCTCACTCATTCTGCCCTTCCCACTGCCTATGACCTCTAGTCTTTTGACTGCAATGTGGCCAAGCATCTCGAAATGAACAGATCTTGAAACTAGATTCCTTTTCAGTTTCTATGCACAGGACAAATTTTAACACGGGTTCAGCCTTGGGTCCTTTATTTCTGTATATAAAAAATGAGTTGTAAAGGGAAAAGTACCAACATATAACAAAGAAATATATATAACAAGGAAAGAGAGCAGTAATATATATACGTAATTTTCTACAAACCTGTCGCAGCTTATTGTCTCGTTTTCTGTTGAGGATTTTGCTTGCGTAAGGGGGGACATAAAAATAAAAACTACTTAGGAAATGCGTAAGAACAAAGCCATGACGTGTCCGCTGTGTTACCTGCTTCAGAGGAACAGGACATTGATAAGTCTGGGTGTCCTGGGCGTGTGTCCTACTTATAAATACCACTGGCAGAGCATTTCACATTTATTCCAGTTATTATTTCATTTATTTATTTGACAGGTCCGCCATGATAAACAGTAATTATGTGCCAACGGTAAAGTGTAAATATTCCCTGAGTAAAAATAGAGATTGATTTGCTTATTGTCTGGCGATACAGGGAAGGGGTGTAGGTTAGATGGTCCCTTCCTTGAGTAAAATAATAATAATAATAATAATAATAATAATAATAATAATAATAATAAGGGGTTAATCTGCTTAATGTTTGGCGATGCAGGGAAAGGGTACAGTGTGGCTAGTCCCTTGCCTGAGTCCATTAACTTACCCCTCTTGTGTCTCTGCCTCACACATACTACGTTCCTCTTACCCTCTCCCCTCCACCGCTGCCCTCTTGCCTCTCCATTTCTCCTCTTTATCATTCTCTCTCTCTCTCTCTCTCTCTCTCTCTCTCTCTCTCTCATTATTATCATCATCATCGTCATCTCCTCATCTGCTCCATCTTATTTCATCTTCTTTCCTCTCCTCCTCTTCTTTTCCACCTCATCTCCCCCCCTCCTCTCATCATCTCTACCTCATCTTTCTCCTCCTCACTCCTCTTCTCCATTCCCCTCTCTCTATCTACCCTGACCTTTCTTTCCTGTTCCTTCATCTCCTCTTCATTCTCTCTCTCATAGGATCTCACCGTCATCTCCTCCTCACTTCCTCATAACCCCTTCATCTCTTCTCATCCTCTCCTCATTCCTCCTCTCCACTCCTCTCTGTCTGTCTGTCTGTCTCTGTCTGTCTGTCTGTCTGTCTGTCTGTCTGTCTCTCTCTCTCTCTCTCTCCTACCCCGCCCTTCCTTTCTCCTCGTCATCCCTTCAATTTTTCTCTTTCTTCACGTGTCTCAAAAAAATGTATCTAAATATTAACACTGTAAAGAAAAGAATCAATTCTTTCAAGCTGATGACTTCATGGACTGGGGGATAGATAGATAGATAGATAGATAGATAGAGAGAGAGAGAGGAACCCTTTACTGACATACATCTTTCCCAACTTGAATAACATCGTCTGAAGGTCGCAAGAATAAAAGGAAAAAAAACAAAAAAATCAAGGAAAAAAATTATTGCAATGTCACCAGGTTCAATTGCATCGTGAACCCTGTGGACTGCAGGATTAGGATGTCCTCCCCCCAGCCACCATCTTCCTTTTGGGGGATAAAGAAGTTTAGAAGGAAGTTTGTGTGGCAGTGGATCCGACCAGGTACATCAGTGCCACCACGTGAAGGCGTCCCTCTCCACCACTAGCTATGGTATCGAACTGAAGGGTCTCTGTCTCTGTCTGTCTGTCTGGCTGGCTGTCTCTCTCTCTCTCTCTCTCTCTCTCTCTCTCTCTCTCTCTCTCTCTCTCTCTCTCTCTCTCTCTCTCTCTCTCTCTCTCTCTCTCTCTCTCTCTCTCTCAGCGTAGGAAGGCTTGTTATCTGTAAAGGGTCTCTCTCTCTCTCTCTCTCTCTCTCTCTCTGTCAGCTTAGGAAGGCTTGTTATCAGTAAAGTCTCTCTCCCTCCCTCTCTCTCTCTCTCTCTCACACACACACACACACACACACACACACACACACACACACACACACACACACACACACACACCGCTCGCTGGTGCAGTGGTAACGTTCCCGCTTGCCAACTGGTGGACGGGAGTTCGCGCCTCGCTCAGGTTGCGAAAAGTTTCACTGACGAAGTGGGTGGTTACTGTCCCCCTTGAGCAAGGGGACGGGTGTGTGCGTGTGTGAAGGTCACAGCCTTGCCATTAGATCGGACTATATGAGCTCTCAGCTCCCTTCCGGGAGGGTAAAAGCTGACGATCACGACCATCAAGTGATCCTGACCGAACCGGTGAATTACACACACACATGACACTGAAGGAGAAGGTAGTCTGGGTAAACATGGAGTCTTTATTTTAATCTTTATTGGTGAGGGCAAGAGGAAACCTTATCAGTAAAGGATGATTCCCTCCCCCCCATGGTCGGGATAACTCTAGCACTTCATTCCATCCAACCTCACGATTTTATTTGTGTGAGTCATCTGCCTGAGGGTGTTGCTACCGTCACCTTCGTCCCTCTCTCATTGTCGGAACAGCTCTAGCATTCTCATCCAAATTACATTAGCTGATTTTATTTACCTGAGTTTCAAAAGTAATAAAAAAATCAGGAAATACGTGAATCAGGTATACAAATAAGGTGGTGGGATGGAGTGGAGGGGTGTATGAGAGAGAGGGGTGTGGTATAGAGGTGAGGTGGAGGGATGGAGTGGAGAGGTGTATGAGAGGGAGGTGTGATATAGGGTGAAGTGGAGGGATGGAGTGGAGAGGTATATGAGAGAGAGAGGGAGGTGTGATATAATGGTGAGGTGGAGGGATGGAGTGGAGAGGTGTATGAGAGAGAGGGTGTGATATGCAGGTGAGGTGGAGGGATGGAGTGGAGAGGTGTATGAGAGAGGGGGATGTGAGCTGGGGGGAAGGCAGCGAAATGGCAGGGAACAGGGTGACATGGAGGCGATTTATTTGTGGCCACCCCTTACGGGATTATTGAGTCTGGCAATAGATAGATAGAAAGACAGATAGATAGACAGACAGACGGAAAGTAAATGAAAATGGTTTTATCACTGATCTTTCTAAAATTGCTGTTAACTTTGCACAAATTCATTTTTCGTTTTGACAAAATTAATAAACTGCAGATTAAAAAGCGTTTAAAATACTGCACACCTTTACCTGCAGTGCTACACAACAGTAATTAATCAGTTCACAGGTACAAACACACCTGGGATATTTCAATTGACTAACGCAACATGGTATTATTGATATGTGCAATCTCTCATGGTTAAACAGCCCTCTCTCTCTCTCTCTCTCTCTCTCTCTCTGTCCCATGGTGTCCCCACGTGCCGGGTGGATGGGAGAACTGCGCTGTGAGGGATGGCGTTGTCATCGGTGTTAGGAGAGGATGATGGTGTGGTGTGGTGATGTATGGCACCGCACCACGCACATATACACAGGTACACATACACACACACACACACACACACACACACACACACACACGCACGCACGGACACACGGTAGACATCTTCAATAATTCGGGTTAAGCCAGGTAAAAATAGGTTAGGTTAGGTCAGTGAGGTATTATTTTGTCATAGGTGTTAGTGGAGGATGATGGTGTGGTGTGGTGATGGATGGCACCACACACACACACACACACACACACACACACACACACACACACACACACACACACACACACACTCCAAGTATCTTTACAACTCCTGATCGAAATAAAGTTACAGTATGAACGAAAGATTTGATACAAGACCCACGAAGCAATCCGCGGTACCCCTGCTTGTCTATGGCGCTGCTTCACCTGTTCGAACCAAACGACGGACACTCTGAAACAAGGCGTAATGTGGAACTTGGTCTGCATCTCGTGCCTCAGTGTTATAGCCCTCTGGTACTGCCATGTCATGAGGCGATAATATGAGAGAGGGGAAGGTGAGGTATCTGTACTTACTGAGACAATCACTCCATATGTAACACTTCAACTCCAGTGGAAACACAACCCTTATGTCTCGAAACAAGTGAGACATACACTCAATAACAATCACAGTCAACTTCTTCCCTGTAATTCCTCATGCCATCGTGCACCACCAACACACACATCAACTACGATACCTGATTGAAAACACACACCTTCGCTGTATCAATTAATTCTCCCATACATAATTCTACAGTATTCCTATGTGCCAGTGCTCCCACAGTCACGCTTACCAACCTTACTGAATAAACTGGCATACTTTCTGGAGTGTGTACATATGGTAGACAGGATCGGGAATACAGGTCAAGGAAGTCAGAATAGGGTACGATTGGATAGGTTAGGTTAGGCTAGGTTACAGTAGGATAGGTTAGGTTAGGTTAGGTTAGGCTAGGTTAGAATAGATTGTTAGGGAAGGATAAATGAACTTTGTGAGGAACTGAACTGTAATCGGTGAAAGAAGGGGATGATGGCGATGTGGTGATGGATAGTAGGGCACTGCATACACATACACAGGCACACACATACTCATACACATACACATACACAGGCACAGGCACACACATACACATACACATACACAGGCACATACACACATCTCGTAACCACCAAAAATCTTTTAGCCGTAGTCGAGGCGTTTTCAGAAGTGATAGATTATAGGGGTTGGAAGAGGAGAGAATGTTCAAGTTGGTCTTGTCGTGGATGACAGGGGAACGATGAAGATGAGTCTGGGGTTGGATTGCAGTGTTATTCTCAAGAGGAAGCTATATTAACAAGAGCAGTACCGAGGTGAGAGCGGTTTATGCCAGTTAACGCCCTGCCCTATCTACTCCTGCCTTCTCCACCGCTCCTCTCCTGTTTCCTATCGCGTCCTAACCCCTTCTGCCCTGTCTCTCCAGTTTCCCCTGTATATGTCTGGCTGTGTCATTTGTGTGGGCGCGTGTGTGTGAGGAACTTTCCATCAGGTGTGTGGTGTGGCTTTGCGTGACGTGTGGTGTGGCTGTGTGACATTCCCTGGCTAGAATCTGCACTGCTGTTTTCTCCAACTCTCTCGAATTTAGGGACGACTTTCCTCAAACCTCTATAATACATTTTAGCAGCATGTATGTCGCTAGCTGTTATGTAGTGTGTTAGGATATTTTAGTTTCCTGACACATACACATACACAGGCGTAGGCATATACACATACACAGGCACATACACATACACATATACAGGCACATACACATACACATACACGCACATACAGATACAGATACACAGGGACATACACATACTACACATACACATACACAGGCACACATACACAGTCACATACACATACTACTCATACACATACACAGGCACATACACATACACAAACAGACATACAGAGGAACATACACATACACAGGAACATACACATACACAGACACATACACATACTACTCATACACATACACAGGCACATACACATATAGACACATACACAGGCACATACACATACTAAACACACACACACACACACACACACTACACAGGCACATACACATAAACACATACACAAACACAGACACAGGGTTATACTGTACACGCCACGGCAGACAAAAAAGATAAAAAAAATAAAGAAATAAAATCAAAGGAAAATGGAGAGCAGAGTGTAGGTGTAGTGAGGCAAGGGTGTAGGCGGGATTTAAAACTGGCGGTGACCAAGCCTACTGTAAACACGGTGAGGTGAAGGAGAACTTTACGCGGAAAATTTGAATGGAAAAGAGTGATAACGTGTAAGTAACGTCTCTCTCTCTCTCTCTCTCTCACACACACACACACACACACACACACACACACACACACACACACAGTAAAAAAATGACTCCAGAAATCTGTCAAAAAGGAACGCAAGACGACGAGAAAATATCATTGCAAAGAACACTATATACAGGCAATCGAGCGAAACCAAATGAAACTGAGAATTATCACCAAAATTTTCAACAGGGAACGAGAAACTAATAATAATAATAATAATAATAATAATAATAATAATGATAATAATAAATAAATGGTCAGGCGTTGGTTTGAAGTCTTAAAATTTTCGCGATCGTGAGAGGGTTAATTTTGGCGGTACTAATTTTCGCGGTACTAACACTGAGGCTGAAAAAAATCGTCTGGCGTTAAATATAAGACTAGAGTTGTTCCCAGCATGAGGGGGTTCAACAGTGGGGTTCAAAATGCGTGGGCTGGCAGGGTTCGACAGTGAGGTTCAAAAAGGAGGGCTGGTGGGGCTATGAAAGGCTCAATTAGGAGCAGAATATTGAGTAGGGAGACTGCAAGGGACTGTGTGTGTGTGTGTGTGTGTGTGTGTGTGTGTGTGTGTGTGTGTGTGTGTGTGTGTGTGTGTGTGTGTGTGTGTGTGTGTGTGTGTGTGTGTGTGTGAGTGCAAATTAAGCGCTGTGTGTGTGTGTGTGTGTGTGTGTGTGTGTGTGTGTGCAAATTAAGCGCTGTCAATGGTTTGGCAGGCGACAACACACACACACACACACACACACACAGCCGGAAAATCAGTCGCATTTCAAGTTGCATTGGTAGTTTCGTAGCCCCTCTTCCTCAGCGATTTATTTTGCGTGTTTACATATCAGCATTTTCCTGTATGAAATCTCAATCACTTTAACTAAAGAGGATATAACTAAAGTGTAGCGTGCAGAATATACCTCTTAGGAAAATATACGTTATACAAATTCCATAATAGTTACGTAGATAAAGGTTAAATCATCTATATATCTTATGAATCACTAACCGTCAAAATACATCGTTAATCCTCCTCTTCTTTTAATATACTTCAACGTACAACATATTCAACATACTATACTTTCTCTGACGTATAATACAAGGCCCACCACCTTCTTTTGTTGTATATATACTTTGTTTACCTTTTGCAACAATAAAAATTTCAAATCAAATCAATCAGGTGAAAGGAACAGTACCAAGTTTGAATCCCATCCCACTGCGCATCCTGCTCTGCGCATAACGACAAAAGCAGCCTGAGTTACCTTATAAACATTTAAAAACTAAGTCTTATCCATACAACTATTCCCAAAGTAAATTGATAAAAATGCAACACATACATTATATAAATTTACGTAATGAGGAAATCCGCTGCCCTTCACGGTGTTTTGAGATTTAAGAAGCCGTATTTCAAAAAGTGGCAACTAGATTTGAATGATTTGTTTGGTGGCGTGGTCTGGCAAACAGTGACGGTTCGAACGTAGAAGGGGTGGGTGTAGAACTCGCTTTGTCAAAACATTCGGCTGTAATTCTTAAAGTTTTGACATTTGTGCAACCATTATCGCTTGTTCTGATACTTGAGCTATTACAGTGACTTGTGTTAAGATAATTGGATACGTAGAATGCCTTACACAGTTTTTAAATCGTTTGTGATGCTGATCGTTTGAATTGCGTTTTGTCTTAGTAACCGTCGACTGCCAAAAAATTAATGTTAACGTGATATATGTAACTGAAATTGCCACGTTTTATAATATACAGTCCTCCTTGGTGAAATATTAGCGAAATTAGATATACTGTGATGATATTTGTATAGAATAAACCGCTTGTTGGATGCGATACGGTGCGCGTCTGTGTTCACCCCAGCTCCAAGTCTGCGAAAATATAAGCTCCCTAACACCTCATCTTTACTGATTTATTTTTAGATACGGCAGGCTATTATCGTTTTGTACGTTATTTATGCAGAGTATGGTGATGTTAGAATGATTTAAGTAACTCAGGACGGCGAAAGTGTGATCAAACTAAATCGCCTAGGAAGAGGTGCAAGGGAATCTGGGCGAAAATCTTGTGTGCTGTGAGACATGTGCTGCTGTAATGCTTGTGCTGTGTTACGTGTCCAGTTATAACACGTGTGATAGTGAATGTAGTGCTTGTGTTGTGGTACTTTCATATCGGTATACTCTTTTCATCTCAACTTGGCCCAGATTTTCGTCCTTTTGCTGTGTTTCATGTAACCCAGTGTTAGAGAAAAATGCTACACTCGTCCCGTGACACTTCTTCGTGACTAGCATCATTATTTTAGTGTTAATCTATTACTACAACTCAGCACTGAAGCTGGAGAGATGGTACTATTAGGCCAAGTTAGAAGAGAAGGAGTATAGTGCTGAATACCTTTGAAAAATTGAAACATACAGTGTGATAGTCTAATAATTATAATGATACACGTCTTGATTATAGTTGTTCTGTGATATATGTGCAGCTAAATACCGTATATTTATGGTTTGTGTTGATATTCTTTGCTAGCATACTTCTACAACAAGAATTTAGTGATGGTGTATGCAAGTATAACCGTCAGTGCTGTGATACCAGTGGATTATATCAGAATTATACCGGTGGATTTTACCAGTGGATTATATCATTGAATTATACCAGTGGATTATATAAGTGGATTTTACCAGTGGATTATGCCATTGAATTATGCCAGTGGATTATATCAGTGGATTTTACCAGTGGATTATATAAAGTGGATTGTACCTGTGGATTTTACCAGTGGATTATATCTGGATTTTACCAGTGGATTATACCAGTGGATTATATCAGTGGATTTTACCAGTGGATTATATTAGTGGATTTTACCTGTGGATTTTACCAGTGGATTTTACCAGTGGATTATATCAGTGGATTTTATCAGTGGATTATACCAGTGGATTATATCAGTGGATTTTACCAGTGGATTATACCAGTGGATTATATCAGTGGATTTTACCAGTGGATTATACCATTGAATTGTGCCAGTGGATTATACCATTGAATTGTGCCAGTGGATTATACCATTGAATTGTGCCAGTGGATTATACCATTGAATTGTGCCAGTGGATTATACTAGTGAATTATACCAATGGATTATACCAGCGGATTATATCAGTGGAAAAGGTATGTATTATTATTGTAAATTTTAAACAACTTAAGAATGTCGTGGTGTGTGTGTGTGAGGTAAAGGATGTGACTTTTTATGCCTGGGTTAAAAAGATGTGTGTGTGTGTGTGTGTGTGTGTGAAGGTTGTCAGTGTATGTTTTCATTCCTGAGTAATTAACCGTATAGCCTAAGTGTGTGTGTGTGTGTGTGTGTGTGTGTGTACTTTCCATTGTGGAGATAAAAATGTCAGCGCTTTTTTTCTTTTTTCTACCGGAGTCCAGCCTCTTCCTCCTCGATAATGTTTTACAATAATTTACACTGATGTACAGAGTGGAGAGTTTTATGGAAAATATTTGGTATTTTGTATTTCCAGTTTATATTTATTTCTATATTGTTTTAATTTTTTAAAAAGAATTTGGGAGGGAGCAAGAAAGATGTGGAAAGTATTTTATGTTTTTTTAGTTTGTATTTCGAATTGGCTTTGTAATTTTTCTTCGATTTTCGTTTGTATTTTCTGTCTGTTGTTGGAAGGACACAAGTCAAGAGTGAGAGCAGTGGAAATGAGTTATTTAAGAGGAGCTTGTGGAGTCACGTGGAGAGACAGGCTGACGAATGAGGATATAAAGGAGCGTTGTGGTGTTGATGTGGATGTGATAGGAAGCGTTGTGAGGAACACACTGAGGTGGTTTGGCCATGTGGAGAGGATGGAGGGTGAAAGACTGACGAAGAGAGTGTATGTGAGTGAGGTGGAGGGTGGAAGAGGGAGGGGGAGACCGAGGATGAGATGGAGGGATGGGGTGGAGAGGTATATGAGAGAGGGGGGTGTGAGTTGGGAGCAGGGTAGTGAAATGGCGGGGGACAGGGCGACTTGGAGGCGATTTGTTTGTGGCCACCCCAAACGGGATTGAGGCGTCTGGCAATAGATAGATAGATAGATTTTCTGTTTGATATAGCTAGGGAAGAATATGGGAAGGAACAAGGAAACGGACGAAGAAAGTGCTACCCTATATGGAAAAAATATACTGTTGTATATCGTATGTGGTGGTAGGTAGTGGCGACCATCATCCACTCACTTGATGTAGCCTATTGCTGCCTACTTCATATTTATCATTCTTTTTCCGTCTGCCCTCCTCGCATCCAATTTCTTCCATCTCTCCTGTCACTTTTAATTATTCTTAACTATTCAGGTGGCTTTACATTGAGTGAAAGCCTAATGGTTTCCTGTAAGCCAGAAAACCATTTACAACGCTGGGTGGTAACCATATAACCAACCCATACGTGCTCCCAACGTGTCAGCAAGTGGGTTGACGGAGGTTTAGTGCCTTATCCCATAAAACAACAAACTCAGAGACAAACGGCCGCTCCTTACGGGATTGTGACGTCTGGCTTTAGTATAATAGATAGTAATAGACAGTAGATTTCGTGTACCGATATGTTTGTGTGTTTTCTATATATATATGTATTTTCCATTTCGTATTTAGCCTCAGCTCCAAAGGACGAGAAAAATATGGGGAAATAGAAGTGTCTTATGAGGAAAAATACGTCTTGCCTTTGATCGTATCGTCTTATCATTTTGTTATCAAGACAGTGTTTGTGTTGCGTGGCCAGACAACATAATGATAAATCAGAAACCGTGTGGAGGAGTGATTTAAAAAAAAATAATGCGATAAGCGATTAAAAAAAGATGAAAAGATGGGGATGGTCATGAGGACGGTGATGATGATGAAGGTGGAAATGGAATAACTTAAAGACAGTGATGATGATGAAGGTGGGGTTGAAGATAATGATGATGAAGAAGGTGGAGATGATGACGATGATGATGAGGAGGGTGAAAGTGAAATGAAGACAGTGGGGAAATTGAAGACCTGTAGAGATCTGATACCGGTAATGATGATGATGATGATGGTGGAGGTCGAATGAAGACGTTGAGAAATTAAAGGTAGAGCTGATGATAATGACGATAATGATAATGATGAAGGTGGAGGTGGAAGTGAAGACAGTGGAGATACTAAAGATGATGATGATGAAGGTGGAGATGGAAGAAATACAGTGTAGATGTAAAGGGTGGACATGAAGACGGTGTGGATGATGGAGATGAAAAGATGGAGGTGGAAATGAAGATGAAATGGAGATGAAAAGATGGAGGTGGAAATGAAGATGAAATGGAGATGAAAAGATGGAGGTGGAAATGAAGATGAAAGGATGAAGGTGAAGACAGAATGAAAAGATAAAAATGGAGAGGAGAATGGGAGTTTTTGGTGAGAAGGAAAATGTGGAGGAGGAAAGAAGAAAGGAATGATGAAGATAGAGATGGGAAGAAATGATATGGAGAAATTAAAGTCGAAGGAGGATTGAAAAATATGAAGATGACTGAGTGAACGTGTAGATGATTGTGAAGACAAGAGATGATAGAGGTGGAGATAGGAATGAAAAAGGTGGAGAAGAAGGTGAAGACTGAGATAGAAAGGATGAGAAGGTGCTGGAGATGGAGAAGGTGAAGATGACTGTCGAGATGGCAGCAAAGAGAGAGAGAGAGAGAGAGAGAGAGATGAATGGAGACAGGTAGGATATAAAATATGGCATAACATCAACAATTTCAGTAAGATACTGTTACCGGTATATGTTGTTCAGCCAGCCGCCAGCCCATTTTGTTTGTCTTAGGGTACCGTACACATCTCAAGTGGAGAGAGAGAGAGAGAGAGAGAGAGAGAGAGAGAGAGAGAGCCGACTGATACCCCCCCCAAAAAAAAAAAAAAAAAAAGCCTACCTTTGTGTGTGTTTGTGTGTGAGAGAGAGAGAGAGAGAGAGAGAGAGAAATTCCATTTCCTCCCTCAAGTCAGCGTTGTCTCGTATTTTATTCTTGCAGTCACTGAACGATTCTGTCGAGGTTAAGAAAAATTCCTTCAATACTTCTTTAAAACTTGGCCCAAATTTTCGTCCTCTTAAAGCTTATTTCACGTAGCGCAGTGGCAGAAAAAGACGATGCTAAGGCTCAACATCCATTCCAAAGCACTTCTTCGTGACTAGCATCATATTCCAGTGTTAATCTAGTGTTACAGGACGGCATTCAAGATGGAAAGATGGCAATTTTTTGGCCAGGTTCGAGTGAAAAGAGTATAGTGAAGGAGTTGAGGCGAAGTAGGAAACAAGAAAAAGGAATTCGCTGAAGGCTGAAGCTTGAAATGTCAGAATGAATGATGTATGAGAGAGAGAGAGAGAGAGAGAGAGAGAGAGAGAGAGAGAGAGAGAGAGAGAGAGAATATATCAGATTGAGATATCAAAGAAAAAACTGTGTGTGTGTGTGTGTGTGTAAGGCTGTCTCGCACCTCTTCCCATCTTGTTTCTGCATGTGTCGCCTTAACCCCTTCAGTCCCAGCACGTATTTTGGTATATTTTTGCTGCCACTACACGAGCTTCGTTATTTCAGGATAATCTCTATTAATTAAGGCTTTATTGAAGGTTATATCTTGCCTGTTCAGTTCGAAAAGTAGGATACAACAAGTGTAAAAATAACTAAATAACTAAGTAAACAACGTCACTTGAGAGAATGGGGTAGTATTTTGTTATTTATGTAATGTATGTTGATACCAGTAAGCGCTCAATAACATGCGGTTCAATATTAACCATCTTATGACGGACTAACTCTATTTCGGCTCATGTCAGACGAATGAATGTAATAAAGCCTGACGTACCGGAGCATGATAGTGTTAATACTGTATCACTGACCCTTTCCTGGGCGGGACAACTCTGATATTCTGTTCCAATTAACGATAAAAGATTTGGGGCATCTTAGTGCGGCACAGTTGCCTGCGAGTGTATTCGTTGCACCTCACCCTGATTTATGCTGCCCCCCTCCCCCCTCTCTCTCTCTCTGTCTCGTTATAGTAGCATATGTATTATTTCTCAGATAGCCAATATTCCAGTTAACCCATTAAGGGCCAACCATACTTAAACTTAACGCAAGTGCTTTTCTTTCTAGCTCAAGGTGAAATACTTAATATACAGTAACCTAGTAATATTTGCCCCTCAGTATGTAAAAATGCATTTTAGTATGCCAGATACATGTTCCCTACAATGGCTGGATGCTATGTATCAGTAATGTTTTAAAGAATGTCATGATTATGTTTCGAAAATATACCAGCACTGTTTCTTGTAGATCTTCCCATCTGTCAGTACTTAATCCCGTACGGATGGCCAAAAACAAATCACATCCATGTCACTCTGTCCTCCGCTATCTAGCTGCCCAGTCCAACTGGACCAATCTACACATCCTCTTCTCATATACCTCTAACCCATCCCTCCATTCATTCTCAGTCCCCCTCCCACTCCTCCACTCCACCTCATTCAGATACACCCTTCTTGTCAGTCTCTCATTCTCCATCGTCTCCACACGGCCAAACCATCTAATGATTTCCAACATTTACGTGAACACAATAGCGGTCCATTATTTCCTCATTTGTCTGCTGTCTCTGCACGTAACTCCCCTTACTTCTAAGTAGGTCCAAGCCTCACATCCATGCGATAGAGCAGGGATCACAATACTGTATTGCAGCACTTTATTATACGCGGCCCTACTCTTTACTGTTACTTGCAGTGAATCAGCAACCTTTCTTCCCTGCAGTACCTTTTCATACACTCGCCATCTAAACTTCTGTTCTTACTCACACACATCACACTAATACTTGGAAGCATTCACATTCTCCATCACCTGACCACTCTGCCTGACTATGCACTCCGCAACTTCCTTTCAACGACCATTATTTTACTCATAGCTGCGGTACGTTCACTTTTATCATTCGTTTTATAGACACTTTCAGACTCATTCACCAAGCCTTGTAACTGCTTTCATCATCACTTAACAACACAGAATCATTAGCACACAACAATACAGGCAGTGTCAAAATCGTAAACCTTCTCTCACTAAGGACACCAGCATCCACTGCGTTTTCTTCTATTTTTTATATTTTTTTACAATACCATCCATAAGTCAATAACTAGTGGTAGGTGGTGGTGATGGTCATCCACCCACTTGATGCAGTGCTGCCTGTTTCTTCCTTCACCTCTATCATTCCGTTTCTGTGTCTGCCCTGCTCTCTTTCTGCGTATCGCTTTCCTTCCTGTCACATTTTATTACTCATTTTTCCACTATAGGTGGCTCTATACTGAGTGGCATGCTTAATGCTTTCTTTCTCAGGAAATAATTTACGACGCTGGGTGGTAACCAGATAACTAGGTGATATGGAGCCTGTTGTAATGCCCCTGCTAACTGGGACGCAAATGCGGCATCCATCCGGGAACCTAACTTCCACATTTTCCCCTCGCGTCGCAGTTGCCAGGCGCTGTCAACCGCGAGGGAAATTAGTTTCACTGCACGGGACGACCCTGGAGGAGCGGTTGCTTGCTTGCAGTTGATGGGTCTGCCTTGCCAAAGAGACTGGGGTTGATCAAGAACAAAAATTTTGATAGTGAATAACCATGGAGACAAGGGACGTCACTGATTCAGTCCAATATTCACATGAAAGAGCTCGCGTAGCCTTGTTCCCTTTCCATGCACTGCAGCCCCTATGTCCTTATACATAAGCTGGTTGTCCATCTACTCCATATAGCCTACTCGTATTTTCCGCATCTTCCTCATTCCTTGTATATTTACTTTGACATGATTTTTCCTTATCTTTAGAGGCAGCATAGAACTTCTTTTTTACCTCTAAATACCTTTTCACTGGCCATCTTATAACGCATATCTGATCTACACATCCCTTCCCCTTCCTACTGCCCCCCAGTTTGATTCACAGTGTTTTGCACTAGTTGAAAACAATAATAAACCATATGCATTTGTCAGTAAGGTACCGGTACGCAGTAGATAAATTAAGTACTGAAACTATTTTGTAGTCATTTTGCTTAAAAACACTGCTTCCTTCACGTGGATGTAGTGTCTACCATTGTTCCCATATGGGAACAAAGTAATGCATTGACTCTGTGTCTCAAAGTTAGTTTTTTTTTTTTTTAAGAATTTTGGGCGCCTGTTGTAAAAGATAATATTTTTTTCTTTTCATTTATAAAAATATTTCACTAATGCAAATACGGTATAAGAATTTATCAGAATATCTAACCATCAGACAAGACACGCGTGCATGTAAATTCAAGGAAATTCAAATAATCACTGGACACACAGGCTACACAGGCAGCCTACCGAATTTCAATACGATAGGCAGGGTTGTGAGATCTTATCCGAAACATTGCATCACTCTGCACTTCAGTTTCGTTAGTAGAATAGGCTAGGCCCATTAATGCGTGTTCACAAATGGACACAGCGACAGTAAATGGACTGAGTAATAGGCTAGTCAATGTACAAGTTAATTCTTTATCATCCAGCTGACTCAGTTCATTCCCTGACAGTCAGTGGGGTCAGTCAGTTGGCCATCCTCTCCCAGTCGGTCATTGATTTTGTCTCCACTGTCTATATCCCGCAGCATCTCTCTCTCTCTCTCTCTCTCTCTCTCGGCGGTGGGCTGCCTGATCATATCGTGATGAGGTATTTGTGGTGCGTCACGACAGAGCGGCTTGTGTGTGTGTGTGTGTGTGCGTGTGTGTGTGCGTGTGTGTGCGTGCGTGCGTGCGTGCGTGCGTGCGTGTGTGTGTGTGTGTGTGTGTGTGTGTGTGGGAGAGAGAGAGAGAGAGAATGGTAAGGGAAGATGTATGGGAGACAGGAGGGATAAAACATGATGGATGGGCATAACAGGGGAGAAGAGAGAGAGAGAGAGGGAGGGAGGGAGGAAGGTTAATTATAGCACTGCACAGAAAAGTTTTTCTTTTTTTTTTTAATTCAAGCGACCATTTGGCCACTTCACTCCAAGGACGTCCTTTTCCCTTTTTCTTAGAACCATATCTCCAAGCGGTATATATATATATATATATATATATATATATATATATATATATATATATATAATATATATATATATATATATATATATATATATATATATATATATATATATATATATATATATATATACATACCGGTACGTATATATCCGTGTAGCTCAGGGGGAACGGTTCAGTGTGGATGGGTTCTATTTTTGTCTTTCAGTTTCGCCTTTACGAATAGAGGTTCATCCTAATATGATTTAAGCCGTTTGAAAGAAGCAGTATTGAAGTGAAAAATACCGGTACGTCATTAGGTTGTTGTTATTAGGCTGTTATGATGATGATGATGATTATGGTATTATTGTTGATGTGGCCCCAGGCTCATAGAACGTGAGCCTGGTGGACTGTAGACTGAACTGCCCTTTTCGCACTGTCCACCGTCCTCATTTTGGTAGATAGGGAGTGAGGTGGGAGACGTTTGCATAGCCCAACTGGGCAACTCCACTGACCGGCTGTATCGATGCCACCATGTGAAGGCGCTGTCATTGGATTGAAGGAAGTAGTTGAATTGAAGGAGCTTGTATAAAATTAATGTAAAAGTTTGAGATACTTTTCAAGCCTGTGACTCCTTTGATTTGTCTCAGATGAATAAAATCGTTTTGTAGTAGCCGGAGTGAAATAAAATGCATCTAGTGAAAGTGAATTGGTTAGAAGAGGAAGGGGGTAAATATTGATAAGAGAGTGAATGAAAGCAAGAGAGAAGGGTAAATATAGAAAGTAGGGAAGGACAGAGAGTGAGGGAGGATGAAGAGTAAGCGAGAGAGGGTGAGGAAGACAAATATCAAAAGCAGTGGGGAAATAGAGGGAAATATCAAGACCTGGAGAGGAAGTGATGGTAAGCGAGGCAGGTAAATATCAGAAGGTAAGATGAGGGTAACAGTGAGGTAGGGAGGCAGGGGAGTGAGGCAGGCAGGCAGGGAAATGAAGCAAGGAATGAAGGAGCCAGGCAGCGAAGTGATGCAGGGAGGCAGGGAAGTGAGGGAGTCAGGCAGGAAAATGAAGCAGGAACTGAAGGAGCCAGGCAGAGAAGCGAAGCAGGGAGGCAGGGAAGTGAGGGACGCAGGCAGGGAAGTGAGGCAGGCAGGCAGGGAAATGAGAGGCCATGTAGCCAGGCAGATACAGGGTACAGCACCGATACAGTCAGCAGGAGGAGGAGGAGGAGAGAAAAATAAAAGTGAGGGAGGCAAGGAGGGAAGTGAGGGAGGGAGGGTGAAGTGAGAGGTTCTGATGGAGGATACGATGAAGGCATAGGAGGGAGAGAGAAAATAAAACATTGTGTTGGTATACCTCTGCTTCCACACACACTACTCTTTTCGCTCTAACTTGGCGTAAAATTTCCATCTCGCCATCGTGTGTGCTAAGGTGTAGCCTAACAATAGATCAACATTATAACATGATATTAATCACGAAGAAGTGTTATGGGAAGGATGTAAAGCTGTAGTATTAGACCATCTTCAGCCACTGATCTATGTGAAATACGGAACCAAAAGACGAAAATCAGACCAAAGTTAACGTGAAAAAACTATTCCTCTCTCTCTCTCTCTCTCTCTCTCTCTCTCTCTCTCTCTCTCTTATACCACCATAAATCTTCAGCTGTACTTTTTTTAAAACAGAGAAGACAGAACCAAAGAGAAGAAGCCCCCCCCCAAAAAAAAAAAAAATAATAAGTAAACAAATCAGGGAAAAACATAAACAAAAGAGAGTCTAATTCCAGATCCGTTCATTTCGGGATGGCTGACCTCATGACATTAATAAGAGTGGGGTCAAAGGTCGTGATAAATATAGGGGTCATAGGTCGTGGTATATATAGAGTAGAGTGAGGAAGGCAGCTCCACACTTGACCTGTTGTGTAGCCTACATGAAGGACTGCATTGGTGCTGCTAAATTGGCGCACAGTGTATTTGTGTGTGTGTTAAATTAACCTACAGTGTACTGCTATACATTACTGGTACTTCTTTGTGTATGTGCGTGTGCGTGCTAAATTGACCTACAGTGTGCTACTATAATAACTTCGTATGTGTGTGTATGTCAGTCATAATTTATCGCTGATGTTAAAAAAATATACCGGTACAGATACCGGTACTGATTATTAATGGAAGTTATAAATTATGGATGAATTTTTACGACTGCTGTGGAACCAAATTATTTCACAAGTCAGTCTCAGCGCTGCCGCAAAATTGACAGATATTGATGATAACAGGTTTACTGGTAGAGAATTCATACGCATCATATTACATTTTCACCACCACCACCACCATCGTTATTATCATCATCATCACCATTATCCTTGCAACCCAATGCTCAGTAATTAAATGGGGTGGGTAGGGTGACAAGAAAAATAGCTAAAAAAGGGGGGGGGGAGGGAAAGATAAAAGTAGAAGTGTCATACTGTAATGATGGATAGGCTACGTATCATGCGCATCATTCAGATCTTCCAAACTGCCAATCGTCACTGCAAACAGCGATCCATACTGACTACTTTGTGCAATGCTTGTTTGTGCACGACATTCACTCCACTGGAAATTAGTACTAAAAAGAAAAAAGTTAACCTCTTTTGCGCACCTGCATCAACCACATTCCACATTCTCTTCTCTCCTACGTTAGCTGTACCTTCCTTTATCTCTATACCTCGGTTTTTGTCATGTCCTATTATTATTGCTACTACTACTACTACTACTACTACTACTATTATTATTATTATTATTATTATTATTATTATTATTATTATTATTTGCCTTCCACACTCATCCTTCCTACCCTGTCTTACGTTAATTTTGTCGTATCCTTAACTTCCATACCTCGGTTTTCGCACGTTAGATTGAGTCTCTCTCTCTCTCTCCTTTTTTTTGTGGGGGAGGGCCTATGCTCACCCATCCTACTCTCCCACATGAATTTTGTCGCTTCTTCCATTTCCATCTCTCTCTCTCTCTCTCTCTTTTTTTTTTTTTGGCATAATCACTTTCCATTTTTTTTTTTTTTTCCCCACACCTCCTCCCACTATCCTTCCCACTCACACCTACCCTTTTCACCAGCCTATTAGGAGCCGCCGGTGGTCTGGTCGATAGCGTGGGCGTCTGACGGTAATTTAGATGTTCAGTAGATTGTATCCCAGCGAGGCGGACACGTGGGTTAGTCCTGTCGGGTAAGGAAGCTCCCTAACACTTCTTCCTCACCGATTTATTTTTCAATACGGCTGGCTAATATCGTCTTCTACGTTATTTATGCAGAGTATGGCGATGTTATAATGATTTAAGTAGCTAACTCTGGACAACAAGGTGTAATAAGGAAAATAAATCACTTAGGAAGAGGTGTTAGGGAGCATCCTTAAGTGACAAGGATACCGTCCATGTACTAATTAACATGTTGACGTTCCTTCGCTGACCTACACGAAGCCGTGCTCTAAATGGCTCTACGGATTTCCTAACGCCTTTTCCGTAGCGATTTGCTCTGCACATGACCAGGCAGATATTAAATTGATAATAATGATAAAAAAAATAATGTTAAGGTGTATAAACGCATAAGAAATGTCTAATTATTTAAAAGAAATTATTATGAAAACTTAAATGTCACTCAGACTGAGGGTCACACACTTTCTTCGAGGCATAGCATCTCTTACTAAGCGATTTGTTATGCATAGTACACCTTGATAATCTCTTTAATGTGTTCTATTATGGACATAGTTTGCATTAGTAACGTACAGGAGGTGTAATATGCAAAATAAATCGCTTTGGAATAGGTGTTATGAAGTCTCCAACCTCAGAATACGACTCAGTGACATAGCAAGCCTCTCCATCCGACATCCTATACGGGCTTCATGAAAATATCTGGTGCAATCAGGGTAAAGGATCTAAAAATAAATCGCTAGGGAAGAGGTGTTACGGAGTTTCAGTAAGTCTCACCTCTCCCATCTCCCACCCTACACGTAAGGTATAAAAATATCTGGTGCAGTCACAGGCAATCTCACCTGCCCACCACCCAATTATCGCCCAGGTAACTCTCTCCATTACCTGAGGGACAGGTGTAGCAGAGAATACCAGGCACTGAATGTTTATTAGTAGAGAAGGTGAGAAAGTAGAACATTTATTGTTACCCCCCTACACTGATCTCTTAGCCTAATCCTCATATATAGCGCGCGCGCGCACACACACACACACACACACACACACACACACACACACACACACACACACACACACACAAGTAACAGAACAACGGACTAGACAGCAGCACAGCAGAACCCATGGCAACAACCACTGCCAACAGAGAAGGTTAGAGTCACTTTTAATTCTTTTATAATCAGACTGTTGCCGATTTTCTGTTATTATTTCCCGTTGGAGAGGCGTTTCCTTCGTTGCGTCGAATGATCCGTTCGTTAGCGAGAATAAAATATGCGTCAAAGAGTTGGAGAGGTTAATGAAGCTAGAGTTCCGTGGAGTGTAAAGGTGAAAATACCTGCGTGATAAGGGGAAGGTGAGGGCTGGGGCGGGTGTAAGGGGAGGGAGAGAGGAGGGACAGGTTGAGGGAAAGGTGAGGGCTGGGACAGGTGTGAGGGGCGAGAGAGGGTAGGGAGAGGTGTGAGGGCAAGGTAAGGGCTGGGACAGGTGTAAGGGGAGGTAAAGGTGTGAGGGGAAGTTGAGGGCTGGTACACCCGTGAGGGGAAGGAGAGGGGAGGGACAGGTGTGAGGGGAGGGAGAGGGCAGGGACACGTGTGGGGGGATTGAAGGGAGGTAGTGGGACAGGTGTGATGAGAGGGAGAGAGGAGGGACACGTGTGAGGGGAAGGTGAGGGTTGGGACAGGTGTTAGGGGAGTGGCAAATGATGATCCTCCAGAGACACATAATATTCACTTACCCCAAAGGACACGTCATGGGTTCCAGCAGGCGAGGGGTGGCAGTGGCTGGGGTGGATGATGAATACACACACACACACACACACACACACACACACACACACACACACACACACACACACAGGTCTTCCTTTTCATGTGGTCATTCATTTTCATTTTTCCATTCCCTCACTCATTTCTTTTTCATATACACATTTTTGCTTCTACTGTTTTTTGTGTTGCTTTGCTCCGTCCCTCATTAGCGCAGTCAAGGAAAACTTCAGACTTTTACACTGACTGTTGCTGGAGAGGGACGACTTCTCTTGGTGGCACTGATGCAGCCAGGCAGCCCCAATGACCGGTAAACAAATGTCCCCCACATCCCTCCCTGCTTCCCCAACTTCCCTCCCTGCTTCCCCAAAAGGACGGTGGACTGCAGGAGGAGGGCACCTTCAACCTGCAGTCCACTAGGGTCACTTCTACTACTACTGCTGCTACTACTACTACTGCTACTACTACTACATACTGTTGTGCGTTGCCGTATGAATGTATATCACCACCACACGTGAGGAATGGACATCTCAGAATATCCCACCTTCACTCTCAAATCCCTAGTGCTTATCTGATAGCCCTTGTTCAGTGGATAGGCATAAATCTGCTTTTTTTTTTTTCTTCATAAGCAGGTGTGTGTGTGTGTGTGTGTGTGTGTGTGTGTGTGTGTGTGTGTGTGTGTGTGTGTGTGTGTGAATGATCACATGAAAAGCATGGGACTCCTCTCTCTCTCTCTCTCTCTCTCTCTCTCTCTCTCTCTCTCTCTCTCTCATTGTAATTTCTCTCCTGTATTGGATAAAATCGTCTGACATCACTCCAGAGAAAGGGAGGTCGTTGGTGCAGTGGTTAGCACGTTCGTCCCGCAAGTGAAAGAACCAGAGTTTGATCTTCAGGCCGGTCAGATAATGTTTGTTTCTTTCTCGTCTCTCTTCACCCAGCAGTAAAATTAGGGACAAGGATGTAACATTGATTACTACGGATCATTTTCTAGGGGAAGGTTCTGACTTGGAAAAAATTGATTATCTATCTTGATCCTCGTGTAGTAGATAGACAGTAATCTTAAGCATTCTACCTTCGTCAAAAAGTAAATTCTTGATTGGTCATCGTAGTGAAAGGATTAATGGGACTACTGTATGTAATTACCATGATTTTTGTTTTGGTATATCCTCTCTACTTCCAGGTAACTTTATTTAATCAAGGAAAGGTCACCTGACGTGGATGAGTTATTTAAGGCTGTATCTAGCCCATGCCCGTGAAACAGTGTAACGCAAGGTAAATAGGCTATAATAATTAAAATAAATTGGATGCAATAAACAATAAGTAGTTGGATTGAAGGGGTTAAAATATGAAACCTGGAGGGGGAAAAAAAACGAATGAAAATGAAAATGAAATAAATTGTCCCTAACTGTCCAAAATTTCCCCCAACTAGAGAGACAAATTTTTGTTGAGAGGAAAAATATCTTGCTGTTAGACGCAAATGTGTCCAGGCATCTCGAAATGAACGGATCTTGACTTGGGCTCTGTGTTTCTATTTTTGTTTTTTCTTAGAGGGAACAGTCTGCGTAATTCTGGCCTTTGGTTCCTTCTTCCTTGTAGTAAAAAAAAAAGTTAGTGTATATTCCAAGCGTTGCTATGTTTGGCACAGAGGGTTGATGGATTGTATGGAGGGTGGGCGTCGGTGTGGGCGTCTGAATGGAGTATATTTGAACGGAATCCATTGGGTCGTGAGCGTAATAACCCGTTGAAAATAATTGGCTGTGGGTTTGTGATGGTGTTTGTTTACCTGTGTGTGTGTGTGTGATGGTTTATTTGTTTTTGTGTTGTTCGTTTACCTGTTTGGGTTTGTGATGGCATGTGTTTACCTTTTTGTGTTTGTGATGGTGTTTGTTTGTTTGTGTTTGTGATGGTGTTTGTTTGTGTTTGTGATGGCGTTTGTTTACCTGTTTGGGTTTGTGATGATGTTTGTTTAATTGTTTGGCTTTGTGATGGCTTTTATTTACCTGTTTGGATTTGTGATAGCGTTTGTTTACGTGTTTGTGTTTGCGATGGTGTTAGTTTATTTGTTTAGGTTTGTGGTGGTGTTTGTTTACCTGTTTGGGTGTGATGGTGTTTGTTTACCTGTTTGTGTTTGCGATGGTGTTAGTTTATTTGTTTAGGTTTGTGGTGGTGTTTGTTTACCTGTTTGGGTGTGATGGTGTTTGTTTACCTGTTTGGGTGTGATGGTGTTTGTTTACCTGTTTGGGTGTGATGGTGTTTGTTTACCTGTTTGGGTGTGATGGTGTTTGTTTACCTGTTTGGGTGTGATGGTGTTTGTTTACCTGTTTGGGTGTGATGGTGTTTGTTTACCTGTTTGGGTGTGATGGTGTTTGTTTACCTGTTTGGGTGTGATGGTGTTTGTTTACCTCTTTGGGTGTGATGGTGTTTGTTTACCTGTTTGGGTGTGATGGTGTTTGTTTACCTATTTGTGTTTGTGATGGTTTGTTTACTTATTTGGGTTTGTGATGTTTGTTTGTGATTGTTTACCTCTTAATTTTGTACGTGATTACAGTAGCCTGATTATTGAAGGATGTTTGTTTCGCGATAAGAAGTCTTGTTAAAAATGCGTCTGTTATGCGTTGCTGCTCCATGTCTTAACGAATAAAACCTAGAGTGCCATATTTTAAGTGTCTGCGGTGTCTTAACACGTGTTTCGTGGCGATTCACTTTTTCTTGATTTTTGACAATTTAATTTTTTCTTGCGATAAAAAAAGGAGGGGGGGGGGGAACCCGTGGCTGGAAGTTAGAAAAAAAAAATTCCACGCAATAAGAAAATGACAGAGAGAGATTGGTTCATTTTGACTTGCCTGGATACTATCTCCGTCTGTCTAATGCCAGACACCTCAATCCCGTAAGGGGTGACCACAAACAAATCGCCTCCATGTCGCCCTGCCCCTTGCCATTACGCTGCCCTCCTCCCAGCTCATCCCCCCTCTCTCATATACCTCTCCACTCCATCCCTTAGTCTCATTCTTGATCTGGATATACTGCATTTAAAAGACCGGAGATCATAGGCAGAGGGAAATACAGACAAGCATGAGAGTTCCAAAGTTGACCTGATGCATATGTGAAGGACATAGTATTGGTTAATTTACATTAGAGAGGTGGACAAAAAGGGTGAGAGTACGTTCCTTAGCAAAATAAAAATAAATAAATAATGAATCCCCTCAAAATCCTAAATAAAATAGGAAAGACGTGATTGTGTGTGTGTGTGTGTGTGAGAGAGAGAGAGAGAGAGAGAGAGAAGGAGAGAGGGGGGGGGGAGCAGAAAAATAGAGCTAGATTTGCAAGAACGAGGTACAAGAATTTTTCAAAGCCCGAGAGATAAACCCGGATAGGAGGTGAAGCAAGTAGGTGGGTGTTTGGGGGTCTGGGTGGATGCAGGCTAATTCTTGTAGTGTGATGATGAGTTTTTGTTGTATTCTTCCCACTACACCACACCAAAATTCAGCTCTGTAATGATACGCTGGTGTTGTTGTTGATTCTGTTGTCTGTTTGTCATCGTTTGCTGCTGTGTCTGATGATAATGATGGTGTCTTGTTGTGATGAAAATGATGGTGTTTTGTTGTGATGATATATAATGATGTTTTGTTGTTGTTGTATACTGTTTTGTGTTTGTTGTTGCCCCAGGTTCATCTCAACGTGAAATGGGCGGATTACAGGCTAAAACTGCCATTTGTGTTTCTCTTGCTGTTGCTGTTGCTGCTGTTCCTGCTGTTGTTGTGTTTGTTGTGCCCCCAGATCCACCTGACCGTGAACAAGGCGAACTGCAGGCTAAAGCTGCACTTCTCCAGCAGTCCACTTCCATCATTTTGGGGGAGAGGGAGGGAGTTGCGGGGCGGCTGTGTCTATTATAGATAAAGATATTCAGAAACCTTCGGACGATGTATATATTTTCTTACAGTGTGTTGTGGCCAAACAATGCGAGAGAGAATTTATCTGGAACCTATTGTCTTGAGATCTGGTTGAAAAATAAAAATATATGTAGTATAAAGGCAAGACATGGTGTGAGGGAGAAAGAACGGAGTCAGCGCGCGCGCACACACACACACACACACACACACACACACACACACACACACACACACACACAGCTGCGAGGGAAGAAAGGGGAAGAAAAGTTACTGCGAGAAAATACCAGTAGTGTGAGAGAGAGAGAGAGAGAGAGAGAGAGAGAGAGAGAGAGAGAGAGAGAGAGGAAATGGAAAGAGAGAGGAGGGTAGGATAGTTTAGGTGGACCCTTTTCCTAGTGGAAGAGTGTAAGTTTTAGTACAACTCCTTCATGTTAGCTGACGGTGGAAAAAGTGGAGGTCTGGCTAATGGATTAAAGTGGAGGCTGGGTGGAAGGCCAGATGCTCAGGGATATGTACGCAATCATCTACCAGCCCTCTCTACCCGCACATGTACTCATCTACCAGCCCTCTCTACCCGCACATGTACTCATTTACCAGCCCTCTCTACCAGCACATGTACTCATCTACCAGCCCTCTCTACCCGCACATGTTACTCATCTACCAGCCCTCTCTACACGCACACGGACATTGTAAACACATAGCTACGTGCAAACGGACGTACAAACACATAAGCATACATAAACGCTCACACAGACATAGAGATATACACACACATGTAATCACATACACCTGCGATCACATATACATACACACATATACGCACAAGGATTATAAACACATACCGCACACGGTCATTCAAACACATACGCATACATAAACGCTCACACAGACATATAGGTATACACACACACGTAATCACATACACCTGTGGGCGCATACACATACGCATACTCTTATAAACCCACAGTCACATACAAACACGTTTACATCCACTCTCCCTCATACACAACGAATCTCACACACACACACACACACACACACACACACACACACACACACACACACACACACACACACACGTACCCTAGCATACATCCATCTACATTATAATCCTACTCTCACATAAACAGACGTGTATTAGTGCTCTCTCTCTCTCTCTCTCTCTCTTTCTCTCGTCCTAAGTCAACTCAACAACACTACCGTCCTCCCTTTGACGCGCGCACACACACACACACACACACACACACACACACACACACACACACACAGAGGGTCATGGGCAGCTCTCTAGGTTAATCAGTGAGATGCACATGTGGAGGTCGAGTGAGTCAGGCTAATGTGTGTGTGTGTGTGTGTGTGTGTGTGTGTGTGTGTGTGTGTGGTAGACAAAGAAAGGAAGAGAGTAAGTGTTTGGAGTATTAACATTGCGTGTGCTCGTGTACATGTGCTTAACTAGAAAAATCTTTAATATTTCAAGTGTGCGTGCGTGCGAGTTTGCGTGCGTGCGTGTGTATTCTTCCAGTACAAGCGTATTAGGAGGTAAGGTGAGTCCATGCTGGTGTTTTTAGTGGATTATAAGACTGGCTGAGTAATACTGTTAAGTGGCATACCGGTGTGAAGTAATGCTGGCGAAAAATAAGGTAACTTCTTTGCTTCCTCCACCGCCTTCCTGCTGAGTGTGTGTGTGTGTGTGTGTGTGCGTGTGTGTGTAGGTAGAGATAGGTATCCGGTAGGTAGGGAGAGAGAGAGAGAGAGAGTAAGGCAGAGGAAATTGAAGGCGTAGGCAGAGTAGTTTCAGAGGCGGGATAAAAAAGAGACATACTATAAACGGAAAACCAGAATGACGGAAAAAGTTGAGAGAATGGAGAGTACCGTATTTTGTGAGGGGGCGGCGTGAGATGAGGTGAGGGGTGGGGTGTGGTGTGGTGTGGTGTGGTGCGGTGAGGTGTGTGGTGAGGTGAAGTGAGGTTGAATGAGGTGAGAGGAGGTGTTGTGTGGTAAGGCTAGGTTACGGAGGCAAACTATGTCGATATTAATGCGATATAAGAATCAGGTACGAGGTTGTTAAGGTGTGATACCGAAAGTAAATCGCTAAGGAAGATGTGCTACGGAACCTCCTCTCCCACCTAGGATAGGCTACGTCCAGGTGTAAACAAGGCAGGGAGACGTGTAATGGTCGTGTGTAAACAAAGACTCGCATTCTCGTCGGTTAATGAAGCTCCCTAGCACCTCTTCCATAGCGATTTATTTTCAGAGATCGCTGGTTAATGTCCTTCTGTACGTTATTTATTTATGCAGAGTCTGGCGATACTGGAAGAATTTCTGAAACAGAATAGGACAGTATTGTGTAATAAGCATAATAAATCACTTAGGAGGAATTTATATAATACGGGAGAGTAAAGTGTAATAAGCAAAATAAATCACTTAGGAAGAATTTATGTAACACAGGACAGTAAAGTGTAATAAGCAAAATAAATCGCCTAGGAAAGACGTATATAACATAGAACTGGACAGTACAGAGCAATAAGCAAAATAAATCGCTCAGGAAAGATTTACATTACACAGAGTAGGACAATAAAGTGTAATAAGCAAAATAAATCGCGTAGGAAAGATTTACAGCTATAACTCAGAACGGGAAAGTAAAGTGTTATAAGCAAGATAAATCGCGTAGGAAAGATTTATGTAACAGAACAGGACAGTACGGTGTAAAAAACAAAATAAATCGCCTAGGAAATATTTATATAACACAGAACAGGAGAGTAAAGTGTAATAAGCAAAATAAAACGCTTAGGAAAGACATATAACACAGTCCAGGAAAGTAAAGTGTTATAAGCAAAATAAATCGCTTAGGAAAAGGTGTTAGGGAACTTCCTCAACCGACGAGAATGCAGGCCAAAGATTTAGAGCAAGAAATTTGGCAGACCTTTGAAGCAACAACCAAATATTTTCAAGTATTTTCAGTGGACTTTAAATGCCCCAAGCAAGGTGGATAGATTTTTTTTGGGATTTTTTTTAGGGGGGGGGGGGTTCGCTTCAAGGGTGGTGTTACCTTGCTGGAATTTTTGGGTTTGCATTCGAAGTGGCAGAGAGTGTAAGTGAGGGGGTGTGAATGAGAGTGTGAGTGAGTGAGGTAGAGGGAGAGGTTGGGGAAGAGTGTGAGTGAGGGAGTGAGAAATGTGTGTGTGTGTGTGGGGGGGGTCATAGGGTAACAAGAATAAGTGTCAAGCAGGTGTGTGTGTGTGTGTGTGTGTGTGTGTGTGTGTGTGTGTGTGTGTGTATGACGAGCCTCGACTGACAACGCATCCAACAGAATCAGTAACGTTGCTGATAAATATTTAACTGTCTGTAATTTTTTCACATTTTTTATCTCCATACACTCAGCAATTTTTCGGGACCGGCACATAACATCGATTGTTGTGGATCGGAGTCAAAGGGAAGAGTATGAATTAGTGGATATTATATTTTCTGCCTCAGAGACGCTTGTCTAGTCGATAGGTACCGTAGTGTTTATATATAAGCCTTTCTGTTTTCTATAATTTACTTTCTTTTTTATATAATTTACCTTCTTTGCAATAATTTGTAATGTTTGTAATATAATGGTTCTTTGAAAGCAGTGATAAGAAACAGGGAAGTGAAAAAGTTACTACATGACAGTATTGTGATACCAACTCTAACGTACGGAAGTGAAGCTTGGACATTGTTGGAAGGACACAAGTCAAGAGTGAGAGCAGTGGAAATGAGTTATTTAAGAGGAGCCTGTGGAGTCACGTGGAGAGACAGGCTGACGAATAAGGATATAAAGGAGCGTTGTGGTGTTGATGTGGATGTGATAGGAAGCGTTATGAGGAACACACTGAAGTGGTTTGGCCATGTGGAGAGGATGGAGGGTGAAAGACTGACCAAGAGAGTGTATGTGAGTGAGGTGGAGGGGGGGAAGAGGGAGGGGGAGGCCGAAGATGA
Organism: Coenobita brevimanus; assembly: GCF_032717465.1. Lineage (NCBI taxonomy): Eukaryota > Metazoa > Arthropoda > Malacostraca > Decapoda > Coenobitidae > Coenobita > Coenobita brevimanus. The sequence continues at coordinate 18,159,842 of NC_137052.1, read as the reverse complement.
GATGGAGGGATGGGGTGGAGAGGTATATGAGAGAGGGGGGTGTGAGTTGGGAGCAGGGGAGTGAAATGGCGGGGTACAGGGCGACTTGGAGGCGATTTGTTTGTGGCCACCCCGAATGGGATTGAGGCGTCTGGCAATAGATAGATAGATAGATAGATTTTTATCTCCTGACGATGGTATATAATTCTGAAATGGCCACCTATGCTGAGGAAGTTAATGAAGCTTACGTAGCCTATAACTCTTCCATTAAAAAAAAGAAAAAAGAAACAGCTACCGGTAGATCAAAACACCAGGAGAAACGAAGATCACAGTAAAAAAAGAAAAAAAGAAAAATACGTCGTCACACTCAAGGGATTTAAGGCTACACTCTGTCATCTTTAAAAACACTGACCATCCCAGCCTTAGCACCCAGGCCGCGCTAAATCCCTTGTTTTGCATCAGAATCTGCAACACGTGTGATAACCGGAAGGCAGCCAGACGTAATAGTTTTCTTTTCTTTTTTGTGTCAGACGAATTAGTTGTTTTGGCCGTGAATCAACGCACGCACGCACACACACACGCACGCACGCACGCGGGCACACACACACACACACACACACACACACACACACACACACACACACACACACACACACACACACACACACACACACACACACACACACACACATTCCCATGGCTTGCTCTCAGGAAGATAAAATCGACTGGTGTTATATGGAACAAAGCACTAGAGTTATTCCTACCATGAGGGGGTTTATGGTACCACTATCAACACTCAGGCTCCTGTTACTCTCAGCCGAATAAAATCGTTAGGCGTTAGTTGGAATAAAATACTAGAGTTGTCCCGACCATGCAAATGTTAATCTGCTGCCTCAGTTAACACGGTGCCCTCAGTCAAGAACGATATCCTGGTAGCTTGAAAAATACTTAAATAATTAGACAGCAGTTTAGGCATTGATTTTATTGCGTGGGAAGTCGCAAATTACAAGATCACGTTCACGTAGCGATTATTTATTTATTTATTTATTATTTTCAACGTGTCAGAATAAACCAAGCTCAGTCATCAAAGCCTAAAAGGATAATGTAAAATATTCATAACTGTAAAATGATGCCTCAGTGCAAGAAGACTTAGAGCATGCCTGTTGACTACCACACCGTCCCCTGCACCACACCACCCCATACAGCATCATACCTCACCGCCCTCTCCACCACCACACCACCCCAACAGCATCATACCACACCGCCCCCTCCACCACCACACCATCCCATACAGCATCATACCACACCGCCCCCTTCACCACCACACCACCCCATAAAGCATCATATCACACCGCCCCCTCCACCACCACACCACCCCATACAGCATCATACCACACCGCCCCCTCCACCACCACACCACCCCATACAGCATCGTACCACACCGCCCCCTCCACCACCACACCACACCACACCACACTTCCCCTGCAGCACCATACCACACCGCCCCCTCCACCACCACACCACACAACACTTCCCCTACAGCATCATACCACATCGTCCCCTCCATCACCACACCACACAACACTTCCCCTACAGCATCATACCACACCGTCCCCTCCAACACCACACCACACCACACTGCCTCTGTACCACTGTATCACACTTCCCCCAGTATCTTTTACACCATCATGCTAACACCACACCACACCATTACCTACAATATCATATCACACTGTCTCTTCCAGCACCTCGCACTAACACCACATCACACTACCCCATACACCACCATACCATTCTGTCTCCACCAACACCACATCTCACTAGCTGCATTACCATACCACAGTGCCTTCTCAACACCACACCACACTACCCCTCACATACCAGTGTTACTCAAACGATACAGCTCTGGGGCAGAATAAGTCTGCATCCATACCACAAAACTTCCTCATATTCATGCATCATAATATTCTAATGTCGAAGATGCTGAGATGACAGTTTTAGGCCTAGTTAAAGTGGACTGAGTAGGCTATAGGAATTTTTTACGGACCTCCTCCCATGCAGTCCCTCCAAAACTGATGATTTGCAGTGGCGGTGTTATGCAAAGGTTATCCCCGAGTAAGAAGTCATTACCTGGAAAAATACAGAGATCAAGGGAGTCTGGCAGCTGTTTACAAAATGTTCACTCGCTGACTCGCATTTGCTGACATCCTGACTCGTACTTGCTGACTACCGCCTCCTTCACCATCGTCCTCTGAAGTCACGTTAAACCCAATCAACCCGATGACGTGTTTGGATAATTTTCTTGCCTGACCAGACGATTTTGTCCACGTTTCTTGTTGCTTTCTCCTGACGATTTTTAACCTCTAGTCCTTCAGTTGAATGGCGTATTTCCTCCTTACTTTCTTACTACGGTACCTCTTGATTTTATTGCAGTTTAATACAAACTCCTTCAGACAGTCTTACATACTGTATAATTTCCTGTTTATTTCCAGACGATTTTATTGACGTTAGGAGAGACTTCGGCCTTGGGGGGTTAGATATAGCCTTCAATTACCACTACCGGTAAGAGAAATCCCCCCCCCCAATAAATAAATAAATAAATAAGATGAAATAAATTCGTCTGGAGGTACCGTAGCAAGAATAAATCCATTAAATGCGTCGTGAAACTTTATTTTTTTTTTAACTTCAAGCAACGCGGATGACGTCTTACAAATTACGGGAGACGCATGCGACAAAATGACTGGTTTGGAGAAGGACCAGCAGTACATTGACATACAATTCTTGGTTCAGACTTTTAATCCTCGCTGTACACCATCAGGCTGCCCTCACCTCCAGTCATCTACGGTACGCTATGCTTTTATTCACATTTACTTGTCTGATGGTGCAAACTTTTTACCTAAATTGTACACCGTCAGGCTGTCCTCTCCTCCGCTTATACGTTACTGTTCACGTGTACTTGTCGTCTGGTGGTTCAAACTTTTTAACCAAAGTGTACACCATCAGGCTGCCCTCATCTCCGCACATGCCTGTTTTTCTTCACAGGTCCGGCCGTGCATGTAAAACTTTGGTCCTGGCCTAAGTTGGTTCCATAACGTGGGCAAAGTTTCCTTGTTTAGCGAACATTCTTCCAAATTTCCAGTCTCGTTTATCAGACAGGTAAGGAAATGAAGAGCCCCCCCCCTTTTTTTTTTTTTCCCCCGGCCAGTCTTCTCACCGAACTGAGCGTTTTTACTTTAATTTTCTCCCCCCTTTAGCGAAGTCTCCAATGTTGGGTCGAGTTTATTAACTTTCCTTGATTAAAACACCAGCTTATTGTTTTTATTATCTTAACATTGAAAACAAACGTTTGTACTCAATATTGTGCGGTGGTATATATATATATCTATATATATATAGAGTGTGTGTGTGTGTGTGTGTATGTGTGTGTTGTGTACTATTATTTGCCTGTGTATGTCCTTTAACATGGGAGTCATTTGTTATTTTTTCCTGGCTGACATCAGGTAGTTTTATTCAGCGGTGGAAAGGCGTTTCTGGACTGAAAGGGACATAAATATTGCAGAATGCAATCCTGTCGTAGTGATTACCTCGTGCAAAAATTAATTCTTTGAAATAAAGTTCCATGAAACATCTGTTGAAATTAATTCTTCTCTTTGACGATGATTACGTGTAGTGAGACACAAAGTGCATAATTAAAACAAGTCTACATTTTTTCGTGTGCTAGCTGGTTGTGCATCCCCCTCTTAATCCAGCTACGTATCAACAGTATAGCTCTACAGAACAGGTGTTGTAGTAGCGACTGAATAACCTGAAGCATGTTTGTACGATGGTTAGCTTTGCGATACTTGTGTTATAACAGCGACTTAATAACCTGAAGCATGTTTGTACGGATGGCTTCATGTGTGAGGCTGTGACTATCAAAGGCTTTTATGGGTGGATGAAAGTATGACCCATTTTAGTGATTGATTTCCTGCATTTGATCTGTAGTTTTACTGTTTATCAGTCCCAAACGATCCAGTTAGAGCTATTAGAGAGAGGGTAATAATGATGATGATGATAATGGTGATGATTGATGATGATGGTTATGATGGATGATGATTGATGATGATGGTTATGATGGATGATGATGATGATGGTGATAATTGATGATGATGATGATGATGATGATGATATTTACATAGGTGGCACTATTATACTGACGCCTCACTCTCATAATGTATGTAACCCTCTCCATTATTCATTATCAGGGTGAATTAACTCTCTCTCTCTCTCTCTTAATCTGTGTGTGTGTGTGTGTGTGTGTGTGTGTGTGTGTGTGTGTGGTGAGCTAACAAGAGTGTCGTGACTGTTGACTGGAGACTGTCTAGCCTTATTTAGAAGACCCCCAGTCACGTACCAGTACACACACACACACACACACACACACACACACACACACACACACACACACACACACACACACACAACTAGCTCTAGCATATCATTAGATCCCCCGACAGTGAGAACAAATTCATTATATACCACAACAATTCCCAGACGATTTTTTTATCTGACGATTTTTTTTTTCATCCGAGTGAGCCATAGGAGCCAGAGAGTTAATTCTGTCATTTAACGCCTTGCGATTATATTCATCTGACATAGAAGCCTTTGTGTCAGCAGCTAATAGGTCGGAGTGGAGATAAGGTAGTTTGAAAAGGCCTTGGTTCTGCGGTGGACTGGCACGGATGATGATGATGATGATGATAATGATGATGATGATAATGATGATAATAATGATGAAGATGATGATAATGACGATGATGATGGTAACGATGATGATGATGATGATAATAAAAATATAATGATGGTGATAACGATGATAATAGTAATGATGATGACGATGATAATGATAATAATGATGATAATGAAGATAGTAATGATGATGGACACAATTATTTATAACGCAGTGATAAAAGAGCCATGTATACAGTCATTTGTTTTCACATTCCGATTGACAATAAATTCTCTCGCGTTAATGACTCCTCACCTCGTAATTCACCCAGGTATGCACACACCTCCATCCCGTGTGTCTTAATTCACAGCCATTACAAAAACGAATAAATTACACCTACATGTTGAGGCTCTAGGTGTATTTACTTCACTCCAGCGATTACATTATGTACGCGTGTGTATTGTACTTAATGACCTGAGTGATGTTACTCACCTTCGTTAGTACCGTATGTAATTAAGCCAGGTAAAGGTGTAAGGTGTAAAAGTGTCTTAATTACATTTACATATTGAAGCTTTACGTTTATGATATGTCCTTCACTCCAGTGATTACATTATGTACGTGTCTGTATTGTACTTATGATCTGAGGGAAGTTGCTCACCTTTGTTAGTATGTAATTAAGCCAGGGATGTATGTACTTCACTCCAACGATTACATTAGGGTATGTACGTGTCTGTATTGTACTTAGCTATATGACCTGAGGGATGTTACTCACCTTCGTTAGAGTGTAATTAAGCCAGGTTATGGTGCAAGGTGTAAAAAGGTGTCTTAATACCACCTACATATTAAAGCTGTACGTGTATGTACTTCACTCCGGCGATTACATTATGTACGTGTCTGTACTGTACGTCTGTGACCTGAGGGATGTTACTTACCTTCGTTATAGTCCGTTTTATCTCACCTGACACAGATCCTTAACCTCCTTCAGCCCAATTATTAACCAAACCTTGTTGGGTTGGAGGATAAATTTGACTATAATCGCGGCGCATGACTGAGTTGTCATTATCCTACCCTGGCAACCTATCAGTCAAAATGTGCGTCCGATTTCGTATCATCTACACGAATCATATTATTATGCACGAATATATTATACACGAATATTACTCTACACGAACATATTACACACGAATCACATGCGTCTCATACTGTACACGAGATCGGATGCACTTTTGAATGGTAGGTTGCCAGGGCACAATAATAACAACCTCAGAGTCGCGCGCCGAGACTATAGTAGCGAACGAAGGAGACTCATTCCTACCTCATACCAGAGACTCATTCAATTTCACGCAACCACCCCATATTACCGAACACCTGTCATTACTGAACACCTGCCTTACCGCTGAACACCTGCAATACTTCTGAACACCTTCAATGTGACTCATGGACCGCGAGATTAATGTGTGAAGCAAGTGTACAGTCGCATACAAAAATGTAGTTGGACATTTTAGACGAAAAGCCAATCCAAGCTCAAACAGATGACCAAACATAAAAACCTGCCAACACTCCACGGGAAAAAAAAAAAAAAGCTATATCCACTGCAGTTTGGAGATTTGGTGTGTGTGTGTGAGTGTGTGTGTGTGTGTGTGGTAACGACCTGACATAAAAACCTATCTACACCTCACGGGAAAAAAACAAAAAACAAAGCTAGATCCACTACAGTTTGGAAATTTGGTGACTGTGTGTGTGTGTGTGTGTGTGTGTGTGTGTGTGTGTGTGTGTGTGTGTGTGTGTGTGTCGGCATTACACATTCCACCCAGCCTCCGCCTCTCCCTGCCTCACCTCTCCTCCTCCTTTCTCATTGGCTTACATCTATCTTTTCTTCCACGCAATATCCTCCTACCGCCATATTCTCTCTCTCTCTCTCTCTCTCTTTCTCTCTCATCTTAATTTTATTCTATGATTTATTGCTTTAGTGCGTGTTGTTAATGGTGTGTGTAGTGTAGGCATCATCACGTATTTAAGCATCTTACTGCTTAGTTTACACACACACACACACACACACACACACACACACACACACACACACACACACACACACACACACACACACACACACACACACACACACACCGGTATAAAAGTTTGCATGTCCAGTCTCACCTTTTATCCCTCCTCCATTTTATTTTTCTGTGGTATGTGGGTGTGTGCAGAGTCAGTGGCATTTCAGGCAGGTCAGTTCAGAGTATACCAGGTCAGTTCAGAATATACCACGTCAGTTCAGAGTATACCAGGTCAGTTCAGAGTATGCCAGGTCAGCTCAGAGTATACCGTACCAGGTCAATTCAGAGTATACCAGGTCATTTCAAATTATACCAGGTCAGTTCAGGGTATACCGGGTCTAAAGTATAACCTACACCGTGAACAAAATGGCCATCAGTGCCACCCGATCGCCTTACTTGTCACTTTGCTTCGTTGTTGTATTTGTTGTTTACTTGTTTTATTTCTCTGACCACAAGAATGTCTCGTCCACACCACTACGAAGGTTTTGAGGCAGGGTGTAAGTAGGTCCAGACGTGCCTCTATGAGTGTTATTGTTACTTGTACCATTAACACCATCATGGTAGGGACAACTCTGGTATTTCTCCCGCTAATATCAGTCCTGTCTGGAAAGGAGTTACAGGGAAGTAAATGAGTACGGTAAATATAAATAGTGGTGTCGTTAATCTATATATAGTTGTGTCATTAACCCCTCTAGTATTTCACCATCATACATTTTGCAACACTTTCATACACTTTGCAACATTCCCCATATACTTTGCAACACTACCATACACTTTTGCAGCATTCCCCATACACTGTGCAACACTACCATACACTTTGCAACATTCCCCATACACTCTGCAACACTACCATACACTTTTGCAACGTTCCCCATACAATTTGCAACACTCCCATACACTTTCCTTTTTTATTCAGCAAAGAGTGAACACAGGAGCCTGAGAGTGAAGATAGAAGAATTGTACTCTTTATTTCAGGTGACCCCAAACGATTTTTTTAGCATCGATTGAGCCTGAGAGTGTTAATCCAGGTTATAACTTTCTCACCTCAATAATCAGGTAACCTCTTGCTCTATACACCAGCACACACAACAGTCTTATGGTAATTAATTGTGCTGTTATTTACCTTTACCTGTGTTTACTCATTGTACTGTTATTTACCTTTACCCTTTACCTGTGTTTACTAATTACACCTGGTCTGCCTTACAGGTAAGTCTGCCGTCCTGGGTGCCAGAGGTGGTGAGTACCCTGTATTGATGTTGCAAGTTATTCTCTCTCTCTCTCTCTCTCTCTCTCTCTTTTCCAACATCTCACTGATTTAATGCCTGTTTCTCTTGTTCCCGTATAGGCTAATCAGGTGTAAGATTTTTTTTTTCCTTTGTTAATCTGAAGGAAAAAAAACTCATTACATCCGCAAACATCATTCAGACAAAGAAGAGAAGGTATTTTGTCCTTTTTAAAAAATCATGCACTTTTAAACACTTTCCACGACACCCATACACTCCCATACACTTTGCAACACTCCCCATACACTTTGCAACTCTACCATACACTTTGCAACACTTCCATACAGTTTACAACACTCATACGCCATCCAACACTCCCACACACTGTACAACATTAAACATTTTTCAAGACACCCACACGCTTTGCAGCACACCCCTACACTCTCCAGCACTTTCCATAACACCCATAAACTCCCATACACTGCCACCACACCCAAATATACTCTCCAACACTGTGCACTTAGCTGGGGGGTATCCTGTGGGCCACTATCATAATATGAAGACAATTTTCTCTAGCCAAGTAATGCGTTTTTCTCTTTGCTATTTGATCTGTAACTATCTTCGGACGATTCTCTCTCTCTCTCTCTCTCTCTCTCTCTCTCTCTCACACACACACACACACACACACACACACAGAGGTAGAGATACATAAATAGACACAGGTAGAGAGAAGGACAGGTAGATGGAAGAAGTGTTAGTAAATCATCCAAGGCAGTTAGGTTTTTATATATTATTCCTACAGATTTAAGGTCACTTCCACGGCCACGTAACAACCAATTTTATATGTATATCCAATTACACACCTAACCCCTTCACCTCGAGGACTTATTTGGGTTAAAATTTAATTGATCATCATTATTATCAACTTATATAATCCTATTATGTGTGTATTACTGCTGTTTTATTTATTTATTTACTTTATTGTCTGCTCTTGTTTTGCCTTATTAACTTTTATTAGTGTTCCTGTTAGACTTTTATTTTTGTGGGTTTAGGAGACTTAACCCCTTGAACCACCGATGACGTGATGGGAGATACAGGTCCCTAATTGAAATGTGGGTGAGCAGGAACATGGCGGAAACGAACTTTGCCCAAGAGTCAAACCGGTCCGAAAATCAGTCTCAGGTTCATCCAGTTGCGAGTTGGATTTGCTAACCACTACACCACCGGATACACGCTCCTATCTGTCTATTGCCAGACGCCATAATCCCGTATGGGGTGGCCATTTGACTCTTGAGTTATTTGTTTTACAGGGAGGGCCACTAACCCTTCACCAACCCACTTGTTGACACGTAGGGAGCACGTATGGTTTGGTTATATGGTTACCACCCAGCGTTGTAAATGGTTTCTAGCCAAATAAAAGTTAAAGTCATAGAGGGTTAAATGGAGGGTAGGACAGATGCAAGACACAGACGATGACACAGAAGATTCGGGTTGTAGACAGTGGTGTGGTGTAGATTTAGTTATTTGATTTCTGAAGACTGGTGTTAACACTTACTGTTCCCCCCACACACCCCACTCGTCCCCACGCCCTCCCCTCTCGCCCCACGTTCCCCCACCCTCCATTTTCCTTTGCTCCCTCCCTCTCTCCCCCTATACACCCCTCCCCACGTTCCCCCACCCCCCAACATCCAACACCACCACCTCCACCCTCCAGTCACTGTTACGACCATCCGACATGGCGATGATGCTGCAACAGGCTGGCAACAGTGGAAATTGCAACAGGCAGGGCAATTACTGCAACAGCACGTCCTCTTGTTGGAATAATTGCTTACACATGACACACTGACCGCTGCACTCACATGAAGTGGACAGACAGACTTATAGAGGGACAGACAGAGAAACACACAGACAGGCAGGCAGAAAGACAGATAGGCAGACATACTGTAGAAGGACAGACAGGCAGACAGAAAGACAGACTGATAGATGGACAGACAGAGAAACACACGGACAGGCAGGTAGAAAGACAGACAGACAAATAGAAGGACAGAGAGACAGAAGGACAGACAGGCAGACAGACAAAGATAGACAGATAGAAGAACAAACAGACACAGAAGGACGAGGATGCCCAGCCAGTCACATAACCATCTTGTCGTAGGTAACAAACAAAAAAACAAACAACTATCACTGTTACTACCCTCAACCCCTTCACTTCGATGACGTATTCTTGGTTGATACTTGCCACCACTGGACGATTTTCTTCAGCATAGTCTTAGGAGGGGAGACTGTTCCACCAAGACGGTTCCTTGTCTCCTGTATTATCACTCTTACCACTACAAATCCTGCCCTAGTTGAATGAAATCGTCTGGTGTACTAACCCCCTTACACTCTGCAACACTTCCATACACTTTGCAACACTCCCACATACTGCAATACTCCCATACACTGCATCACCTCGTATACTGCAATACTCCCATACTCTTTGCAACACTCGCATATACTGCAATACTCCAGTACACTTTGCAACACTCCCATGTACTGCAATACTCCCATACACTTTTCAGCTCCTATATACTGCAATACTCCCATACACTTTTCAGCTCCTATATACTGCAATACTCCCATACACTTTTCAGCTCCTATATACTGCAATACTCCCATACATTCTGCAACACTCCCATATACTGCAATACTCCCATACACTTTTCAACACTCCTATATACTGCAATACTCCCATACACTCTGCAACACTCCCATACACTGCAATACTTCCATACACTTTGCAGCACTCCCATATACTGCAATACTTCCATACACTATGCAACACTCCCGTACACTTTGCAACATTCCCATACACTTTGCAACACTCCCAGTTTTTCGTCCTTTTGTAGCTTATTTTCAGTAGGTTGGAGGTGGAAATAGACAGTAACTGCAACTCACCGTCCTATCCACAGCACTTCTTCGTGACTAGCATCATATTCTAGTGTTAGCCTATTGTCACTACTCCGTATTTAAGGTGGAGAGATGGAAGTTTTAAGCCAAGTTAGCGTAGAAGTAGTATAGTAGGCTGATTGATATTGAGTCGTCGGGTTGAAGGGGTTAATTTCACGACAAAGACGTTTTCTGTGGTCTCGATACAGTCAGACGATTTTATTGTTTTGTAAAGCTCCCTCGTAGTAAAGGGGTTGATACACACTACACGATTCATACTAATACACACTAACAGACCAATAAACACACTAAGTAATACACACTAACAGACTAAACAGACCAGTTAACAGACTAACAGATACTAACAGACCAACTAATAGACTAACAACACACTAACTAACCAGTTAATAGCCTAATACACACTAACAGACCAGTTAACAGCCTAATACACACTAACAGACCAGTTAACAGACTAACAGACCAATTAATAGACCAACTAATACACACTAACAGACCAACTAATACACACTAAGACCAATTAACAGACCAACTAATACACACTAACAGACCAATTAATAGACTAACTAATACACACTATACACACTGCTCTTGTCTGGAGAATTTACCCCGAGATAAATAGCTTGAAGGCAGCAAGAATTAACTAAAAAAAAAATAAATCAGCTGTTGAAAAGGGTTAAGCAACTTTCTCCATTATACGGATATCATAAGTTGCTTAATCTCGTCTGCTTAGGAGCCTGACTACCTTGCATTGTTTACTTGTTTACATGTCTCAGTAACATTCTTGTATCTTATCATTCTTACGTATGGAAAATAAGTCGATATCAAAAAGGTATTGAGAAATCAGAAGACCCACAGCAACTCTGGCCCGATTCTCGTCGGTTAAGGAAGCTCCCTAACACCTTTTCCTAAGCGATTTATTTTATTACACCGTTATCCTGTTCTCTGTTAACATACTTTTTTTTTTAACTAACAGAACAGAGGAAGGCAAAACGAATAAAAAATAAAAAAAAATCCAATATCGCCATACTCTGCATAAATAGCCTACAAAAAGATCTTAACCAGCCGTATCCAAAAATAAATCGCTGAGGAAGAGGTGTGAGGGAGCTTCCTTAACCGACGAGAACGCGGGCCAAGGAATCCACGGCTGACTCTATAACAATAAATTCCAGTCAAGCCACAAACTTCATCCCAGTAAAGGCGATGTGTGTTTGGCGTGACGTGAGGTGGAGGCCACAGTGTTTTATATCGATAGCTGGTTGTGTGTGTGTGTGTGTGTGTGTGTGTGTGTGTGTGTGTGTGTGTGTGTGTGTGTGTGTGTGTGTTTGTGAGTGTTTGTGTGTGTGTTTTTCCATCAGTTCATCCTCTGTAGTGTATATGCTCTCTCTTTCTGTCTCTGTCTGTCTGTCTGTCTGTCTGTCTCTCTCTCTCTCTCTGTTTCTCTGTCTGTCTGTCTGTCTGTCTGTCTGTCTCTCTCTCTCTCTCTCTCTCTCTCTCTCTCTCTCTCTCTCTCTCTCGTATATATGATGTGAGAAGCCACGCCAGATTCTCTGATGATGGATAGTGATGCTGGTGTTGGAATCATTGTGTAATAGTAATAATAATAATAATAATAATAATAATAATAATAGTAATACGGTAATAACGATAATAATAAATAATAGTGATGATGATGATGATAAAGGTGATGGTGATAATATAACAACAATAATAATCTTGTATCCTGTTATCCCATAGTATAGGACCCTGATGCTAGGCTAACGTCATCCAGGTGTAAAATTACCTGTACGCTCTTGGATAAGGTCATGATAATTTTTTGTTTATTTATTATCAGTCTCCTTTTCTATGCATTTATTTCTTCTATGATTTATAAACAGCCTCCTTCAGACATCTTAGACACCAGTAAGAAAACAAGAAGACCGTTTCCTTCGACGAGGCACTTTCTTTAGATGTCCCATAATACTGTACAGTTAATTCCCCCGCCAAGGATGGTGTGTGTTTGGCTCGGTTTGTCTGTCTGTCTGCTTCATTATAGAAAAATAAAATCTGTGGAAGTGCATTGACCATCATAGGAACAAGTGACCGAAGTTTTGGGCGACGAGGGTAAACGTCAAGGTCTGGGGGGGGGGAAATATTGGAAAAAATTGCACCAGATGTGGAATTACGATTGACAACTTGCATCAGAGGAGAACATGGTTAAATTTGGGGCAGAAATGGTCAAAAGTGAAAATCGGGGTCAAGGGAAACATGAAAATCGCAAAATTACGGACATCTCACGTATGAAACACGTTGGAAACAGGAGTAAGACCACAATATTCGTTTTATAAAGCCATCTCATTTCGTTCTGTAGTCTTACCGAATGGTCTTGAAATTTTGTCAGGAAGTCCATATTAACTCGATTTAACTTGGCAGCCCAGGTGGAGGTATCAGCTCCATGAGTGCCCTTGTTTATTCTGGAACAGGTACTCGTAATTCTTTGGCTTGTTACCTGTGTACCTGAACCCACACCGTAGTACCAGCAGTGATGTGCACGGGTACTGAGATAAGTGTGGCTAGAGTCGTGTGTACAGTGTGTATGCACCTTTGTGTTGGATTGGTACAGTGTTTGAGATAGTGAGATGGACACACTGCACATTCATCCACCTGCTGTGCATCCAGTACCGGTATACAGTGTGCACCTTTGTGTTGGATTGGTGCACTGTTTAGGGTGAAGGACACACTGCACACTTATCCACCCGCTGTGCGTATCATCAGCAAAAGTTAGCTGTCAGAGGCGACGTCAGGAAACTTACTTTTTTTTCACAATTACCGAAATCAAGCGCTTGAATATAGTCACCTGAAAATCCGAACAGTAAAACTGCGACGGGATCTGTTTATCTGTGTGTGTATAGCAGTCCGTCAGTTTGTATCTCTGTCTGTGTGTTTTTCTGTTTATTTATCTACATTATATCTATCTATACATATTTAGGCCTATAAAAGTATTTTCTTTTCAGTCAGGTAACTTCCTTCCCCCACTAAACCCGTGTACCGATGATAAACTTGCCGTTTGTCTCGGTGTGTTGTTCATCTCGTGTTTTGCGAGTACCGGTATTTTTGTGTGCTGTGGTTCACACACACACACACACACACACACACACACACACACACACACACACACACACACACACACACACACACACACACACACACACACACACACACACACACACACACACACACACACACACAGACTGCAGGCGGTGAAGACGTGTATGGATCAAGACTTAAAGGTGCTTCTCGTGGGTTAAAGAAGTTCCCTAAAGCCTTTTCCTTAGCGATTTATTTTGCTTGTTACACCTTGTCATCGTCCTCTGTATTATTAAATCATTCTAGTATCACCATACTCAGCATAAGTAAAGTACAAAACGATATTAACCAGTTGTATCCAAAAATAAATCGGTAGGGAGGGAGTGTTAGGGAGCTTCTTTAACTCCCGAAAATACGAGCGAAAGAGTACAGAGGATCATGTTAGGTGGATGAGATATTGAAGTACATAGAAGCACCTGATAAGAATTTGTAATACCCCCCTCACTCCTTTTTGTCACTTGCTCCTGGCCTTTGGTTCCTTCTTTTTTGCATTTAAAAAAAAAAGCAGGTATATGTAAAGCGTATCAAAAATGAAAGCGCAGACGGTTTAGCTTGTGAGATATGTTCAGGATTCTTGATGCTTGAATAATATGCTGATGAAGGGGTGGCCCATTTCACTAGGCAGGCTCTTGATAGTTCGCTTACGTTTGTATTTTTATCCTTGTGTGTGGATCCTGCCTCACCCCATCCTTAGGTAGGTGAGAGGATGATGATGATGACGATGGTGATGATTGTATTGATGTGATGATGATGATGATGCTGATGACGATTGTGTATTGATGTGATGACGATGATGATTGTGTGTTGATGTGGTGATGATGATGATGACGGTGACGATGCCGATGACAGTGATGATGATGATGTTTGTTATCCTGTTATGGCTGAAGAGAAATGGAAATCAATATTGTAGTGGTTATTGCAAGTTATTAATATTGTAGTGGTTATTGCAAGTTATTAATATTGTAGTGGTTATTGCAAGTTATTAATATTGTAGTGGTTATTGCAAGTTATTAATATTGTAGTGGTTATTGCAAGTTATTAATATTGTAGTGGTTATTGCAAGTTATTAATATTGTAGTGGTTATTGCAAGTTATTAATATTGTAGTGGTTATTGCAAGTTATTAATATTGTAGTGGTTATTGCATGTTATTAATATTGTAGCGGTTATTGCAAGTTATTAATATTGTAGCGGTTATTGCAAGTTATTAATATTGTAGTGGTTATTGCAAGTTATTAATATTGTAGCGGTTATTGCAAGTTATTAATATTGTAGCGGTTATTGCAAGTTATTAATATTGTAGCGGTTATTGCAAATTATCAATACTATAATGGTTATTGCAAGTTATTAATACTGTAGTGGTTATTGCAAGTTATTAATATTTAGTGGTTATTTGCAAGTTATTGATAGTGTCGGGATCGTAGTCATGTTGTAATATATAATCCAATTACTAGCCATGTTCTTTCCCATCTTGTCACCACGCCGGCCACACACACCTTTGATGGTCTGATTAAACTGTGGCGCAGCAGGTGGTTCTGTGAACGTCCTTGACACCTGTTCCGCAGCGATTCATTCTGCAACCTCACTGTCATTTGGCGGCGTAGTCGTCTTGCCAGAACAGACTTCGTGACACCTGTTTCGTAGCGATTCATTTTGGACTCTGTGTTCCCTAGCGATTCATTCTGCATCTCCACTATATCATTTGGCGTCGTTGTTTTGTTGTCATTGGATTCCGTGACACCTGTTCCTTAGCGATTTGTTATGTCCCCTCTTCCCTCACTGTACGATTTGCAGAAGTGGTCTGGTTGCCATTACAGACTTCGTGGCACCTGTTCCGTAGCGATTTATTGTGCACCCTGTTCCGTCACTGTGACATTTGGCACCGTTTTCTTGCCATAACAGACCTCGTAACACCTTCTCCTTGATGGTTTTTTATGCCCACTACACCTCAGTATCCTCCCGTATGTTATTGATGCAGACTTTACTGATACGAGGTAGAGTCGTATGCCCTGAAGGTCGGAACGTGGGATTCAGTGGAGGTTGTGAAGTACTTGGCTTGAAGAACCTAACTCCTTTCCATTCAGCAGTGATGTGATTCTGCGTGGCACTGGTTTATAATTTTGAGAGAGAGAGAGAGAGAGAGAGAGAGAGAGAGAGAGAGAGAGAGAGAGAGAGAGAGAGAGAGAGAAAATCAGCCAGAACAGTAAAAAACAATGTATATACCCCTTACGTTCATCCTTTTTTTTTTTTTTGCTCTGATCAAAGTTAAAAGAAAATGGTCGATTAGTTGAGAAAGTCTTGGGTAAGCTCATGTTACATTTCCCTTAACAGATTTAGATGCAACAAGTGTTTGAAATAGCTAGACCCGCTTGAATTGACCCGATTTGACTCGGGTCTTGGCCTCTACTACCTACAGAGAGAAATTGAGAGTGATAGGTCAACTGCTTTTATTTATTTATTATTTTATATATTGTTTACCCTTTCCCTCAGTGTAATAGACAGGGAAACTGCTCTAGACTTTTTTATGCAAGGGAGAAGGAACCAAAGGCCGGGAGATAACGTGGATCCCAGTTAAGAAAGGTAAACTAACCTGCAGTATAATGTTAAGATTTAATATGCAAAATAAGTCGCTGAGGAAAAGTTGCTACGAACCCTCCTATACCATGTGGAATACGGGCAAAAGCCACAGCGCTGCGTGTTGTTGTGTTTTTCCTCTTTCCTCAGTGTGGGATTTTACGCCGCCCATCTCCCTCTGCCCCTCCTCCCATTCTCTGCCGTTACTCTCCCCCTCCCCTCCCCTCCCCTCCCTTCCCTTCCCTTCCCTTCCCTTCCCTCCCCTCCCCTTCCCCTCCCCTCCCCTCCCCTCCCTTCCCTCCCCTTCCCTTCCCCTCCCCCCCCCTCCCCTCCCCTCCCCTCCCCTCCCCTCCCCTCCCCTCCCTTCCCTTCCCCTCTCTGCCTCCCCTCTCCTTCTCCCTTTCCTATGCGGCCTGACTGACATGTACAGTCCTAGAATGAGTATTTGTCTAAGAGTGTGTGAGAGTGAGATGGTGGGGAGATGGGGTAGCGGGAGAGGATGAGGCGGAGTGAGGAAGAGAGATATATGAATGAAGGCCGGGTTAAATTAAGGGAAGGCAGCCTGATGACAGAGGAGAAGGTGACGTGGAGGCGATTTGTTTGTTACCACCCCGTCGAAGATTAAGGCGTTTTTCTGTACATACATAGATACATACACCGAAAGAGATAGATAGATAGATCGATTTTAGGGGGCATAAGAGACTTCATGACATCTCCTCAGCGAAAAATTTTGCATATTTCCCAGTATCTTCTTTTTAACCAAACTCGAAAAAAAAAAAATCAAAAGAGAGGATAAGAGACAGGTTAACAGCACCGTAACTCTTCTGTATGGTAGCGCTGTGGCAATCACCGACACACACAACATTATATACTGTACCAAAACATACTCATTGCCTATTTATATGATTACCAAAATATAGCCACGGCCCATTTGTAATATTATCTACGGAACTGATTTGCTTGTTGGTTAAAAACGGAAGACATAGAAACCCCGAAGTACAAATAAGATACTATATTGCAAGATGACAAAATAGTTCAAGAGACACACCAGACGGACATAATCTTTGTATTTTGTCCACTGGTCTCTGTGTCTTTCCTGTGCTCACTCATACAGGAATTACTCTTCTCCACTCTCTCTTCTCCATTCCTGACATTCTCCTTTCTCCCCCCTGCTCCCCCTTCGCGTTAATCCACCCCGTATCAACGCCACACACGCCTCTTACACTGGCTCTCATAGCTTCCTGGTATACTGACCTAACACCAGTAATACCAGCCCTCATCAATACCATCCCTCCCATCCCCCATCAGTACCATCCCTCCCATCCCCCACCAATACCATCCCTCCCATCCCCCACCAATACCATCCCTCCCATCCCCCACCAATACCATCCCTCCCATCCCCCACCAATACCATCCCTCCCATCCCCCACTAATACCATCCCTGTCATCCCCCTCCAATACCATCCCTCCCATCTCCCACCAATACCATCCCAGTCATCTCCCACCAATACCATCCCTCCCAGTCCCCACCATCCCCCTCCTCATCACAGGAACAGCACACCTATTCTCGGTACGTGTGCTGCTCGTTTTGGTATTTGCACCACGTTGAGTACACTTCCTGTGCTACCATTACACTGATACTAACACTCTCTTGCCCACGTCCCCTGCGTACCACTTGCCCATTCATGCCTGTTACTACTCTTCCTGGCCCATCACCGCTGTGCGTCACACTCCTGTAGCTACTTATAACTACTTTAGCAACTTAAGACTACCCAGTACTTTAGCAACTTATAAATACATTCTTTTTCTCCTGTGACGCACGCAGGAAGGTCGCCATTCTTCGCCCTATCCTTTAGCAGTTTTATAACTACCTACTTTTTCTCCATCTGTGTTCATTGGCCTGGTATGTGACGCACGTAGGAGGGTTTTGGGAACGTCGTGTTACGCGGTGGGGCGTGACGTGGCTAGTCCGTCACAAGGGGGCTGTTAGCCTCTCTTGCCGGGTCAATATCTGCTTCCCCAGTGACTCTGCCGCGTCGGATGATCCTCAGTAATGAGTTCTTGTTATGGCCATTTTCGCTGCTTTTACCGGCTCCTGACGCTGCATTTCGTGTCAGTATTTCCAGCATTTTAACCTGTAACGAAGATAGTTCTGAAGAAAGTAGAGCGTGAAGAAAAGACAAAGCAAAAAGATGTTCTGTGTGAGGTGTGAACAAAGGAAGAGACAAGAAGGAACACATCAGAGAGTACAACACCCACGCCCTGTAATTAGTTTAAGGACCGAGCATTTGACTCTGACCTGTAGCCACGTCCATCTACTGACCGTTCTCAATATATAACTACGGTACTTCATTCTTGTTTAACGCGCAGTCCGTCCACCAAGTTTGTTCCAGATCAAATCAGAGCAGTTTAAGTTGACCTCAGTTGAAGTTGACCAGAGTAAGTTGACCTCTGTTTAAATTGACTTCAGTTAAAGTTGACCTCAGTTTAAGTTGACCTCTGTTTAAATTGACTTCAGTTTAAGTTGACCTCAGTTTAAGATGACCTGTTTAAATTGACTTCAGTTTAAGTTGACCTTGACTTTTGACCTATCATGTCTGCGAAATCGAATCACTACATTCTCTCCTGACCTTCAAACCTTCCACCAGATTTGACCCACTGTACCTGGCCATAGGTTAAACAGGAGGGAGTTACGGATCTTTGTGTTGTTAGTATAAATGCACAGAAATACAGTAACTCAGAATGATCTTTTGTCCCATATGATGTTCCTGTATATATGTTGTTGCGGTTCCTGGTGGGGATTGTGACTGTGAATCTTATGCTAGAGTTACTGTTGCAACTTGTGTATTGAGGGACAAGTGTGAGATAAAGTGTATGTTGCAACCTCAGTATTGAGAGGGGTAAGTGTGAGATAAAGTGTATGTTGCAACTTATGTATTGAGGGACAAGTGTTAGAGAAAGTGTTTGGTGCAACTTCTGTATTGAGAGGGGTAAGTGTGAGGTAAAGTGTATGTTGCAACTTGTGTATTGAGAAGGATAAGTGTTGATCCGATTTGCGTGAATGTCGGCAACGCACCTGTTCCGTCCCTGGCCAGGTGTGGTTGCAAGCTAAGCCAGATATTTATAAACATTCCTAAGCTAACCGTGTGTGTGTGTGTGTGTGTGTGTGTGTGTGTGTATGTCAGTTACTTGTTTATGCTTACTTGTATGTTTTCACTGAGGAAGCAGACATTTCACAACCAAACTAGTGAGTATTAAAGTGAGGAATGCGACAAAACTAACATATTCTTGATAATAATTTCTGTGGGGAGTTGTGTATACCGTAGATTGGTTAGGATGCTTTATAAATGCCTGCCCAAGTCTGGAAAATGTTGAAAAGGGATATTTCTTCAGCATGATGATCTCTCTTATACTTGGCTTGTGGCGTTTGAGATTTTTCACTGTATTATTGGTGTGTGTGTGTGGGTGGGTGTGAGAAAGAGACAGAAAGAGAGAGAGAGAGAGACAGACAGACTAGGCACAGGCGGTCCGTTCCCTGAGGCCAAGCAGTCTCTCTACACGTCACGCTCCTTCACACATACCCACTTCGGCACTAATACCAACCGTCTGTGTGTAATACATGGTAGGACTGTCTCAACCTGAACTGGTGTTATGGCATTAGCGTTTGTGTGTGTGTGTGTGTGTGTGTGTGTGTGTGTGTGTGTGTGTGTATTTAATGACACGTTGGGGCGTCATGTGGAGAATCTGCCTCGTTCATTTCAACGCTACATAATTAAAAAGATTCTCTGCCTCATCCCGAACCGGCCTCGCGTCCTCTCAATCAGTGGATCACTTCTCTAACCAGCCAGTTTGTTTAGGCTGGGTTTGGGATGGTTTGTTTGGGTTGTATTTAATTAAGTTAGATTTGATTAAGTTTGATTATTAAGTGACTGATTGACTTAGGATGGGGTTTAGTTTATTAAGTTTATGACAGCATTCAGAATTTGATGCGTTTATCAGTGAAGATTGTTGTTGATGATGATTATTATTATTAGTGTTATTATTACTACTACTACTGCTATTATCATTATTATTATTATAATTATTAGCGGTGGCTGAATCGGTAGAGAGGCGGCCTGCAGTCTTGTTGGACCCCGATTCGAATCCCGGCTGGGGCAGGGAACAGTTTAAGGATTTGATTTTCATAAAAAGCAGACTTTCCTGATCTACCAGATGACCCGCCGACATGTAAAAATACCCCCGCTAATACCAATACACCAGTCCTGTATGAGACAGCCTTAGCATGTATATATTCAATATGGACGGTGGGTGTTAGCGCCGAAGTGGTGACATGTGGAGGTGTAGAAGGACTACTGGGCCTTGGGATAGGCTACTGCCCCCGAGATATAGGCCCTGAAGCCTTTGCCCAGAGTCGGACACTTTAAATATATATATATATATATATATATATATGTGTGTGTGTGTGATTATCATTACTGATGCAACTGTTGTCATTACTTATTTATTATATTTATTTATTCATTTGGTAAAACGTTGTTTTTATGAGGGGAAACGGTTAGTGAACAGACGCTTCTCAGATAAAATAAATAAATTTCTCCCTCCAGTAATTATCAGTACTGAGATAAAGTAGCGAATTTTGTAACAGAAAACGTACATCTGAAACGCTATAATGTTTAACAGGCAGTCTTGTAATATATGTACAAAATTCATCGATACAGGCAGGAGAGAGAGAGAGAGAGAGCAGGGCAGACAGGCGGGTGGAGGAAATAGCTGGGTAACTTTGGTGGAGTGAGATGGAACACGTAACACCAAGGAAAGCAGAGTGGAAAAGTTTGCCACAGACCAGTGTCCGGAAGTGTTGCAGGATGATGATGATGATGATGATGATGATGATGGAGATGGAGAAAATGATTGTTGATGGTGGTGGTGACAAATATGATGTGTTGCAGGGTGGTGGTGGTGGTGGTGGTGGTGATGATGATGATGATGATGACGACGACGACGACGGAGAAGATGATGATAATAGAAAAAATGATTGTTGATGATGGTGGTAGTTGTGGTGGTGGTGGTGACAAATGTGATGATATGTTGCAGGGTGGTGGTGGTGGTGATGATGATGATGATGGAGAAAATGATCGTTGATGATGGTGGTAGCTGTGGTGGTGATGATGGCAAATATGATGAGGATGATAATGAATTTGAAGAAGTGCAAGATTCCTACAGACACCTTCAGTCTTAATGCAATTAATGCTCAATATCCCAACACAGTGTTTGTCAGAAACTGTCCATATCAACACATTTCTTATACCCACACAGTGTATGTCAGAAGTTTGGTCCATATGATAACACCTCTTCTAATACCCACACAGTATATGTCAGAAGTCTTATCCACATCAAAACACTTCTCATCCCCACACAGTGTATGTCAAAAGTTCGATCCAAATCAAAACACTTCTTAGCCCCACACAGTGTATGTCAGAAGTTTTGTCAAAACTGGGTCTGGCATTGAGAT
This sequence comes from Coenobita brevimanus, assembly GCF_032717465.1. Classification (NCBI taxonomy): domain Eukaryota; kingdom Metazoa; phylum Arthropoda; class Malacostraca; order Decapoda; family Coenobitidae; genus Coenobita; species Coenobita brevimanus. The sequence continues at coordinate 18,137,718 of NC_137052.1, read as the reverse complement.
AACGCCTTACCTTAAAGTTTGACCTTTGACCCCGACCTTTCAACACTCTGTACAAAACTCGAATCACTTGTTCCCAGACCTCCAAACAGTGTATGTGTCAGTTTGGGGCGTTGGTGGAACATTTATTAACATACATACATATAAACATTCATCCATTCACACACACACACACACACACACACACACACACACACACACACACACACACACACACACACACACACACACACACACACACACACACACACCAATTCGATCACAACAGCTGCGTCTTCGGTGCTGCAAAAAATAAAATAAAATATAAAAAGGTCACATACTCAAGATGCTAACCAATCCCATATGTAGCCTAACCCCTCCAATTTGCAAAGCCCAGGCCAGCAGAATAAATCATCTGTCCTTAGCAAAAATAAATGAATAAATAACTGAATAAATAAAGTGTCACTGTAATGGGAAGGCAAACAATGGCTCTGTAACCCCTCCCGTTTGAGAAGTCTCTGTGAAATCGTCTTGCGTCAACAGGAATAAATAAATCAATAAATAAAATCGTCTGTCGCCAGCAGGAATAACTAAATAAATAAAATCATATGGCGTTAGCAGGAATAAATAAAGGTACCCGGTAAATAAAATCGTCTGGCGTCAAAAAGAAAAAACTTGACGAGAAGACAGCAAGACAAGTCGGTCATTGCATGGGGTTAAGTTGGTTTGGGTGCCTGGGCTGGAATTCGAGACACAAGCTGCAGTGGCCCAGGTGGTGTTGCAAATCCGCTTTAAGTTGCAGCAAAATTTCACCCCTGCAACATGCAACCTTTTTTTTTTTTTTTTTTTTTTTTTTTTTTTTTTACGTCCCTGAGCAGCGTCATCTGTCTTCATGCATAATTACTCACAGGAGGGAGAATCAGACAGGGTGTAAAGTATGGTCGAAAATTGTGTGGCATGAGAGATTTCGTTGCACCACTTCCATAGCGATTTCATCTGCATACTAAGCCTCATTATGCTCCTGCATGTCATTGGTGCAAATATTCGTTGTCCTGGCCTTTGGTTCCTTCTTTCTTGCGTTAAAAAAAAAAATACAGTACTGAGGTGTAATGTGCAGAAAAAATCGCTAAGGAAGATGTGCCACGGAGTCTCCTAGGTCAACCAGAAGTAAGGTCCGAATTTAATACTGATCTCTCTCTCTCTCTCTCTCAAGGAGGGTCAAACATCGTCCTGTGTCTGAGCGTGTTTTGATCACCGGTGAAGGGAATTTAATTGTTTCATAACTTTTCGCCCGGGTTTCTTTTCCCAGCGGGAGGTGGGTTCCTTGACTGGTGTTCTCGTAGGCCAAGGAAGCTCCCGAACACCTTTTCCTTAGCGATTTATTTTACTTATTAGACCTGACTCCTGTTCTTTGTAAATCCTTCAAACATAACCATACTCTGCATAGAATCTATCTGTTCTATCTATTGCCAAACGCCTTAATCCCGTACCGTAAGGGGTGGCCACAAACAAATCGCCTCCATGTCGCCCTATCTCCCTGCACAAATAGAGAGATACTAACCAGCCATATCCAAAAATAAATCGCTTAAGAAGGGGTGCTAGGGAGCCTCCTTACCCTACGAGAATACGGTTCCTTGACTGCCCAGACCGGAACTGTAGTTTAATAATACTCAATCATTTTCCCGTCACAACTGCGGCCGCTTTTCTGGCTTTCATTTTGCTATTAGAGGAAAATTGTTTGAAAGCTTCCCCTCCCCCCCCCCTAAAAAAAAAAATCGAGGTATATATATATATATATTTTTTAAATCTTGGTCTTCTTTACTTATCTTTTTTGTTATCTTAGTTTCCTTCATTTCGTATCTTTTTCTTCATCATACTCTTCTTCACTTCTTATCTTTTTCTTCATCTTAGTCTTCTTCACTTATCTTTTTCTTCATCTTAGTCTTCTTCACTTCTTATGTTTTTCTTCATCTTAGTCTTCTTCACTTATCTTTCTCTTCATCTTAGTCTTCTTCACTTCTTATGTTTTTCTTCATCTTAGTCTTCTTTACTTCTTATGTTTTTCTTCATCTTAGTCTTCTTCACTTCTTATGTTTTCCTTCATCTTAGTCTTCTTCACTTATCTTTCTCTTCATCTTAGTCTTCTTCACTTATCTTTCTCCTCATCTTAGTCTTCTTCGCTTCTTATCTTTTTCTTCATCTTAGTCTTCTTTACATCTTGTCTTTTTCTTCCTTAATATTCTCTCCTTTTTATTCAAGTTAGTCTTCTTATCTTTTTCTTCATCTTAATCTTCACTTATCTTTTTCTTCATCTTAGTCTTCTTCGTTAAAGAATATTCTGACTGATCGCTGCAGAGAGAGAGAGAGAGAGAGAGAGAGAGAAAGCCATGACACCTCGCACTCCTCTTCATCCCTCTTCCCCCTCCAGTCCCACCTCTTATTGAGAGAGAGTACCATGACACCTTGCACTCCTCTTCATCCCTCTTCCCACTCCAATCCCACCTCTACTGGAAAGAGAGAGAGAGAGAGAGAGAGAGAGAGAGAGAGTGTTTGTAACGTGGATGAGATTACTGTCGCAGAATCGAAGGTGACACAGCACTAAGAAATCAATGAAGGACAGGTGTGTTCCTTGTACGACTCTACACACACACACACACACACACACACACACACACACAACACCTTTTTTTTTTTTTTTTTTTTTTTAAGTGCATACTCACCACAGCGATACGGTCTCAGGTGTCTTCGTCAGGTGTGTTCGTCCCTGGGCTGTGTGCTGACTTAGGTGTTCGCCGTATAAACACATTGGGTATGGGACAGCGTTGTGGAAGGGCACCGGAACTTACCTGTGGAAATGAATAAGGTGTTAAAATGAGCGGACAGGTAATGAGGTGGTTTTCGGCACTCTCTCTCTCTCTCTCTCTCTCTCTCTCAAGTGAATAAAATCGTCTTAGCGGGAGTGAAATACAAGAAACACCAGGAATTAAGAATAAAAAAATCAGACCTTTTTAAATCTCCCCAAAGGACAGCTGTATATGTACCAATAAAAAAATTAATTGATAAATAAATTTGGGTTCAGCCGTATGAATAAAAAAGATATTATTTTTATTTAGCAGTTAATTTATTTTCGTGTGTTTGGTTATCATTTTTTTTTTTAACTTGACGATAGGTCGCTGTGAGGAAGGGGATTCGCTTTTTCTGCCCAGGACGTCTTTTTAGATATTGTTATAGTTAAGGTTAGGGCATTAGGAGGCTCCCTCGTAATGGGGGGGGGAGAGAGAGAGAGAGAAAAAAAAATGTGTGCGTGTGTCTTAAAGCCGTTTCAAACCCTAATTGTATATTGTGTAGATAAAGATGCCAAGGTGGATGAACATTAGGATGAAGTTAGTGGTGAAGATGGGGTCATGGGGCAGTCTCCTAAGAACAAACCGTGTCCTCCTAGCCACGCAAAGCACGTCTGTCTGTGGGGAAGGTGCTGAGAAAGTACGGAAGACGTTATGGTAGTGAAGGGGTTAGGAAAGATGTATGTTAATGAAGAGGGGAGGAACTGAGGAAATACAGAAGACATTATCGTAGTGAAAGGGTTAGGGAAGATACATGTCAGTGAAGACGGGAGGTGCTGAGAAAGTACAGAAAACGTTATCGCAGTGATGGGGTTAAGGAGGATATATGTTAATGAAGATACAGGTTCACTTCCAAGCACTGAAAGATGTATGGGTGTTGGGGCAGGTGACAGTGGCAGTGAAGAAATTGGCAGTGCAATCAAGAACCTGTCATGATAACACACGGCAGCGCTACCTCCACCCTCCCTCGCCTCGCTCAGGTGAGGCTCCCACACCCATCACATTAACCTGCCACACCTTCCACCGTGTTTCTCCACCATCACCACATACCGGTATCATCACTACCACCACCATACCGACACCATCACCACTCATAATACCGCCACCCCTATCATCACCGGTACCACCTTCACCATCACAACCAGCACCTCAACCACTAGCATTATTCATATAGTCACCAACACCATCACTCACAACATACCACCACAACTACAACCACAACCAACCCCATCACTCTTCTAGCCACCAACACCATCATTCACAACATACCATAGCCACCACCACCTCACCCACCACAACCACATACTACAACCACCACAAACGCCACTACATACAACCACTACAACGGCCATCATTACTACAGTCACCACCGTAACTCATACAACCACCATCACCATCAGTTATACCAAGACCACCACCACCTCACCCATAAACTGATGCTGAACCCATCATACTCAAACGTATCTTAACAATGAAACATCCCATCACGTTAGCATATCACAGCATTCTAATATTTCCCTTTAATATTATAAAGTGGAGAGGTATAGGAGAGAGGGGAGTGTGAACTGGGGGGAAGGCAACGAAATGGCAGGGGACAGGGCGACATGGAAGCGATTTGTTTGTGGCCACCCTTTACGGAATTGAGGCGTCTGGCTATAGATAGGTAGATAGATATAATATTATGTAAGCACCCACCCCCCTCTTTTTTTAAGGAACAGGGTTAGGATGATGTTGATATGAAAAATGAAACAGCAAATTTTTACGAATATGCCGATAGCCACAAGGAAAAATCAGGAACGACTCAAGCACATTCCTGCAATCACACCTTCCTCCTGCAGCAGATACCTTGCAATCCGTCTTACATGCTTCCTTCGCCATTTACCTTACTGCAATAATTCATGCAACACCCCCTGCCTCTCCAGAACCCACCCTGCTTATCACTCACCAGCCAGTCCCTCATTTGTCTTACCCTTTCTATAAATAATCTTCTGTTCAGTGTTCCTGCGACGTTGAACACATTTCAACGTAGGTACTGCACATTCTCTCTCTCTCTCTCTCTCTCTCTCAGATCATTATTCCACTTCCATACATTATCTCCCTCTTTTTTTCCACATTCATACTTTCATTTTCACGGCTGTATGACAGATTCCGATCTTCGTAATTCACTTTCACCCCCCCTTTTAAACCCGGCTGTCTGAAAGGACGGGAGTTCGAGGGCAGAGGACGGCAAGGTGTAATAAGCAAAGTAAATCGCTTAGGAAGAGGTGTTAGGGAGCTTCCTTAACCTACGAGAATATCGACCTGTAACTACTTGGCTTGTTTTCCGTCACTCATGTTAACTATTCCCAAACCTGTCTTTCTCCACTACACTTTCGCTGTCTCAAGGTGTAGGTGTTAATGTCAAGTCCATTTTCATCATCTTAGTCTTTGCGTTCATACATACCCACCTTGAAATAACGCAGACACGATCAGTCATTCCTTTTGTGCAGTCATTTTAAGTTCTTCCTTGTAGAGAGAGAGAGAGAGAGAGAGATGGGGGGCACAGAAGATGGCAGATGAGAGGAGCTATATTTTTAGATATAGTCAGAGGAAGTTGCGAGGTTGCGGCGGAAGTGAGGGGGGGGGAGGGTAGAAGTAGGGAGGGAGGAGGTAGAGAGGGGGGGAAGGGGATGGTAGGGAGGGTGGAAAGTGAGGGGAGGGTGAAGGTAGGTAGTTAGGGTATGAGGAGATGAATGAGGGGGGGAGAGTTATGGTGTAGATGCTGAGTGGGTGGGTGTAGTGAAAAATGGGATGGAGGGAGATGGTAGGATGGATGGGTGTAGAGGCAGCAGTGTGCGTGTAGAGGAGTCGAGGGAGGGGAAGGGAAGGAGGCGGGGAGGTTGTGGAGGTGCACTAAAGGATATTGACTGTCGTGGTGGAGGTGGAGGTGAGACGAGAGAAGAGTGTCATATCGATTGGGGAAATGGCCAGGGATGAAAAATATTGATGATTTTCGAAGCAGCACCCCAAAAACAGGAGAAAGACTCAGTAAAGAAGGGAAATGTACATATGGGATAGATAAAATGTGTGTAGGAGGGAATTACCAAACGCCTTTGTCGAAGTAATTAAAATATACAGGTGAATGAACACATAAGATAGAGGTAAATGGAAGACAGAAAAAATGAACATATGGAACAGTTTGTGTATGTGTGTGTGTGTGTGTGTGTGTGTGTGTGTGTCGTGAATAAGGTGGATGAAAAGAAAGTGAGGGAGGGAGAGAGTTAAGGAGAGAGTAAAGCCGAAAGTGAAGGGAGAGTGAAGGCGGGAGTGAGTGAGTGAGTGTGAGAGGGAGGATATATACGTGTGGAGGGAGAGAGCAAAACACGCCTGAGGTAGAGGAACCATACGTCACTTTTTACGACACAGCCCCGACGGTATCCAGGTAACACAGCCGCACACAGACAGACATAGCACACTGTGATTATATTGCCACAGAGTATTGTAACAGCCACGACGAGATGCAGGTAACACGACGGTATCCAGGTAACACAACGGCATGCAGGTAACACGACGGTATCCAGGTAACACAACGGCATGCAGGTAACACAACAGTATCTAGGTAACACAGCGGCACAGACAGAATGAGAGACCTAACACACTATGAAATATACTGCCATAGATCATCACTAGCGTTTTATAAGGATCACATCTGTGCCTATCTAATACATTTTTTTTTTTTTAAATGCAAGGAAGAAGGAACCAAAGGCCAGAAACTCGCAAGCTTGTTCCCTCCAAGAGTAAACAAAAACACGATAACAGAGAGCCAAATAATCCTAGCCAGGTTTAAGCACTACCGTATAATGAAGCGTAGTTACAGTTCAATGATTTTATACATACACCTTTTATACCGTACATGTATTTGTATATAAAGTAACAGGGCTAAGTCTAATGGACCTAATGGCGTTGCTGCGAAAACTGCTTTAACGAAATTCAGGTTCGCAAACTTTTCCGGCAAGAGATGGGGTTGGACTGATGCGTTTGAGATCAGCAGGAGGGTGAGATCAGCGGGAGTGAGTTCAGTAGGAGTGTGAGACTAGTAGGAGTGTGAGATAGTAGGAGGGTGAGATTAGTGGGAGTGTGAGATTAGTGGGAGTGTGAGATTAGTAGGAGTGTGAGATTAGTGGGAGTGTGAGATCAGCAGGAGTGTGAGATCAGTAGGAGTGTGAGATCAGCAGGAGGGTGTGATTAGCAAGAGTGTGAGATTAATAGGAGTGTGAGATTAGTAGGAGTATGGGGTCAGCAAGAGTGTGAGGCATCAAGGCATGTGATGTGGCGCACCTGTGTTTTGTTGTGGTGCTGCTTCCTTCTCCCTTTATGGAAATTTTCACTTTAAATCCATTGCTCTTCACTGATCCTTTTGACTGGCTTGTGGACGAGTATTTTCACATAATATTAATCTTGATAATGAAACACTGTCGTCATGTAGGTAGATGCAAAGAAAAGTGGCATTTCTCGGAGACTTTGATCTTTTGTCATCCTAAAACAGTCATCACTACTTGGGGCCCAGTTCACTGCAACATGATTTTTTACTAGAACACCCTCCCAGATACATATTTTATCCGTATATCTGTCCGTCCATTTTATCTGTCTGCCTGTCTATCTGTCTTGCTGTCTATTTGTTTATCTATCTATATCAGTCTGTCCAGTACGAAAGCAAGATATTATATTGTTACCTTCATCTAGCACGACACAGGACCTGACTTCACTAGGCGGGCACAAGCCAGGCACACGAAGCCCCACAAACACAAGTTCTCTCACTGTCACTATTAGCATTTGCAACACGCGATAGACTAAGCATAATAACTTCATGATAACACGTAAAGTTGTAATTAGTGTAATAAGGTACAGTTGACTAATGTTATCGCAGCACTTATCACCACCCCATGTGTGTTTGTATAGCCACACACACACACACACACACACACACACACACACACACACACACACACACACACACACACACACACACACACACACACACACACACACACACACACACACACACACACACACACACACACACACACACACACACACACACACACACACACACACACACACACACACACACACACACACACACACACACACACACACACACACACACACACACACACACACACACACACACACACACACACACACACACACACACACACACACACACACACACACACACACACACACACACACACACACACACACACACACACACACACACACACACACACACACACACACACACACACACACACACACACACACACACACACACACACACACACACACACACACACACACACACACACACACACACACACACACACACACACACACACACACACACACACACACACACACACACACACCATCGTTCTGGGGGGTGCGATTGCGTTTCGTACCGTACTGAACATTCCACAGTTTGGGCACGGTTGGTAGGCGTGATTGTGTGGGTGATGCCAGCAAAGTGTACCGTTGTATTATGCATTGGAGTGTTAATGGACAGAGCAATGGTGTACCGTGTGTATTTTAACCTTGTATTCAGTATAGGCCTTGTATCAAACCTTTCGTTCGGTGTGTATGTTTGGCGCGAGATTAGTAATGACACTTTTATCGTGTGTGTGTGTGTGTGTGTGTGTGTGTACAATCCATCATACCCCAAGTTAAGAGTGAAAACCACGCACCAATATATATGGTAATTTACTGATACCATTAGCAATAAGTAATACTATCAAATATTAACGGCACTAATATCTAAGAGAAGGTAATTGATATAGTAACAACTGGATATTACGGGGTCACGCTGCCTATTTGTTATTGAGTTATTTCATTTATCATTTGCATATCCTCTAGTCCTTAAAACCACATCTTTCATACAGATGCTGAGTTGGCACCTGTGTTTATTACATTTTCTTTTCACACCTTTCGCACATCACGGCAGCGGTCATTCTCATCAGCAGTGCCAGGTAAAGTGGAAGGTATAAAGCATTCTTAGATAGTTAATTATAGCTACACTGTGTTGGGTGGGAGAGAGAGACAGGTAAGAGCTTGATGTCTTTATTTTCACGAAGGGACTACACAGAACCCATCTTCGGTGTGTTTCTATGTAACCCGAAGCGATAGAGAAAAACAAAGACTTAAGCCTTAACCTGTATATTTCACGGAACATTTCCATTTGCCTCAGTGGATCTTCTATATACCTATTTATGTTGAGAGTTAGAGAGGGTACAGAGGGAGTGATTAGTGGTGAGCAGTGTGGCTTTAGGAGAGGGAGGGGATGCGTTGATCAGGTGTTTGCTGTGAGACAAGTGTGTGAAAAGTATTTAGCGAAAGGCAAGGATGTGTTTTGGGCATTTATGGATTTAGAGAAAGCGTATGATAGAATTGATAGGGAGGCTTTGTGGACTGTTTTAAGATTGTATGGACTTGATGGTAGGTTACTAAAAGGGGTGAAAAGTTTTTATGTAAATAGTAGAGCATGTGTAAGAGTGGGAAATGCTGTGAGTGATTGGTTTCCCGTGAGAGTGGGGCTGCGACAGGGATGTGTGATGTCACCTTGGTTGTTTAATATTTACATGGATGGTGTTGTAAGGGAGGTGAATGCAAGAGTTTTAGGTGGTCTGAGTCTGGTAAATGTTGATGGTGGAGATTGGAATCTGAAGCAGCTGCTGTTTGCAGATGATACTGCACTGGTGACTGATTCAGAGGAGAGATTGAGACAGTTGGTAGAGGAGTTTGGAAGGGTGTGTGAAAGGAGGAATTTGAAAGTAAATGAGAATAAGAGTAAAGTGATGAAGTGTACGAGGTTGATAGATGGTAGGGGGATGAATATAGTTTTGAATGGTGAGTTGCTTGAGGAGGTAGATTGTTTTAAATATCTGGGGTCACATGTTGCTGTGGATGGAAGAATAGATGCAGAAGTGAAGTCTAGAATAAATGAAGTAGGAAAGGTGCTGGGAGGAATGAAAAAAGTGTTTAAATGTCGTTCGCTTAGAATGGATGTAAAGAGAAGGCTGTATGAGGGTGTTGTGGTACCGACTGCATTATATGGGGCTGAAACATGGAATATGGGTGTAGCAGAGAGGAAAAGTTTGAATGTAATGGAGATGAGGTGTCTGAGGAGTATGTGTGGAGTGACGCGTATGGATCGGGTGCGAAATGATGAAGTGCGAAGGAGAACTGGAGTTGTTCAGGAGATGGCTGGTAGAGTTGAGCAGAGGGTGTTGCGATGGTTTGGGCATATGGAGAGAATGGATAATGAGCGATTGGTGAAAAAAATAACTAGATCTGATGTGAGAGGTGTAAGGCTGAGAGGAAGACCACGAATAGGATGGATGGATAGTGTGAAGAGAGCGCTGGATGCGAGAGGGATGTCTGTCGAGCAAGGAAGAGTGGCTGTGCGTGACAGAAATAAATGGAGAGAAATTGTGAATAAATAAGTGATGACGCAGCCCTGAGGGGATATTCTCCCGCATTTGGTCTGATCAGCTAGTCAGGTCAGGTGCGGGTAAGGGGATGGGTATGTTATGATGTGGCAGGGGTAAACCAGCTCTGCTGTCGGGCCCTGCTGCCGATGTCACTGATTGCATTGCGCAGTTGACCCTTGTGCGGTGTGGTGCGGTGAGGATCTGTCCGTTCTTCCCTTTGGGGCTAAGATGTGAATGAATGTGTTTAAATGGATGAGTAAATGGAGAGTGTGTCGTCCTGTCTCGGCTACCTCCCTTTCCTTGGGGGAAGCAGCCTAGGTATATAGATATATAGATAGACAGTAAAAAATATATTCACACACAAGTTGGACATTGAGACTGGTAAATTTAGCAGGCCGGCACACCCACACGCATCGACCAGTCCAAGCGTACACAGAATAGCGGGAAGTGTAATGGCCGGCAATGAAACAAGACCCAGTGTAGCAACCTTGGCATACTCTTGAAGCAAAAACCAAGTATTTTCATGGAACTTTAAATGCCTCAAGCAGCGTGTACGATTTTTATCACCTCGTACGATTTTTATGTGCAGATCTTTGAGTCCGCTTCAGGTGTGGTGTTAAGTTGCTGATATTTCTATCTTAATTCCCTGAAGCCAGTGATCTGTTTCTTCAGTTATATTGCCTGAAAGATTAGGTTCGCCCTTAGACTCATCTTGTTTTGTTCCATCTTACCAGTGTTTATTGCCACGTCTTACACCTGTATTTCCCGTCCGGCTAGTCAGAAAATATCTCTGCTTGTACTTGTGCTTGGTATCTCGAGTCTAGGATGCGAAATACAAGGCATGAGGAATATAATGTGGTTGCTGGTAGTATGTCCTTCCATATGCTTGTATATTTGTGCACTACTGGTTCATAACAGTGATATTATACCGTACATCCTTTGCCATACACGATGTTAGCCGCTGCATTGCTCCATCTTCCCCATCCACTGTCGCACTTCGGGTACTCCTTCCCTATGCGTACTTCTCCAACATGAGGGACGGGCTTATTCTAGCTCTCACTTTCTTTCCGACAGCTACGTACGGTCCTGCAGATCACCTCATAATGTGTTGCTGAATATTGGGTTAGTGTTGCAAATGCGTACGTGCGTGTGCGTGTGCGTGTGTGTGTGTGTGTGTGTGTGTGTGTGTGTGTGTGTGTGTGTGTGTGTGTGTGTGTGTGTGCGATGGAGGAAGGGGATAGAGTCTGGTGGGGATGGAGTGAATGCTGGAGTGTCTGTATGTAATCTGTCTCTGTGGCTTCGTCTGTGTCTGTGTTTGCATTAGGAGGATTGGTGGAGTGAGTGTGGGAGTGTATGTGTCTGTGTGTCTGCATTACAAAAGAATGATTGGGGTGAGTGTGTGTGTGTGTGTGTGTGTGTGTGTAATGTAGTGTCGATTCAGGAGTAAACTGTAGAAAACCTAACATTTTATTGGCTGTGATGGGGGATTGTGCGTGTGATAGCCGTCCTTTTATACTGCGGGTATTTTATTTCAGGATACACGTCTTGCCCAGCCTGCTTCACTGGCACGTATACCTGTGAGCTAACCCTCCCCAGCATCTCTTACCTACTAGACTCCTTTCACTTTAACTTAGCATAAAATTGCTATCACTCCATCTTGAGTAGTAGAGGCGTTACGAAATGCTAGGGGCATTTAGTATACGATCCATATTTTCGTAAGCAACGGAGGCTGCGTTGTGTGTGTGAGTGTGTGAGAGAAAGAGAGAGAGAGAGAGAGAGAGATAGCCTTCAGCACCCCTTCACCCTGATGACGTATCTTTTTTTTTTATCATCTCCATACCATTTTTTACTTAGCTGTAGAAAGATGTTATTAAGCGCGTAGGTGACCGAGGCTAGGTTGAAGGTGAAGTAAATGATGCCAGTAGATGTGAAGGGATACTGGGCTAGGTTTAAGTTAAAAATAAATAATGTTGGCAGATGTATAGGGGTCCTGGGCTAGGCTGATGAGATGATGTCAGATATTTGATGTATCGTGTGTTCCCTGATCCCTCTTCTCTCACCCTAAGTACCCGATCCTACCCCCCTGACCCCCCCCCGTCCCCCCTTCTCCACCCTCCGCCCGTCCCCCCCTCTCCATCCTCCTCCTGTCCTGTCCTTTCATTTATCATACCACACC